>NC_134690.1:61184975-61518308 GCF_050947455.1 Rhinoderma darwinii
AAATATTCTACAGGTCAGGTCACCCATTAATGGGCAGGCCCGATGTGACAGACCAATCAGCCAAGAAAGACATGTCTCAAGCAAATAATCGAAAGATAGAATAAGAGTAATAACTGTCACCTAACATTCATACATATGTTTTAGAATATACACATCCTGACCAAGGGGGATGAAGCAAACACCCCCTATATTAGGAGGTATCTGTCATCTCTCCTCGTGGGATACCACCGAGAGCCAGTGGAGTATGTAACTCCCATGACCTGTTCAGTAGAAGTCCCCTAGAGATCATGAGGAAATATGCAAACAGATGAAAGAAAACCGCATGAAAACCACACCACTACTATTGCAGTGTGAACGTGGTCCAAAACCATAAAGTAAATCCTAAATCACAACAAACGTCAGGTAGTAAATGGGCAGTAATATGTTATATTAAAGATGAGCTAAACAATCTCTCCTTGTAGCATAAGCATACATAAAAAAATATATAGAAAAACATATGAAGATATACATTGAAAAATTATGCAAAAAATTTATTCGGTATGGAGATTAACCAGTCCCTAGGGTGATTTCCATTCAAGGTGTGGTAGAGTTTTCAAAGTGTTGTGTTCAAATTGTGTATCCTCTGTGAAAAAAAAGAAAAAATAATAATTAGAAAATGTAATAAATATATATATCTTGATAAAAGAGGGAATATGATTAAGCAAGGTTATGAAATTAGATCAGAATTCTTGAATTACTATTCAGAATTGTATGGCTCCGGAAAAAAGTATAATGAAGAACAATTGGAGCTCTTTCTAGATTCAATGTCTTTCTCCCCTTTGTCTGATATTCAGAAAGATGAGTTGGATCGACCAATCTCCCTGGAAGAATTAAGAAATGCATTGACTAGTGTTAAAGGAAATACAGCTCCAAGTTTGGATGGTTTCCCATTTGAACTGTATAGAACATTTGGGGAAGAACTATTACCAGCCCTGTTAAAAACATTGAGTTCGGCAGTGGTAGAGAGCAAATTGCCAATCTCAATGGTAGAAGCTAATATAGCTTTGATATTGAAACCAGGTAAATGCCCGGAAAGAATGGAATCTTACAGACCTATTTCCCTGTTGAACACGGATGCTAAACTTTTCGCCAAAGTGTTGGCGGGAAGGTTGGCTAAAGTAATCTCTACTGTAGTACATAGTGATCAGCAGGGATTTATTTCTGGTAGAACGGTCAACCAGTGTGTTCGTCGGGTATTTGGGAATATTCAAGTTACACCAGGAGAGGCCCCCCGCTCCATTCTGTCTCTCGATGCAGTTAAAGCATTTGACAGAGTGGAGTGGGGCTATTTATGGGCAGTCATGAGAAAGCAAGGTTTTGGAGAATTTTTTATAGGAATGGTTAAATTATTATATAATGGCAAACATTAACATAAATGGTGAGAACTCAGAATGTTTCAATTTAAGTAGGGGTACAAGACAGGGTTGTCCTCTTTCTCCCCTACTCTTTGCATTGGCAATGGAACCTCTCGCCTGTTTGATCAGAGAGGATGGAAATATTGTGGGTTTTGGAGCTAGGGGGGAAGAGGATAAAATTATCTTATATGCTGACGACCTTTTATTTTTTTTGACGAATCCGGAAGAAAAATTGGATTATGTTATATCTACTATTCAAAGATTTGGATTCTATTCTGGTCTAAAGATCAATTGGGAAAAATCCATATTAATGGCACTAGATAAAAGCGATTTAGTACTACAAACAAAAATTTGAATCATATATCCAGGAGAAAGCTTTAGATATTTGGGTATAGAAATTTCAGATAATATAAAATAATTTTTGGATTATAATTTGCTCCCCCTTATAAACGAAATGGAAAAAAAAATAAGAATATGGAACGAATTGCCAATATCAAAAGCCGATAAAATTTTCTTGATTAAAACAGTGCTGATCCCCAAACTTTTATGTGTTTTTGGGGTTACCCCGGTGTGGATACAAGATAAATATTTTAAGAAAATCATAACTATCTTTAATAACCTGATTTGGGGAAGGAAGAGAGTTCGGATTAAGCTAGACTACTTATGTCCTTCAAGAGAACAAGGAGGACTAGCATTTCCAGATATTCGAGTATATTACTTAGCAGCACAATTACAATACATACAAGAATGGGATAAGTTCTTACAATGGTTGATCACTAACATTAAAGGCCGTTTTTCAGATATTTATGAGGTGTTAGAATCTGGTCAATTAAAATCTGGAGTTATGGAAAACGTGTTGACAGCACAACTCCTGCATGAATGCTGGAATAGTTTAAGAAATATGACTGGTCGAAATGGTTTTTTATCCTTTTCCCCGTTATGGCACAATCTTAATATAGAAGAATGTAAGGCTATCCCAGAGTTACCATTGTTAAAACTTAGAGGGATTAGATATGTATTAGATATAATGGAAGAAGGAAAATCAAAACATGGGAAAAATTATCAGTTGATTTTGACTTGATGGAGAAGGAAAGATTCTCCTATATCCAATTAAAGCACGCATTTGATAAATTTAAAGATGGTAACCCTCTCAATAAAGACCATATGGATGACTTTTACAAAAAACTGAGAAAATACAAATGTGAAAAAAAACCTCTCTCCAGGTTGTATAAATCCCTGATGGAAATAAAGTCAAGGAAAATAAAATTTAATTGTGTTATAAAATGGGAGAAGGAATTGAATAACGATTGTGTTCTTGATTGGAACATAATATTTCAAAATATTTCTAACGTATCGATAAGCATGAACCATCAGCTTATTCAGTTAAATTTGATACATAGGCTTTACTATACGAAAGTCCTTTTGAGTAAGTTCTCGATTAATAAAGCTTCTAACTGCCCCAGATGTGGTGCAGCGGACGCAAACTATTTGCACATGTTATGGAATTGTATTAAGATTGCTGATTACTGGGATAGAATTTTTAAAAACATTTTGGAAAAAATAGATCCAGATATAATGTCTACCTCAACTGGTATTGATGATGATTCCAAATTAAAAATTCTAAGGAAAAAAAATGTGGATTAATAAAACTATTATTTATTGCAAAATTACTAATAGTTAGAAAGTGGATATGTAGCTCCCCACCGGAGTTTAATGCTTGGGTAAATAATGTAAAAATTATAATGAAATATGAGAAAATCTATAATCAAGGCAAATACTGTAAAACCTATTGGGGGGAGTGGTAAGAATTTTTGTTCTTTTTTGTTTTTTGTTTTCTTTTACCAAGATCGGTCTTGATAATTGTATTTTCTTTATTCCTTACTTGTATGGAATTTTATATTGTATTGAATAAAAATAAAAAAAAAAAGAAAAAAAAAAGAAAAGAAAATGTTATAAATATAATCAAATAAATGAGCTCCTCACTTCAGGAGGTATTTAGAGGGTCTCACCAGTAGGGTTCTTCACGGCAAGCAACTAATCTCACTTCAGGTCATAACATGCAAATTGTAATCGACATTCATGCCGTTTGGTTTTAAGGTGTTTAACCGGTATATATATTGTTGTTCCATTGTTTCAGTAGTCAGACTTTGTTCCCACCACGTCTAAGTGGGAGGATGTGGTCCAGTATCCTGAACCTCAATTGTTTTTCATTGTGGCCGATCCCAGTAAAGTGTTTTGGGACTGGTAAATCAATGCGGTTTTTTTCTTATAGTGTACCTATTTTGGTTGAGACGGGTCCATAGATCCAATGTTGTCTCACCAACATAAAGCAAATAAGAGGGAAAACTCAGGAGGTAAATTACATTGTCACTGGTACAAGTTAAAAAGTACTGAATGGTAAACTTATGTCGAGTCACAGGGTGCAGAAACTGCTCCCCTTTCTCCATCAGTGAGCAATTAATGCAGCTCAGACAGGGGTAACACCCCTTACGATTCTGTCCAGTTAGGGATAACAGTACTGCTCTTTTGGGAGCCTACATGCGACAGGACCGCACTGTCCTTTATGCTTTTGGATCTCCTATAAGAGAAGAGGGGAGGTTTAGTAAATTCCATTACATCCTGGAGGCATTTCTGTAGAGTGGGCCAATGTTTTTGCATCATTTTGGCTATTGGTATGCTGCACTCACTGTAAGTAGAAACAAATAGAATTCTGTTGGTGGCACCGTCCTGGCTGGTGCTATTGAGCAAGCCAAGTCTAGCTGTCTCCTCTCCCCTCTCCCTGTTGCGTTCCACTAGTCTCTTGGGATAGTTCCTCTTCCTAATGCATTCTACCATCTGGTTATAGCATTCCTTTAAGTTAGTGTCAGTGTTGATGTTGCGTTTAATACGTAAGAATTGGCTATATGGAAGGATATCCACTTTCGCATGTGGGTGGTAATAGCTGTATTCAAGTAGGTTATTCCTATCAGTAAGTTTCTCTTAAAGGGTTGTCTCAAGACGGCCATCCTCTAGTCTGACAAGTACGTCTAAGAATTGGAGTTAGGTTTTGTAGCTTACTACTGTGAATTTGACCCCTCGGTCTATGGTATTAAAGTAGGTGTGAAAGTCAGTCAATTGTGTGGTGTACACTTTCCAAAGGAGGAAGACATTGTCTATGAATCTCCACCACCTCAGGACCGACCCGAAGTGGTGGGACACATTCACGAAGACCTCCTCCAGGAGTGTCATGAAAATATTGGCATATGTAGGTGCCATATTCGCGCCCATAGCGGTGCCGCATAATTGCAGGTAATAGTCATCGCCAAAGAGTAAATAATTGTTGGTCAGTACCAGTTCTAAAAGATTCTATACGAAACTCATCATTTCAGGTGACAAAACAGAGGTAAGTAACCTTTTCTTACCGCTCGTAGTACACTTTTGTGGTCAATGGAGGTATACAGGGATACCACATCAAATGAAACCAATATGCTGTAATCCAATTCCACATATACTCTTGACAGAAAATCCCTGATGTACAATGCCCCCTCTATTGCAAATAACCTAAGGGCCTTGTCCAGAAAAATTGCTATGTTTGACAGAATCGAGCCTGTCCCTGAGACACTAGGTTGACCAGATGGCTCTGACAAACTTTTGTGTATCTTTGGGAGGACGTAGTTTACAGGTGTTGTTGTATGTCTTATCAAAAGAAAGCGAAACAGTTCATCATCAATAAAAGTCAAAACTCTTAGCATCATTCAATAAGTCAATGATTTTCCTGTGTAAATCAAATTTAGGGTCACAAGCAATGAGTTTATAAACATCAACATTTGACAATTATGTCCTGATCTCCCCTATGTATGTCACCGTGTTCATGACGATGACAGCACCACCCTTGAACGCAGATTTGATGGTGATGTTGCCGTCACGGGACAGGTCAATCAGGGCAGAAAATTAATTTCTTGTAAGATTACAGTGAGAAAAACCTGTACCGGGATCCTCCACATATCCACATATTTTTTGACAGCAGTCAAAAACGCCTCGGTAGACGGTACTCTTACTGGGGGGACAAATGTACGCTTGTTCGAATGTTTGAAGTCACGCAAGCATAACTCAGCTTTTTTTATAAACTACTGGCGGAATCTGCCCAGTAAACCAGTGTTTAAGTTTCGCAATACTGCAAAAATTGTACAAATCTATCTCCAATTGGAACCAGTCTGTCATAGAACTGGGGCAAAATGAGGGAACCTTAACCAAAACAAGCATTTGTGTGTCGTTCAGTACCTTACTGGAAATGTTGACAACTAGAATTTCTTTGCCTCCCCCTTTGGTAGCAGTGTTCTCCCCGTCATGTTTTTTTGTCTTTCCAACGGCATTTGCCTCCTTTTCTCGTTCGCCTCCTCCTTTGGTCTGGGAGGAGGAACCCTGTCCTAAAAAAAGGCTCCTCTCTTTGTTTCTTCTTAAGAAGCTAAGCTAGATCTAAAGTGTTCCACTAATTATGAGCATGATTTGAGTAATTTCATAATATATCTTTTTAGGGATCAGAGCTCAGAGATCGGATCGGAGCTCAGTCCTATTTACTTGAATAGGACTGAGCTGTAGTACCAGGCACAGCCACTGCTGAATGCATGGTACTGTGCCTGGTTAGCAGTCAAAAGCTGAAGCACTTATAGGAGCGGTGTGGCAGCTGATCGGTGGGGGTGCCGGTAGTCAGGCTCCCACCAATCTGATTTTGAAGACCTAACTTAAGAATAGATTATTAATCTCCATTTTTTTCTTATTTTGGGTCGACATTTCAAGGACTTCAAAGAACTTCAGAACCAATAACTAGTTTTCATATAGTTATGGTCTCAAGTTACAATATTTTCCTGTTACAAGAGATGTCTGGGAATAAATCAATATTGTAAATTGAGGGAGCACTATATATACATACATATATATATATATATATATATATATATATATCCAAGAAGAAAATTCAGCAGCACTCCGATGATGATGAAAAAAAGGTGAAGTTTATTGTGCCAACATGGCAAATGCAACGTTTCCGTCCCACCTTGGGACCTTTCTCAAGCATGCTTGAGAAAGGTCCCAAGGTGGGACGGAAACGTTGCATTTGCCATGTTGGCACAATAAACTTCACCTTTTTTTCATCATCATCGGAGTGCTGCTGAATTTTCTTCTTGGATATGTGTTAAGCCTTTGGATCAGGACTATCAGCTGGCACCCTTTATTACATGATATCGTATTTGGAAACAGAGTGCTGCCGTTTTTCTACTGGTATATATATATATATATATATATATATATATATATATACACACAATTTTCTGCCTATACATGTAAGTAGTATTATGCAGCAATACATAATATAATGTAGTATATCATTATTTTCATGAGCTACAGCCACATTTATCACAAACGTACACATTGTCTGAAAGTGGATAAACTCGTACAAATGGTTTTCTTACCTTTCTTCATCTTGTGCTCCACACCATACATCTTTATTTTAAAGATCAGTCTAGAACCACTAGGGTCATAACCTCAGGATTGCTAGTTTCCATCACTGGGTCAAAGAAAGATCGCACCTATAATAAAAACAATTGCACCATAAAAAAGATCTGAACAGAAATGGGATTTTGACTTCACTTTAGATACAGAGCTGTAAAGATTAAAAACTGAAAAAAAGGAAAAGTCATTGGGTTTTATTTATTTACAAAAAACAAGTTATAAAAGTCACATCAAGGTTGGGAAAAACACAGTTACTTTGAGTAACACTATAGCTTGAATAACAGAGGTGAAATACCTATTAGAAAAAGATTTAGATAACTATGGAACTTTTAGTAGAAGTTAGTGAAGTTGTAAAATAACACACACAAATAAATTGGACTACAATATAATGCTACATCCACTTATAACAAAACCTAAAAGTAAATGGCATCCAAGACCATGTCATTTTTAGGTTCAACAATTTTCCTAATTAATTTCTTGACATATCTTTATAGTGGTTGGAGCTCTACTTTTCTGATATCCCTTGCTCAGGCATTGAGTTAATTCCAGTTTACCAACTTATTGCTTACTGCATTATTACGTTTAGTAGATAAATCATATGCAATTAGCTCCTATGCTCCCTCTAGTGGTGACTGCAGACAGTTGGAGATTTATCATTTAACTTTATGACGGGATTTGGAGCTCTGTATCAGGAAAAACAAAGCTATAAATGCTCCTATTTGGTATTGCTAAACTTATTTGAACAATAAAATGGTGTACCGGAGTGGACATTCACTTTAAAGTGAACCTGCACTTGACTTAATATTCAGCTAATGTGAAATGTGACATTTTTTTAAATATATTTTTATTTGACTTTTTGTAATTTTTCTTTATTTTGCAGGTTATTTCTACTCTATGTACGTACCTGTTCCTACCTGGAAATAAAAAAATAAAAAAAAGAATATTTTATTTTAGTTCGATATTTGTATTCTAATTATGGTCTAATTGAATATCTGTCAAAGCTGTGGGGAATGTGGACCCACTGAGTCACTCCACTGTAATGGAGTAGCAACTTGTCAAACAAAATGTCAATTACAGTCACTAGGGCAATAGTACCTGGATAGCTGGCTTGTGCTGGATAATCAGAAGCTGGCTTGTGCCGGACTATCGGAAGCTGGCTTGTGCCAGACTATAGGAAGCTGGCTTGTGCCAGACAATCGAAAGCTGGCTTGCGCTGTATACTTGGAAGCTGGCTTGTACTGGATAGTTGGACCTGGCATGGACACCGGACAAGGAAACTGAAGTCGTCACGGACACTGAACTTGGCACGGACACCGGACACGGATACTGAAGTAATCTCGGACACTGGCTTAACATGGAAACCGACACGGTTACTGTAGTTGTCACGGACACTGGACTTGACACGGGTACTGAAGTCGTCACAGACACTGGACTTGACACTGATGCCGGACACTAAAGTCATCACAGACACTGAACTTGACACGGACACTGGACACTGGGCTTGACACCGAACACAGATACAGAATAACGTTAGAGAACCTTTGCAGACCAACAAGGGCTAGATACAATATTGCTCAGGCAAAGAGGAAGTGGGCAGAGTTCATTTTAAAGTCCAGTGTGTGCTGAGATAGTTTAGGGGTGAAGTTTGTGGTGCGCACTCTGGCCCTTTAAGACCGGGGACTGGCACGCGCCCAACGGTCATCGGCCGGAGGAGAGAGCAGTGTTTTCAGAGTCCTGCGGCCGTAGCGGCCAGTGAGTGGAGAATGCCGGCGGTCAGCAACCGTGGGCATCACAATACCCCTCCTTATGCCCCCTCCTCTTAGGTCCAGAGCATAGAAGAAACTTCTTGAAGAGAGTTTGAACATCAAAAAAAAATTCAGGCTCCCAAGACCTCTCCTCAGGACCAAAACCCTTCCAATTCACCTGGAAAAATATCTTTCCTCCTACCTCGTAGTCCAGGATCTCCTTAATCTCGAAGAAATCAGAAGAACCGCAGGGAGCAATTGCAGAGCCAGGAAATTTACTGTACCGGTTTAGGACCACAGGCTTTATGTGGGACACATGGAAGATATTGGGAATCTTGAGAGTAGGGGGTAGACATAGCTTGTATGACGTAGGGTTGATCTGTTGCAGGACTTCAAAGAAACCAAGAATCTGCGAGCAAATTTGTAGGAGGAAATTTTCAGACTAATATTTTTTGAAGATAACAAGAATTTAACTACAGGAAGAAACTGAGGAGGAAGCCTTCTCTTTCTATCGAGATACTTCTTCATGTGATTCACTGCCTGCAGGATGGCAGACTTTGTTTGCTGCCAGACCTGAAGAAAACTTCCGAAAGTAGAATTAGCTGCAGGCGCTTGAGATGTAGTCGGTACAGGAAGAGGGACACGTAGATGTTGGCTGTAAACAATAAAAAATTGAGACGTAGCAGTAGACTGACTCGTGTGATTATTGTAAGAGAATTTGGCCCATGGAAGAAGATGCACCCAGTTGTCGTGTTAAACAGGTACAAAATGACTAAGATAATTTTCAAGCACTTGATTAAACCTTTCAATTTGGCCGTTAGATTGTGGTTGGTATGCAGAAGGAAAGTCCAATTTCACATCCAAAAGTTTACGTAGGACTCTCCAGAACTTAGACATGAATTGCACATCCCAATCAGACATGATATGGAGGGGCAATCCGTACAAACGAAAAATATGTTGAACAAATAAATTTGCCAGGCGAGGAACTGAGGGAAGGCCAGACAGAGGATTAAAATGTACCATCTTGGAGAACTGATCCACCACGAACCAGACAGTGGTACATCCAGAAGAAGGCGGAAGATCAGTAATATTATCCAAAAATGTTGCCAGGGACCATCAGTAATAGGCATAGGTTGGAGTAAACCCACAGGCTTGGAATGGGTAGCTTTGTTTCGGGCACAGTTGGTACACGAGGAGACATATTCCACAACACCTTTGGGCAGCGTGGGCCACCAGTAGTGACGAGAAATAAAGTCCCGAGGTCTAACGGATACCAGAGTGCCCTGCCAACTTGGAATTATGACACCAGATACAAATTTTCTTCCTGTCAGTAGGACAAACAAAAATGGTCCCAGAAGGAATGTATTTAATCTGCAGAGGCTTAACAGGAATAATCCTAGAAGGGTCAATTATATGCTGAGGATCCTTTTCAGAGTCTGGCTTGACGAGGGTTCAGGCTTTGTGCAGACTGTAAATAAGTGAGGTTCTTGTGATCAGCTTTGTGTAGATAATAATAGGGTGAGTAGCCCCCTCTAGCAAATGCCTCCACTCTTCTAAGGTTAATTTGACTGCAAGTAACTCACGGTCCCCAATGGAGAAGTTTTGTTCTGCAGCAAATAAGAGTTTTGAGAAAAAGCCACAGGAAACCGCCTTACCCTTGGAGTTTCATTGAAAGAGAAGTGCTCCATCACCAATGGAAGAAGTGTCAACCTCCAACGAGAATTGCCGAGAAACATCAGGATGCTAAAAGACGGAGGCAGAAGTGAAGTCTCTCTTGAGGATGGTGACTGCCGACTCTGCCTCAGGGGTCCAGACTTTAGCGTTCACTCCCTTCTTGGTGAGAGCAGAGATAGGAGCGGTAAGTGAAGAGAAGTTTGGGATGAATTGGCGATAGAAATTTGCGAAGCTAAGAAATCATTGTATGGCACAGAGACCTTTAGGACATATCTACTTTAAGACGGACTTCACTTTCTCCGGATCCATCTGGAGACCAAGATCGGAAATTATATAGCCTAGAAAGGGCAAGGATTTTGTTTTGAATACGCAGTTTTCAAGTTTGACGTACAGGTTATTCCTCAAACGTGACAGGATTTGGCGAACATGCTTCTGGTGAGTCATTAGATCTGGTGAGTAAAGCAAGATATCGTCCAGATAAACCATCACACAGACAAAAAGTAAATCCCAGAAGATGTTGTTCACAAATTCCTAGAACATAGCTGGAGCGCTACCCAATCCAAAGGGCATCACGAGATATTCGTAGTGACCTTCCCTAGTGTTGAATGCGGTTTTCCATTCATCACCTTTGCGGATATGGATCAAGTTATAAGCCCCGCGTAGATCCAGCTTTGTGAAAATCTTGGCTCCACATATTCTGTCGCAGAGCGCTGAGATCAGAGGTAAGGGGTACTTGTTCTTGACAGGGATTTGGTTTAAATCACGATAGTCGATACAAGGTAGGAGAGATCATCTTTCTTTTCCACAATGAAGAATCTGGCTTCGGCTGGAGAAATAGATTTTCTGATGAAGCCCCTCTCGAGATTCTCCTTGAGGTATGCTGACATGAATTGTGTTTCAGGCAAGGAGAGAGGAGAGTCTGGAGCTAGGTGACTAGGGTCTTGATTAGTCTGAGGAGGAATCCTCAGAATGGGAGGAGGAGGGTAGAGAGTGGAGGGCCATTAGAAAGTGCGTGAAGGTATTGAAAAGAAAAGGGATGAAGTAGGAGATGAAGGGCAAGAAGGGGGAAAAAACATGGGATGGACAGTTTAGGTTCGGTAGGGGCGGATCATAAATATGCTTGCGCATTGTGCCCGACTTATTCACATCTGCCAAAAAAAGTGGTTAAGAAGATAACGAAAGGCAAATTTATCGATATCTTTGAATTAGCAAGGGAAGCTGGAGAAGCATAGGAGGAGAAGAAGAGTGCAGGGGAGAGAAAAAGGAAGTCCATCTTGGATTGGGTAAAAGGTTTTTTTTTGTTTATGCTAGTGTAGCAACAGAGCATTAACAATTTGTTAATCTTTGGCGCCGCATGGATTTAATAGTGGACGAGCAATCATTTTTTGGGGGAAAGGGCTAGTCCAATTATGGTAGAGCATTTAGAAAGAAGATGATGGGGAATAAAATCTTCAGTTATGGGCAGAAGGATTTCGATTTGTGGTCCAGGTTTATTTGTTAGGGAAATGGTCAAGCAAGAGGCGGAATTTGTAGTCCTCTAGGGAACGCCTTGCCATACTGAAGGATAAGTTGGGGAAAGAAGTCCATTTGGGTAGGATAGAAGGGCCATTTAGTGAGCTGCCGGTGGCAAATTTAGTAAAGCCATTTAGAGGGAGGTGTCAGATACCCAAGAAGAATACTGATACTTTCCGAGACTTGATGACATTAGAATTGCAAACGGTTTGTGAAAACAGATAAGAAAGGTTGTCGGCTGTGGACAATACCTTTGTGATAGGAAGTTATCTTGACAATAAGTTGATTATAGGGAGTCCTGTTGTTGGGACTTCCAGCGATCAGCTGTAATCTGTGGGGGAATTCGGCTGCAAGTTGCTCAACTACCCTGCAGGG
Source organism: Rhinoderma darwinii (assembly GCF_050947455.1). Taxonomy (NCBI): domain Eukaryota; kingdom Metazoa; phylum Chordata; class Amphibia; order Anura; family Rhinodermatidae; genus Rhinoderma; species Rhinoderma darwinii. The sequence continues at coordinate 61,197,163 of NC_134690.1, forward strand.
CCACCGCAGGGAAAAATAAGCATTACACAGTTCCCATTGAAATCAGTGGGATGTCTGTATAATGCATGGGTGTGCTGTGTCCTCCACAGCATTCTCTACTTTTCTATTAGCCACTTTCTTCTCTGTATAATAAATAAGGATCTTGAATGGAAAACCCCCAACATTATCTTAAAATTCCCCAAAAATATCTTTGAAAATGGACTCCAGTCTAGATTCCACTATTGTTTTTTTGGTTTACATTTTTATTGCAGTCAACATGCAGTAAAAATTACATGTTAACCTTTTTCTGCAATTCGATACGGTTATGGTGATACCAAAATTATATCTTTTTTTTATCTTTTACCCCTTTTACAAAGAAAAAATTATTTATTTTAAAAACAAATAGTTTTGTGTTGCTATGTTCTGAGAGCAATAACGTTTTTATTTTTCGATCGATTGAGTGGTGCGAGGGCTTGTTTTATACGGAGTAAGCTGTAATCTTTATTTACCATTTTGGGCTACATTCGACTTTACATTCACTTTTTTGGGGGGAAGCTAAGATCACCAAAATACAGCAATTCTGGTGTTTTTATTTAAAACATTTTTACAGCGTTCACCATGCGGGTTAAATAACATCATATTACAATAGTTTAGACCTTTATGGATGCAGTGATAACAATTATGTTAAGGCTTAGATGCTGTGGTTACTATTAGCTGCAGCATCTAAGTGGTTAAATGACCACTGGCCATGGCAGTGAGGTGTCGGCTGTATGAAATCGACAACTACTGAGTATCAAATGGGCTCAGCCCGCAAGCTCACTCCATACTCCCCCTTGGTGGCTATAACGTACAGTTACATCGCAAGTCGCCGATGGGGTTAAGGTTTCATGCACAAGACCAAATTACGGCTGTGTAAAAAGACATAATATGGTACACATAGACGTCTATGGAGCCCTGCTGTACTTCTGTATACCCTCTATTTCATACAGAGGCAAACAGAGTTTTTTTTATGTCCGAAAAATTGTTCCATATTTCATCGGATACCATATTACGGAATATAGAATATCTCGGTTTGCCTCCATTCGACCTCTGCACACGCCTCTGCATGGAGCCTAATTTGCCATTCATGGTTTGTGAAAAGCTGAGCGACAAACCCATTGGACATATTGAAGACAAAGATAATCCTGAATAGAATATAAAGGCATATAAATTTTTTTTTAAAAAGCCCCCCCCCTGCAATTCTGATTTCATCCCTGTATCAATGCATTTTTTTAGCAGACCATTGTCCTTTTACTTGTGACAAGCATATTACATATTTATAACACCAAAATATACTTTTTTAAAGATACATTCCATATAAAGAAACAATGACCGTCCTTCTTCAACATAAGTTTTATAAAATTCTCCAGTAACATATATAAATTATGCTGCTCCTCATTAACATCCATAGGATTAAACTGCAGCCCATTTACTCAGCTTCTAAGCCATCAAAAGGTTTCAGAGAGACATTTTACTAATAGAAATTCTTGTAAAGATGTAAAGCTGGTGCCAGTGGAATATGTGGTAATGAAACAATTAATAATATTGGATGTTATCAGGCTGAGCTGCTAATGGCTTAACACTGCTGAATTCTAATGTATATAATTAAAGCATGTCAACGACTTAATGAAGAAAATATTTCATATGAACTCATGATCTACACCATAAATATTTCTTGAATCAGTTCCATATATGTTCTTTATCTGATCAGTAAAGTTAGATTTCCCTAGAGACTAAGTTCAGTTCGGTATGTGCTGACTCTGACATTTGCTTCATTTTGCTTTAGATTTAACAGTAGTTCTGTTATTTTGCCAATGATTTGCAATGAAGACTGATACATTGTCATCTTAAATACTAAAATGTGTACAAATAGTGAAATCCGAGCAAATTTGTCAGTACTGCAATTATAAAGTAAATGATTGCTAAAGCTAGATGTTATAGTCAGAGATGTCATTAGGGTCTAAATAGATACTGCACCTTATCAGTATACTGTCCCTGGATATGACTTTGTAATGAAAATCAGTGTTGTGGGGCCTAGAACCTGTATCCATAGATACATCAGCCCTTCCCCCATAGTTTGCCCCGGCACAAAACCTAATGTATAAATAATAGTATATCTTGAATCATACAGTCATGCATTTATCAAATAATACTTCTATATGAGGGCAATACCTCCACACCATTACCACATATATCAACCACATAGTCATGTATTTAATAATGCCACTATACCTTTGCTGAATAATAATACCACTATATAATGAGCAAATATTATCACTACATAGTGACTGAATAATATACTCATACAGTTTCCACATAATACCACTGTGTAGGGATTAAATAATATAATGACCACATACTGCATTATCAGCACAAAGACCAATATTACCAATATTATCACGGTACAGTGACTGACTATATAGTTGTCACATACCAGTATAATCACGCTGCAGACCGTATAAGTGAATAAAGAACAGTTATATCCTGTGACTCACAGGTGACATCTTCTCTGACTGGTCGTTCACTTTCTTTTTTTTATCCATCTGAAGAATGGCTCCTATTCAGTAATTGTGTCCCTTAGTGCGCCATACTAAGTAATAGCTCCCCTTAGTAGGGGAATCAGTAATGGTGCCACCTTAGTGGCCCCCATTGAGTAATAGTGCCTCTTAGTGCTGCTTAACAAATAATAAAACATATACTCCCTGTGCCCCACTAACACAACAAACAGAGCTGCAAAGTATCAGGCTACAGGCCACCTTAGCCACTTTAGGATGGCAGCCTATGAAACACCGATAGGGGACCCTGCACAGTCTGGCGCAATGCAATGATATCACATCTACTTGAGCCTAGGCGACAAAGGCGCAGGCTGTCACAGCGTCACATAGTTACATAGTTAGTACGGTTAAAAAAAGACACTTGTCCATCAAATTCAACCATGTTAGGCTGCAGGCAACCATGTTAGGCTGCAGGCCTAACATGGTAAACTACATGAGTAAATGGCATGGCAGGAAGCTGAGAGCTCCCTGCTCTGTCATGGTATTTAACTGTATCTATATCCTGAGGACGAAGGTACAATTGAATGTGGCAGTCACCCGCAGATCCTTTGGGCCAAAAAGACAGAGACATACATGGATTCCGGTGCTAGTAACGGCACTGGTTATAGTGATGTTTGGCTGGGAAAGTTGAATAAGGTCTCAAGCACACATTATCATTATTGGCCTGTACAGGTTTCGAGTTTATGGCACCCATAAAAGTATTGGGAGCCTTACTTTACCTCTGTATGTCTTTGATTTCATACGAGGGAATTACAGAGAATTATAAAATGTGTGTCATTCGTCAAAATTACCTGACCCAACTTTTGATCCAACCACTGTTTGCACACTAGGATCATAGTGACAGTGGTTATTGGATTAAAATAATGTTTTTGCAGGTCAGCTTCTTTCCCGATCACCAATTTTGGCCCACTTGTGTTATGTTAATGATGATGGATTAAAAAGCCCTATCATGGGGAATTGTGGGCTTTTTTGTATGTATATTAGATGAATTGCAGACATTCATTCGTTTTGACGGAATGAATATCGCATTCGACTTCAGTATTGATTCCGTCAAAACGACGGAACCCTTAAACAACGGTGACAAATAGAACAACGGTGACATATAGAAACCATTTGCACCAAATTGAAATCAATGATGATGCAAATGGAAAACTATAATTTCGGTTTGTTTCAGTCAGGGTTCCGTTCATGGGTTCCCCTGATGTTAAGCTCCAACAGAACCCATGAACGGAGCCATGACGCAGATGTGAACGAAGCTTAAGAAGTAGGAGAGAGGGGTTGCGTTACTGCAGCAAAGGGCTGAGCAATTGATGGATATCTTAAAAGATGTAAATCTTTTACATATTTCGAAAGTAGGTCTTAAAAGGGGTTGTCCCTGAATTAAAAATTATGGATTGATGAAAATGTTTTGATTGCTGCGGGCTCCACCACTGGGAGCCCAAACCGATTGTGAGAACGGGAGTCCCGAATCCCTTGTTCTTCCTCACTGCTCGACTGCTGTGAGGAGGACATTGAAACTGACGCTCCATTCAATGTCTGTGGGATTGACGAAAACAGTCAAATACATCGTTCGGCTATTTCCATCATTCTCATAGACATTGAATGGATCGGGAGACGTATGTTTGACCGGCACTACATTCATGCTCCTCCTCACTGGGGGGCTGCAACGCAGAGGATCTGGTGGTTCGGGACCCCTGAAAATATTTGATTCTGGGACAACGCCTTTAACTGTAGCAGGAGCTCTTGGGTCATACTTCAATAATAAAATGCTCGCAATAACAGAATGTTTATAGTGTACCTTCGGCTTTTGGTCAGTTATGGAGCTCTACATGCTTCTGAAGTCTTACTTACCTGCATAGCTTTCAGTTCGTTTGTTGTACTCTTTTAGGGAACAGCTGTGCTGACTATGACAGTACATTGCCCCTGCTGCTGCAGAAGGTCACATCAATCACTGCAACAGTTGTAGAACCTCACGATATATGACTGCTTTAGTAAATACTTGCTTTTCTCATGGAATAATAATTCTAAAGAATCTTTTCATAAGACTTTGAGTAGTGGTGTTCCTCTGTTATTCCTCCTGGGATTGTATGAATAGATTGACAACTGAGGATTGCCATTTCTTTGTCAATAGGACGTGTCCCTACATAGACTGGCACTGTTAGCTCTGATTTGAGAGTTGCATAGTATGTAGTAAGACACCCTATTGACAAGGAGATTGGTAACGCCTAGTTGTCAATTTATTCATACATTTCCAGGAGGAATATCAGAGTTACAACACAACACAACACAACACAGGGGTCTAAGAAAAGATGCTCCAGAATTGTTATTTTATGTCAAGTATTCACTAAAGCAGACAAAACAGTTGAGTTGACAGGTCCTCTGGCTGGGAAATAGTAGGAGAAGAGCACCAAGGAGATTAGGACAGTAGGGCTTTTTAAGGGTAAGGCCTTAGTGACACGAACGTGTTAAACGTCCGTATGACGGCCGTTGAAACAACGGCCGTCAAACGGACCTACATAATTCAATGTGGCCGTTCACAAGGCTGTTGTTTCCATGGACCGTGTGAAGGGTCCATGAGAAAATAGGACATGTCCTATTTTTTCACGCTTCATGCATCCCTTCATGGACTCTTTTGGAGCATCTTTGTTTAGAACTCTATTTTGTACCGTTCCTCTGTTATTCCTCCTAGAATTTTATGAATAAATTGACAACAGTGTTTGACAGAGGAGAAGGAATATCCTACAAATTGATCTGTGACCGACTTCTTCTGCAGGAAGAGATTATGTAGCGCCGCTCGTCTTTGTACAATTTTCAGGTACTGACAATTGTGATACAAAATGTGATACAAATATTTACATACACTTTAATGGAAATTCTGCATTTAACATAACTTATTATAACAATAAAAAGTAGTAATTCATTTAATGCAGTAAAAGCTTTCAACCAAACTAAGCAAAGCCTCTGGGATTAACAGCAAGATACTATTCATTCCTTAGTAGAGTCTTAACACAGACTGATGCGAAACATTAATCAGTTATACCTAGACTATCTGAAACTGCGAGCAGATAAGAGAAGAACATTTATAATGTAGCGTCTGTTATTTAGGTGATGAATTAGCTGCAGCGCTCCTTTTTATTTATTTTTTCCAAATACTCAGTAGTTAAGCTTCTTCTCAGCTGTCATATTTACTGTTTTATCTTCCCTCCTGTGTTCTACAAATGATAAAGGATACAAAGTAAATGACACATTTTTCAGTAGCTTTGCAGTAGAAGAAATGTCACTCGGTTCCACAACTCCCTCCACGCTTTTCATGTTAAATTCTATAAGCTGTCGGAATTTGTGGTAAAATAACAAAGTAGGAAAAATTGCAGACATATTTATGGTTCTAATTCAACCGATTAAAAGCAGACATTATATACTTGTGAAAAATGTAATTATTCAATATTTGCTCTAGATGAAGAAATCATTATTTTTATTGGGCTTGATTGTCTAGTAATTAGGAAAGTCTTAGCTAATTTTCATCCTCCGGCTCCCAAATAAATATCTGTAGCGCAAACACTGTCAGTTTTTATATGCCAATTATGGGATAATATTCATTTCATTACAATAGCTTCATACGAATTTATAATTTCTGAAACATCTCTGCGACTTCTACTGATTATAGTAAAGCTCACCCTTTTTTTAAAAGAAGTCCTTCCATAGTTAAATACTTGGGGCTCTCTGTTTGCCTCGCTGACTACTGTGGGCCACCAACTTCTGTCTGCTTTCCAAATTTCCTTTTTGAGGCGGGTTAACTGGAGACAGCCTATATACATACTATCTTCATCTCTATGATAATGGAAACAGCGATCAAAGGGACACAGTGGTTATCAAACCCCTTTTTCCCCTTTGTTCAAGCAATTACTGGGGGTCTCCGCAATTAGCTAAAAACTTTTTTTTTTGTCTCTATGGCATATCAGAACTTTATTGAAATTATAACGACCCTTTAATGCTCCTTACCACCTGGTAGGGTAAAGCATCAACCCTCCGTTTCTGGGGGCCCAGCTTGAAAGGATGCATAAAGTTGATACCCCCAAATTGGGTAGGCTAAATTCCACAACATATAATATATCTTTTCTGTTGCAGAGCTCCAGATCACTTGCTTTCGTTCACAAGTCACCGATAGGGGGAGCTCACTTCATATGTATTTATACAGCATCATTGAACTCAATAGTTGCTGTATAAATCCTTATGCAGTCTATTCCCCTTAATTTTATCTGCCGGTGGACAGATTTTTTTTAGTGTGTCTGCTTCTCCCAACGGTGAGCGGGTAGCTGGCCCCTTATTTGGCTAGGCCACTGATGGCAATTCCTCCTGTAATGAGTTGATGGTGGCACTAGAGTGTGTTTTAAGTTCTACAGCCATGGATGTGTGTACTACGATATGTGGTTCTGGGACACCGACATGTATATTATGTAGTTCTGCAGCCTCTGGGGTGTGTACTATGAGGGTCATAACTACCAAGGTAACATATGGCCCATTCTTCAAACGTGATGTGGTCGTGACCAGTGTGGATGAAGAAGGAGGAGAAAGAAAGTGAGTAAGCCAAATTAAAATTGCTACTTGCCTATTCAGAACATCTGACTAGAAGTCTTTGACTGTGGGAAGGCCTATACTGTAGATATATAAATTGGTGTGGGTCATTACTGAACAGTATGTTCCTACTTGGACAGTAGGTGTATTTGCTTTATGAGAGTGGAAATCATGACCTCCACTTTTCAATAGATACATTTGGGGGATCTGTGTCGAATTGCTAGTCCTGGATTACTTGTGCAAAAATATGAGAAATATTCCAGGGGGGTAGACAACGATCAGTGGCGATTGTATCCATTCACATGTTCAATGGTTTTACCTGTGCAGTTGGATTTATGTAAAATAGAAAAGCCCTATGGAATTAATTTACATTAATACAGTAGCTTTAGGTTATTTCACATTTTAATGTTTCCTTATTCCACTAACTGAAGCCTCCTTGACACATAACAATTAGGAGCTAAGTTCTATTTTCTGTTTTCATGGAAGTCTAGAAAGCAGTGTTGGCACAGGGCCATACGCCATCCAGCTAAATCCTTTGAGAAATGCAATAAAGGAACTAATTAATTGAATTCTATTACTAATATATAACATATGCAAACTAGAGGCAGGTGAACCCAAGAGCTTGTGGCTTTAATTCTTAGAACTTCATACAAATTACAACCTTGACTGATAAAAATGCAGTTCCCCATGGATAGAAGAACTGCACTGATGATACTTCACTTGAAGTCATTATGTAAATACATTATTAGGTCTGTCAGACAAGCTTTTGAGATTCATCACAATATTAAGCTGTAATGGTGGGGGGGGTAGGGAAACGGACAAGTGAGCCCTAATCTACCCGCCACTCTGTCCCTGCCTACTTGCAACGACCCGCCCTAGGCGACGGGGTACAACTGGGCGGCGGTCCCTGCGCTCAGTAAGTGCATGACAAACACGACAAACAAACAAGGGAATACAAGCAAGGGAAATGGGCAGTTGCTCGCGGAAACACCGTGAGCAACAGAGTAGTGAACGAGCCGAGTCAAGCCAGGAGAGTGCGAGGTACAAAGCGAAAAGCAGAAGAGTAGTCGGTAAGCCGGGGTCTGTATGGAGCAGGATCAAAAAGAAGCAGGAGCTGTAGCTGGGCCAGGAAACCTCAAGGAAAGAATTCACAAGCACAGGTGGACAGGAAGAGCAGGCCTAAATAGACCGAGGGCGGGAGCTAGCTGAGTCTGGCCAGGTTGCGATAGGCTCTCCCACTCCTAAGCCTGCCAGCCTGAGTGGAGGAAGCTGGTGTCTGTCTCAGGGATGTACACTCAGGTGTTGACTGATTAATTCTGGGAATTAACCCCGAAGCAGTGCCTGGCAGATCCTTTACAGTACCCCCCCTTTTATGAGGGGCCACCGGACCCTTTCTAAGTGGACCTGGCTTACTGGGGAAACGCAGGTGGAACCTCCCGACCAATGCCCCAGCGTGAACATCCCGGGCGGGTACCCAAGTCCTCTCCTCGGGCCCGTATCCTCTCCAATGGACCAGGTACTGGAGGGAGCCTTGGACCATCTTGCTGTCCACGATCCTGGCCACCTCAAATTCCACCCCCTCAGGGGTGAGGACGGGAACAGGAGGTTTCCTCGAGGGGGCCAAGGACGGGGAGCAGCGTTTCAGGAGGGAGGCATGAAACACGTTGTGTATACGAAAAGACGGGGGTAACTCCAGCCGGAAAGAGACAGGACTGAGGACCTCAATGACCTTATACGGCCCAATAAACCGGGGAGCAAACTTTTTGGACGGAACCTTGAGACGCAAGTTCCTGGATGACAACCACACCAGATCCCCGACCACAAACAGGGGGTTAGCAGAACGTCTTCTATCGGCCTGAGCCTTCTGTATGCTCTGGGACGCCTCTAGGTTCTTCTGAACCTGGGCCCAGACTGTGCACAGATCCCGATGAACGACCTCCACCTCGGGATTGTTGGAACAACCAGGTGAAACGGAGGAGAACCGTGGATTAAACCCAAAATTACAGAAAAAGGGAGAGACCCCTGACGAGTTACTGACCCGGTTATTAAGGGAAAATTCGGCGAGGGGAATGAAAGAAACCCAATCAAATTGACAGTCAGAGACAAAACATCTTAAGTATTGTTCTAGAGACTGATTAGTCCTCTCCGTTTGGCCATTGGTTTCAGGATGGAAAGCAGAGGAGAAGGACAGATCAATCCCCAACTTATTACAGAAGGCTCTCCAAAACAATGAAACAAATTGTACCCCCCTGTCAGAAACAATATTGACGGGGACCCCATGGAGACGCAGGATGTGTTTGACAAACAAGGTAGCCAACGTCTTGGCGTTGGGTAGTTTCTTGAGGGGCACAAAGTGGCACATTTTACTGAAGCGGTCTACCACCACCCACACCACCGACTTGCCTTGGGATGGAGGCAAATCGGTGATGAAATCCATGGAGATATGTGTCCAAGGTCTCTGGGGAATGGGCAACGAACGCAGTAAGCCCGCTGGTCGGGACCTGGGAGTCTTGGACCTGGCACAAACCTCACAGGCGGCGACGTAGGCCTTAACGTCTTTAGGCAAACCAGGCCACCAATAATTTCTGGTAATGAGGTGTTTGGTACCCAGGATGCCTGGATGGCCAGATAGTGCGGAGTCGTGATTTTCCCTAAGTACCCTTAGCCGGAATTGCAGGGGAACAAACAGCCTGTTCTCAGGAAGGTTCCCAGGAGCTGAACCCCGATCAGCAGCAATTTCAGAGACCAAATCGGACTCGATAGAGGAAATGACTATACCTGGAGGCAAAATACAAACAGGATCTTCCTCCGAAGGAGGGCTGGCCATGAAGCTACGCGACAGTGCATCTGCCTTAATATTTTTAGACCCGGCCCTATAGGTAACCAAAAAATTGAATCTGGTAAAAAACAACGCCCATCGAGCTTGTCTCGGGTTTAGCCTCCGGGCAGATTCTAGGAAAACCAGATTCTTGTGGTCGGTAAGGACCGTTACCTGGTGCCTAGCCCCCTCCAGGAAGTGGCGCCACTCTTCAAATGCCCATTTAATGGCTAAAAGTTCGCGGTTGCCAATATCATAGTTACACTCCGTGGGCGAAAACTTCCTAGAAAAGTAAGCACAGGGGCGGAGATGGGTGAGGGAGCTGGTACCCTGGGACAAGACGGCCCCCACTCCCACCTCGGACGCGTCAACCTCTACTAATATCATGTCTGTGGGGCTTGTGAATTTGTAATGGTGGGGGGGGTAGGGAAACGGACAAGTGAGCCCTAATCTACCCGCCACTCTGTCCCTGCCTACTTGCAACGACCCGCCCTAGGCGACGGGGTACAACTGGGCGGCGGTCCCTGCGCTCAGTAAGTGCATGACAAACACGACAAACAAACAAGGGAATACAAGCAAGGGAAATGGGCAGTTGCTCGCGGAAACACCGTGAGCAACAGAGTAGTGAACGAGCCGAGTCAAGCCAGGAGAGTGCAAGGTACAAAGCGAAAAGCAGAAGAGTAGTCGGTAAGCCGGGGTCTGTATGGAGCAGGATCAAAAAGAAGCAGGAGCTGTAGCTGGGCCAGGAAACCTCAAGGAAAGAATTCACAAGCACAGGTGGACAGGAAGAGCAGGCCTAAATAGACCGAGGGCGGGAGCTAGCTGAGTCTGGCCAGGTTGCGATAGGCTCTCCCACTCCTAAGCCTGCCAGCCTGAGTGGAGGAAGCTGGTGTCTGTCTCAGGGATGTACACTCAGGTGTTGACTGATTAATTCTGGGAATTAACCCCGAAGCAGTGCCTGGCAGATCCTTTACATAAGCATTGAGAATTTCACAATTTAGTCTTCTTTTTAAACAAAGTCATATAAATCCATTTGGCCGAACCTAGCAAATTCGTGTTGCACATGCCCGAGACCTATGCCGTGCCCTTAAGAAATAGCCCCAGTGCCGCCCAAACTAGAAATAGTCCCTTAGTGTCTCCATATTAGTGCCAGTGTTCCCTTTGGGACACCATTGGGGATTCAGTGATGGTCGAAGGGATCGGCATTTTGTTCCCTCTGTCTGCACAGCAGCAGAAGTATGTACAAGCTGTGATTTATAGCTTCCCACTAATGGCAGGGATCAGAGGAACTATACTATTAATGGTTCAAGAAAAATGAAAACTGAATTCCAGTACTCTGCTATTCAGTCTTGTGTCCACATGGCTTAAGTTTGGTGGGCAAGTAAAAAACAGCTAATGCCCACAAAAATCTGACTGCAATGACAATCTCAGACCAACAAGGGCATAACCAGAATGTAATGGGCGCCACAGCAAAGTCAGGAATGAGTTTTTTGCCCTGTTAAAAGTAAACTGAATTGTATTAATAGTGTGGAGGGCGGTAAATCACTGTAGTCTTTTATATGATTTTATAGGAAATTTTGAAATGATTATGCCAAGTGGGATAAGCCATTTTTATTTTGTTTCATAAAATTTCTATATGGAACGTATATCAGGATGGATGGAATGCAACACTGTACCGTGTGAATAGAAAAGGCTTTGTATATAAACAAGGGTTTGTGTATCAGGGGCGGACATGTAGCTTGTGTATCCACTCAGCTGCACAGTACAATACTTCTCTTGTCCCATACTCACACTCTCTCGCTATGTGTTGCTCAAAGATTACACAGACACTGTGTCCTCCCAGCCAGCCAATCACAGAGCCTCTTGATTGCCTGAGTTGCTTTGTGATTGGATGATAACTGATGATGTATTATTTGTGTGTCTGAGCAGTTTACAACCACAGATAAAGGAGCATGAGAAAGGAGTCATTCAGCCTTCACAGGGAGTTAACCTCTACACAGGCAGGTAACCGCTTCACAACCCTAGTCCACCAGGGATGTTGTTATTAAACCTTTCACTGCCCTAGACCACCAAGGAGATGGCAATTGACCCGTCCACAGCCCTAGCCCACCAGGAACGATGCGGCAACAACAATATATGCTCTTTTTACTGGTTAACAAAATTGAGAAATGAGAATAATTACCAACAAGTCTATATATATATGGGAACGAACATACAAATAACTGACGTAACTTTTTTTTTTTTTTTAAAACCCTCCTAGTTACAGTGCTATCTAGTGACACTGGACAGCATAACAATCAATACATTACAATCCTCCCCTCTTAGATTACATAATTATCTAAATAACTGGGGCGATGAATAACCCGTTTTGGACGGTCTGATGAATGTGAGGGAATAAATAGTCTCATTTGAAGTGTCCTTTACATGTGGTTCATTATCCTGAGGCACATCTGATGGTGGAGAAGATTGTTCTTCTTGTTGGATAAGAGGAGGGTCAGTGGGATGTTAGGCATCATTCTGAACTGTTGGTACCTTAGGTTTAAGATCGCTTTCAATAGCCGGTCATAGTCAATCCTCTACTCTGCTTCTTACTTGGTCTATATGCCTCCTTGGAAGATGACCATCAGTAGTTATTACTTTGTAAGACACGGATGGTGCAGTTTCCACTACAGTTGCTGGTATCCATCTTGGTCCCATTATATAGTTTCTGGCATACACACAATCACCCTCCTGAAAATGCCTTGTGGATGAGAAGTTATATATTTTTGAGATAGTCTGACTTCCTGTTTGTTTTGTAAATCAGATGTGAGATCAGGATGAAGTCTGTCCAAACAGGTCTTGATCCTCCTGTTGATCAGCAGTTCTGCGGGGCTGCCTCCTGTACTGGAGCTGGTGTCAAGTGTTGTAGTAGAAAATCTGCCAATTTGATTCCAATCTCCTTTAACAATTCTCTTTAAAGAGGCTCTGTCACCACATTATAAGTGCCCTATCTCCTACATAAGGAGATGGGTGCTGTAATGTAGGTGACAGCAGTGCTTTTTATTTAAAAAAAACTATCTATTTTTACCACTTTATTAGCGATTTTAGATTTATGCTAATGTATTGCTTAATGCCCAAGTGGGCGTGTTTTTACTTTAGATCAAGTGGGCGTTGTACAGGGGAGTGTATGAGGCTGACCAATCAGCATCATGCACTCCTCTCCATTCATTTAGTCAGCGCATAGGGATCCTTTTAGATTGCTATGTGCTGTCTTATACTAACACATTAACGATACTGAAGTGTTTAGACAGTGAATAGACATTCCAAGGGATGTCTATTCACAATCTCTGCACTTCGTTACTGTTTCTATTGTAGTTACAGCAGAGGAAGCGTGATCTCGTTGTAACCTGTCATTCACAGCGAGATATCGCGAGATCGCGCTTCCCCTGCTGTAACTAGCACAGACAGAGTAACAAAGTGCAGAGATTGTGAATAGACATCCCGTGGAATGTCTATTCACTGTCTAAACACTTCAGTATTGTTAATGTGTTAATGTAAGACAGCACATAAGGATCTAGCAGGATCCCTATGCGCTGAGTAAAGGAATGGAGAGGAGTGCATGACGCTGATTGGTCACTGATTGGTCAGCGTCATACACTCCCCTGTATAACGCCCACTTGGTCTAAAGTAAAAATACGCCCACTTGGGCATTAAGCAACTCATTAGCATAAATCTAAAATCGCTAATAAAGTGGTAAAAATAGATCGTTTTTTTAAATAAAAAGCATTACTGTCACCTACATTATAGCGCCAATCTCCTTATGTAGGAGATAGGGCACTTAGAATGTGGTGACAGAGCCTCTTTAAAGCATCTTTAGTATAAACCATGCGCTCTGCTTGTCCATTTGAAGATGGATGATATGGAGCAGTTGTAACATGGTGAATACGATTATTTTCCATAAACACTTTGAACTCTGTGGATGTAAATTGCGGCCCATTGTCTGACACAATTATATCAGGTAATCCACGTGTTGCAAACAGCCTCCTTAGAACTTGTATGACAGGACTTGTTGTGGCAGAGGACACTGGTACAACTTTTAACCACTACTCTGTTACCCCAGAGTAGACAACCTTTGTAGGCAGAGAGTTCAAGCTGCTTTCATTCAAAAGCTTTAAAATCATTTCTTAATTTTGAATGTGGCCATCCTTTCCAAACCCAGTTTAATGCTCTTGCCAGAATTGGATCCATGGCAGTCACGTGAGCAGTCAATGGAGGATTGGATAGTTACTCCAGCATAAGAATTTCAGACATGGCAGGTACTGAGTCTGTATTGGAGTAAATAATGGGAGGGGAGGAGAGGGAGTAGTATGTGGTTCTATAAACAAAAAAGTAAAATAATAAACTTTATTGAATTAACATACAAACAAGAAATTTTTTATTTTATATAAAATTGTCCAATGTAGGTCTGCATTAATCTAAGTGCAGAGGATTCCTAGTACTACAGTTGTAAGGGACATAATTAGCCCTGGTAAATAATTACTATCCAATGATACTAACAAACAGTGGTTACTGTTATTAGAAATGCCTGTCACTATTGTTGCAACATGTATCAAATTCAATGTCCCTATTGACATCAATAGTACGGGGGAACGGCAAGTGAAAAAGCCAGGAATAATGTCACCATGGCTTCATTGCCCTAAAATAAAAATTACTCTGGAACGTTGTAAATATCTATAGTCCATGTCATAAATTCATGAAACATTGATGATAACTTCTGATGGCTAGAGGCAAATGTCCCCTGATTAAGAGGACTGTGCCAACAGTGAAACCAGCTAGATTCTGTGTAGATAACTAAGCAAGGTAGTTGCGCCCCCTCTGATCCGCTTTGGACTTGATACCAGGCAGTGAGCACTGTATTACTGCCTATCGCCTGCACCGCTTGACATAGTGGAGGAAGTGACAGGCAGAAGGACAGCTAAGCCGCAGAGCCACTCTCACTCCGTGAGCCGCTCACGGCAATAGGGTGCATGAACATAGTACTACCAGGAGGTGAGCACCGTGTTGCTGCCGATCGATCCCATCGCTTTGGGTATAGGCGGAGGAAGCGGAGGAAAGCAGAGCCAATAAATGCCCTGTGTAAACAGGGCAGCGATCAGCAGATGAACGAGCAAATGCTCGATCATCTGCTGGTCGTATCGTTTTAAAAAAATTCAAAGATTATCGTTGTCGGCAGCAAAACTTCCTGTACAGGGAGATGCGCTGCCGACATGATAATAATGGATGGGGACGAGTGATCGGAGTAACTACCGCTCATCCCCATTTGTAGCTCTGTGTGACAGCAGCAAACGAGCGCCGATCAACGATGTCTTGATGATTGGCGCTCACTGTACCGGCCTATTAAGACGCTGAGCCGCTTTTAACTCGTTTGTATGCTAATTCAATAAAGTTTATTATTTAACTTTTTTGTTTATAGAACCACATACTCCGTCTCCTCTCTTCCTATTATTTACTGTGTTATCACTGGTGTTGCACACCCTGTGTGGTTCCCTCCATCTATTCTATAAGTTAGATTTGAGAGGGTAATTGCAAACTTTCCCAATATGATATTTCTAAGGCCTGATTCACACGAACGTGTTAAACGTCCGTGGGACAGCCGTTGAAACAGCGGCCGTCAGACGGACCTATGTAATTCAATGTGGCCGTTCACGCAGCCGTTGTTTCAACGGACCGTGTGAAGAGTCCGTGGGAAAATAGGACATGTCCTATCTTTTCACGCATCTCTCCATAGACTCTCATCTGTGGAGGATGCGTGACATTGCATCCCGCAGCGCTGAGCACAGATGCACCTCGGACGTGAAAAACTACAATTTTTCACATCCGAGATGCGCAGCGCTCGTGTGAATGAGGCCTTACTGAGTCTGTATTGGTAAAGGGTTAAGGGCATCAGCATTGTTGATTAGTCTTCCTGGCCAGTACTGTTTCTGAGCATCATATGCATTTAGCATTAAAGACCAACGGAGCATACATGGTGATATCATTTGAGGGGTAGGCCCATTATTTTTGAGCCAACCCAAAAGAGGCTTGTGGTCTGTTATAATAGTGAAATTGCTTCCATATAAGTACTCATGAAATTTCTTTACTCCTGCCACAATGGCTAAAACGTCCTTATCAATTTGTGCATAGTTTCTTTCTGTAGTACTTATTGTTCTTGAATATTAAGCAATTTGGTCTTCTAGTCCTCCATTAACTGTGTGACTCAAAACTGCCCCTATTCCATAAGGTGATGCATCACAGGTGATAGTAAGGGGCCTGATTAGATCATAATGCACCAATGCACTAGCAGCTGATAATCATTTCTTGGCATCATTGAAGGCAAAGTCATGAATTTGTGTCCAGTTCCAAACTGAATTCTTATCCAGCAATCTGTGAAGACATTTAGCAACAGTTGCTGTATCATTTAGGAAGGAATGTTAAAAGTTCAGGAGACCTTAAAATACTTGTAATTCTTATTTACTTCTTGGAACTGGTGCTCCATGAATTGCATTTACTTTTTCGTCTGTTGGATAAATTCGAAAAGCATCAACCATGTATCCACGAATTCAACACTGGGCAATCCAAATACACATTTTTATTTTTTAAGTTTCAAACGAACATCTTTAAATTTATGTAATACTGTCCTTTATCGAGTCTGCTGCAATGAGGACATCATCAAAATAGGAAACAACAAATTTTTTAAATGTCCTGGAGCAATGCACACTCCATACTGCAAGTTCGTGGCCTAAGGCTTTATTCACATCTGCGTCGGGACTCCGTTCATGAGTTCTGTCAGAGCTTTCCATCAGGGAAACACATGAAAGGAATACAAACTGAAACAAACGGAAAGCATAAGTTTTCCATTTGCATCACCATTGATTTCAATAGTAACGGATCCTGTGCAAATGGTTTCCGTTGACGGAATCAATACCGTAGTCGTCTGCGCTATTCATTCCGTCAAAATTATGGAACCCTTACACAACGATGACAAATGGAAACCATTTGCACTGGATCCGTCACCATTGAAATCAATGGTGATGCAAATGGAAACCTATGGTTTCCGTTTCTTTCAGTTTGGATTCCGTTCATGTGTTCCCCTGATGGAAAGCTCAGACGGAACCCATGAACGAAGTCCTGATGCAGATTTGAACGAAGCCTTAAATGTTCCCTTGTGTTTAAGTATTGTTTGTGCATCTGCAGCTGCATCATCGACAACTAACTGCTGGTAAATTTCTGCTAGATCAAATTTAGCAAAAACTCTTCATTTAGCTAAGGTACTAAGTATTTGACTGACAACAGGATTCTGATATGGATGATCTTGTAGTTCTTTGTTAACCCCTCCGGGACGAAGCCATTTTTTGGTTTTTGATTTTCGTTTTCAACTCCCCGCATACCAAGAGCCATAACTTTTTTATTTTTTCGTCAATAGAGTGGTGTGAGGGCTTATTTTTTTGCTGGAGGAGTTTGTAGTTTCTTTTTTTTTCTGCAAAATCTCTTTTTATTAATTAAAGAAACAATACATACATATGAACGTATCTCTTAATGCATGTCAGAAGTCAGGTAGAACAGCATTGTGACAAAATGCAATTACATATAATGGGTATGGATTTAAAACTCTATAAATGTTGCCTTGCAGGCAATGCATAGAAAAAAAATCCTCGCAAAACAGGCAAAACCCAAAATCATCTGACTCGACATGCAACACAGTACAGAGATCGACAAAGACAAAGAAACATAACACAAAAATAACATTAAAATGGCATCGTCCGTTATCACGTCATAAGAACAGTATTACAGCATATAACAGGTGCAAACATTACTTTAATTGCCACTGAAAGAGTAACAAGATGCGTGGGTTCAGGAATATGTTATAGGAGGAACTTACATTCCGAAGATACTGAATGCACCAGACACAGTACACAAACAGTTAGATAATACGGAGACAAAGTTATCTAGAAGAAGGGTCGAGCGAACAGCTAGAGCACGTTGGGGCATGCACCCCCCTACCCCTGGCCAGCCAGGGACGCCATAATTTTAGGTATTTATCTCTCGAATGGTTTATCCAGGCTGCCAATTCCTCCAATCTACAAATCTGATGTGCCCTATCAAACCACAAGTCCACCATCGGCGGATTAGATTGTCCCCAAAGGGTGGGGACCAGCAGTTTAGCTGCAGAGATCATGTGAGTCGGGAGACTGTGTACAGATGGGGAGAAATCAGGTTGAGGCAGCCAAAGCAATATCAATGCAGCAGTCAGCTTAATATCCGTAGAACAAATAGAATTAATTAAATTTTCAACTCCCTTCCAAAAGCTTGCCAATTTGGGGCAGGACCACCATATGTGAAGATAGGAGCCTGATCCCTCATGACACCTCTAACAGGAACTATCGGACACCAAGGCAATGGAGGAAAGGAATTCTGGAGTTCGATACCAGCGCGTAACAAGTTTGTAGGAGTTTTCCTGCATGCGCACACATTTGGAAAAACCCTGGGCGAATTTCAATATAAACTCTACGTCCGATTGTGAGAAAGACAATCCCTGCTCCTTCTCCTATGTTCTCACATAATGGGGCGTTTGGGGAGACATCCCCAATAAAATACCCTTATATCATTTAGACAAGATTTTAGCCGGGGTGGCGGGCAATAATATGTAATTTTCTAACCAAGTCGGATCAACTAGGAGAGGTGATGACTGAGCTTTAAATGTAGTAATGGTAGCTGTGTAATCTGCCAGGTGTATTGCATTTGGCTGACCCCATCCACACTCCCTAAAGAGTTGTAGCTTCTTTTGATATTTATAGTTCCATATAATGTATTGGGATACTGAAAAAAAATCTTTGCGGGCTGAAGTTGGAAAAAACTTAGATCCCTCAAGTGTTTTTTTGGGTTTTGTTTTTACGTCTTTCACCGTGTGGTAAAAACAGCAACTTATCTTTATTCTGTGGCTCAATATGATTACGGTGATACCAAACTTATATAGGTTTTTTTTATGTTTTACTACTTTTATTGCTAATACATTTTTTGTTAAAAAAATAAAAATGTTTTGTGTCACCACATTCTGAGAGCCATAACTTTTTTATTTTTTCACCGATTGAGCGGTGTGAGGGCTTATTTTTTGCGGGATGAGCTGTAGTTTTTATCGGTACCATTTTTTGGTACATAAATCTTTTTGATCACTTTTTATTACATTTTGTTTTTTTGAGCTAAGGTGACCAAATAACAGCGATTTTGGTGGTTTAAATTTTTTATGGCGTTCACCGTGTGCATTAACCCCTTTAGGACGCAGCCTGTTTTGGCCTTGTGGCACAGCTGATTTTTTCAAAGCTGACATGTGTCACTTTATGTGGTAATAACTTGGGAATGCTTTTTACCTATCCAAGCGATTCTGAGACTGTTTTCTCGTGACATATTATACTTTATGATAATGGGAAAATTTGGTCGATAAATTTAATATTTCTTAGTGAAAAACTCCAAAATTTAGAGAAAATTTGCATTTTTCTAAATTTAAATGTATCTGCTTGTAAAACAGATAGTAATACCACACAAAATAGTTACTAGCCAACATTTCCCATATGTCTACTTTAGTTTGGCATCGTTTTTTGAACGTCCTTTTATTTTTCTAGGACGTTACAAGGCTTAGAACTTTAGCAGCAATTTCTCACATTTTCAAGAACATTTCAAAAGGACATTTTTACAAGTACCAGTTTAGTTGTGAAGTGGCTTTGAGGGCCTTATATATTAGAAACCCCCAATAAATCACACCATTTTAAAAACTGCACCCCTCAAAGTATTCAAAACAGAATTCAGAAAGTTTCTTAACCCTTTAGGCGTTTCACAGGAATAAAGCAAAGTAGACAGAAATGTACAAATTTTTTTTTTTTTGTTGCCAAAATTCAATTTGTAATAAAAAAAATTCTGTAACACAGAAGGTTTTACCAGAGAAACGCAACTCAATATTTATTGCCCAGATTCTAAAGTTTTTAGGAATATCCTACATGTCGCCCTAGTGTGCTACTGAACGGAAACACAGGCCTCAAATGTATATGAATGAGCACCTAGTAGATTTTGGGGTCTGCTTTTTTTTAGATTATATTTTAGGCACCATGTCAGGTTTGAAAAGGTCTTGTGGTGCCAAAACAGTGGAAACTCCCCATTTTGGGAACTACATCCCTCAAGGAATTTATCTAGCGGTATAGTTAGCATTTTGACCCCACAGGTATTTTGCTATATTTATTGGAGTTAGTCTGTGAAAATGAAAATGGAAAACGGAAATACCCCATATGTGGTAATAAACTGCTGTTTGGACCCACGGCAGCGCTCAGAAGGGAAGGAGCGCCATTTGGATTTTGGAGAGCAGATTTTGCTGGATTGGTTTTCAGTGCCATGTCCTGTTTGCAATGCCCTGGAGCAGGGGTCAGGAACCTTTTTGGCTAAGAGAGCCGTAAACGCCACATATTTTGAAATATAATTCCGCGAGAGCCGTACAATATGTTTAAAGGGCCATTGACAGATCAATCGCTCCAATGTTCACTTAGTACAGCAAGGAATGCTCCTCCCTGCTGTATAAAGCCACAACTGGACTGAAACAATGGTAATTAGCAGTAAAAAAATTAAATAAATAACTTACATTGTGAGCTTGCGATGCATGACATCAGTCCAGCAGTCTGGCTTCTTCTTTTTCCTGCGCATGACTGGAAGCTGGCATTCTTCCCACCTGATGTTGAGAGAATGCCAGCTTTGAGGCATTCGCAGAAGAAAGAATGCCGCTTCACTAGGGGACGCAGGTGCGTGCTTGCAGACGGCGCGGCTATGCAGGGAGTTATGGGCTGATGGAGCGCGGTGCATGCATCCTTCCCATAGACAGGTAGGAGCAGTGGCGGATTAAGTAGACCATGGGCCCTGGGCTGTTACCCAAACTTGGGCCCCCCTTCCTCACCGTAACTATTTTTAACACTACCTTTTTGGGCAAGCATTAACAGTGTTACGATTCCCCTTGTCACAGCGCGGTGTCCCTACATACTGACAGGATCACACTGTGCAGGGACACAACCTCCTGACAAGGGGAATTGTCTATCAGTCCTGGACCGCAGAAAGACTTTTTGTGAAATACAAGGATTTCCTATAATAAACATGTCAGGAGAGGTGACAGATTCTCTATAAATCTAGTGACTCACAGGTGACGACGTCTCAGATTCTAGTAGTTTTTTTCCTCTTTTCTTCTCCATCCGGTCCAGCGCTCATGACGACTTCTCCCGGCCATGACTCATTTCTGCAGAATTTGCCACTTAGACGTCTCCTCACTTTTCCAACATTTCCACACCTATAAACGAAAATAAAGTTATCATGGTGCCACATAGTGTACCCCTAAATATAATAGCACCAAACACTGCGCGCCTGAATATAATACCACACACTGTAAAACACCACATACACACAGCCCCCTGTACATAGTGCCACACACAGCCCCTGTAGATATTACACACCCCCATAGATATCGCCATACACAGCCCCCTCTATATATCACACATCCCCCTCGTAGAGAGCGTTACACACAGCCCCCTATAGATAGTGCCATACAGCCCCCCTGTAGAGAGCGCCACACAGCCCTCCCCCTCTTGTAAATAGCACCAAAAAGCCCCCCCTATAAAGAGCGCCACACACATACCACGGTGGATAGCACTACACAGCCCCCCCTTGCCTCACAGCGCTCCCCCTTGTATATAGTGCCTCACAGCGCTCCCCCTTGTATATAGTGCCTCACAGCGCTCCCCCTTGTATATAGTGCCTCACAGCGCTCCCCCTTGTATATAGTGTCACACAGCGCTCCCCCTTGTATATAGTGCCACACAGAGCTCCCCCTTGTATATAGTGCCACACAGCGCTCCCCCTTGTATATAGTGCCACAAGGTTATGTACACATTTAAAAACTTTATATTATAATTATATATATATATATAGTATGTCTGTGTATCAGTGTGATTGATTGATTTTATTAAAAAATATTTTTACTTTTTGAGATACGGCTGCTTTGTATCCTGTATCCGTCAGGTCAGCAGGACTGACGGGATCAGTGACACGCAGGATCCACCTCAAATCTATCACATCTAAGATTATAATTTAGCGCAGGGCCCGTTTCACTGATCCCGTCAGTCCTGCTGACCTGACGGATACAGGATACAAAGCAGCTGTATCTCAAAAAGTGAAAATATTTTTTAATAAAACGTAATTACAAAGTTGCACCAAACACACATTTTTATTAAAAAAAAATAAAACCGACGTTATTTTTGCGACGTTTTTTCCGTAGACAATGCAGGTTTCGTTTTTTATCGTTTTTATGCACACATTTTTTGCCATTTTAGAATTTTTATTCATAAAGTTTGAAAATAATAGTAAAAAAATAAGCTTTTTTACGTTTCAGCTATTTTTTTTTGGTAATAACATTGTTTTACCCTAAAATAGACCTTTTATTTGTGATCGTCATTGTCTACCGTAAATTTTAATATATTACATGTCTATATTAGGGTAATTGGGTCAGCGCTAGCGTTACAACAATGATTGGCGGGGGGAACGTTTTTTTTAGGGTGGGTATTTTATGTGTATTTATTATTATATTTTTTTTTTGCACTTTACTATTTTTTATTACTATGTTCTGATCCTCAAAGGTCAAAAAAGACCTTTGGGGAACTTTATATCTACTTTCTCTTTGTTTTACACCATGTTTTTCCACTGTAACTGGAGCTGCACAGCAGCCCCAGTTACAGGGGAAATCAGCCCTCTCACAGTGACGATTGTCACTAATAGGGCTGTGCTGGGTCTAGTAAGACCCAGCAACAGTCTGCCACTAACGGCACCCGGCGATCATGTGACCTGTCACATGATCACCGGGAGGAATAGAGACAGCGCCGCTGCTGCTGTCTCTATTCCTGTACACAGCGTTCATTGAACGCTGTGTAAGAAGACATCGGAGAAGAAAGAAGCAGCGAAAGCTGCTTCTGTCTTCTCCTCAGGGTCCCCGGCAGTCACTGACAGCCGGAGACCCGACATTCAGCTGCCCGATCGCGCGGGCAGCAAGTTAAAACCCGAGCCGTAGAAAGTCTATGGCTCGGGTTTTAAGCACCCGTCCCTGACCGCTGGCCGTAAAAATACAGCCAGCGGTCGGGAACCAGTTGGGCAGGAGGATAATCCTGTACTGACCTCAGCGCCGGTGACCGCCCGCCGGCTCTTCTCTTGCTGCTTTGGAGTAACAGAACAGCCGTCCGTCTGTTCTCAATGGCGGCGGCCCGCACTGTCAGGGAGGCGTGTCCTACCCCTGGATACCGGCAAATTCCCTGCTCCTCCCCATCTTCGGCCGTTAGCAGCGCTAGCGCGCTGAATAGATTTAGGAGATAATGTGCGTTTCGGGCTGCCATGGGCCCCCTGGGAGCCTCGGGCGGCCGCCCGAAACGCCCATATGATAATCCGCCACTGGGTAGGAGCCCTGTCTGCGAGCCAGATACGGCCATCAAAAGAGCCATATCTGGCTCGCGAGCCATAGGTTCCCGACCCCTGCCCTGGAGGGATCAAAACAGTGGAAAGTGACGCCATTTTGGAAACTACACCCCTCAAGGAATTTTTCTAGGAGTATAGTGAGCATTTATACCACACAGGTTTTTTGCAGAATTTAGTAGAATTAGGCCGTGAAAATGAACAACAACATTTTTGTCCACTAGAATTTTTTCATTTTCACAAGGGATAAAGGAGAAAAAGTTGGCCTAAATTTGTAAGGCAATCTCTCCCGGGTATGACAATACCCCACATGTGGTAATAATTGATTTTTTTTAATAGAAATTAATTAACCTTTGCAGGACTGATCCTTTTTTGCTTTTCCAATTTAGTTTTCACTCCCCGCCTTCCAAACGGCTTGAGGGCTTATTTTTTTGTGGGAAGAGTTGTAGTTTCTATTGACACCATTTAAAGTACCATATAATGTACTGGGAAACCTAAAATAAAATTCATTGTGGGGTGAAATTGGAAAAAACTGTGATTCCTCCATTGCTTTTTGGGTTTCGTTTTTACTGCTTTCACCGTGCAGTAAAAATGACAACTTAACTTTATTCTGCGGGTCAATACGATTACGGTGATACCAAATGTATATATATTTTTTTATATTTTACTACTTCTACAAAGAAAAAACTATTTGTTAAAAAAAATTAATTGTTTTGTATCAACACATTCTGAGAGCGATATTTTTTTATTTTTTGGTCGATTGAGCGGTGTGAGGGCTTATTTTTGGCGGGACGAGCTGTAGTTTTTATTGGTATCATTTTTTGGTACATACAACGTTTTGATCACTTTTTATTACATGTTATTTAGAGCTTTGGTGACCAAAAAACATTGATTTTGTAGGTGTGTAGTACCATCTAAAATATTTCTTGAAAGCCGCTACTACACACCTACAAGATTAAATAAGATATTCCCCTCATGTTCAAACTTATGCTGGAGACTTTGTGGACACAAGGTGTAAAGGATCTGCCAGGCACTACGTCTGTGGATACTCCCAGGATTAATCAGTCGACACCTGAGGCCAGACCTCTTAGACTGATCAATCAGGGTGGCAGGCTCAGGAGTGGGAGAGCCTATCGCGGCCTGGTCAGTCGGAGTTAGCTCCGCCCCCTGTCCATTTATACCTGCCGTTTTCTCTTCCTCATTGCTTGTGATTCTTCTTGGATTCCTGGCCCCACTGCTGCCTTGCTCCAGCCTGCTTCTGCCGTGCTTCTGCCTTGCTTCAGTTCCCGCTTATCCTGCTTCGCTCTGCCCCTGGCTTGCTTCCTGCTCCGTGCTCTGCGTTTGTATACTCTACTACATCCTGATCCTGACTGGCTCGTTCACCACTCCGTTTCCTCACGGTGTTCCGTGGGCTACTGCCCCTTCCCTTGCTTGTTCCCTGTTTGTATCCCCTTGCACTTAGTCAGCGTAGGGACCGCCGCCAAGTTGTACCCCGTCGCCTAGGGCGGGTCGTTGCAAGTAGGCAGGGACAGGGCGGTGGGTAGATTAGGGCTCACTTGTTCCCTTCACCTCCTTCCTGCCATAACATAATCACAAGCCCATACCTAGTCTACCATTTCTCCTACACTGACGCTATCATGGACCCCCTTGAGACCCTGACCCAGCAGATGCAGGGCCTCTCCCTACAGGTCCAGGCCCTGGCTCAGAGGGTCAACCAGTCTGACGCTGCCATAGTAGTACCCCTCACCTCACCTCTAGAACCCGACCTCAAGTTACCTGACCGGTTCTCAAGGGACCGTAAGACTTTTCTCTCCTTCCGGGAGAGTTGCAGACTTTACTTCCGTCTAAAACCTCACTCCTCAGGTTCCGAGAACCAGCGGGTGGGTATCATTATATCCCGACTCCAGGAAGGGCCCCAAGAGTGGGCCTTCTCCTTGGCTCCTGACGCCCCTGAACTTTCCTCCGTTGATCGTTTTTTCTCTGCCCTCTGACTCATTTACGACGAGACTGACAGGACTGCCTTAGCCGAGAGTCAGCTGGTGACCTTACGTCAGGGTAGGAGACCTGTTGAGGAATACTGTTCTGATTTTAGAAAGTGGTGCGTAGCTTCTCGGTGGAACGACCCGGCCCTAAGGTGCCAGTTTAGGTTAGGATTATCTGACGCCCTGAAGGATCTGCTTGTTAGCTACCCCTCTTCTGACTCCCTAGACCAGGTTATGGCCCTAGCAGTACGACTTGACCGACGTCTCAGGGAACGTCAGCTTGAACGTTTCAATGTTTTCCCCTCTGACTTCCCTGCGATTCCCCCCGAGGTCCCGTCTCCTCGCTCTTCCACGGAAGACTCGGAGGTACCTATGCAACTCGGGGCCTCCATGTCCTCTCGACAACGTAGAGAGTTCAGCAGGAAGAATGGTCTCTGCTTCTATTGTGGGGATGACAAGCATCTACTGAACACCTGTCCCAGGCGCAAGAATAAGAAGCCGGAAAACTTCCGTGCCTAAGTGATCATCGGGGAGGTCACTTGGGCGCACAGGTATTTCCCGTTAATATGAAACGCAATAAGATTTTGCTTCCCTTTCAGGTCTCGTTTGCTGACCGGTCTGCCACTGGCAGTGGATTCTGGCTCATCTGCTAATATCATGTCTGTGGAATTTGCTATGTCTCTAAAAATGCCTTTTATTGATTTGCCTTATCCTGTCCCGATAGTGGGTATCGACTCCACTCCTCTTGCTAATGGTTATTTTACTCAGCATACTCCTGTTTTTGAACTCCTTGTTGGCTCCATGCATTTGGAGCAGTGCTCTGTACTGGTGATGCAGGGATTATCGTCCGATCTGGTATGAGGTCTTCCCTGGTTGCAGCTGCATAATCCCATGTTTGATTGGAATACTGGGGATCTCACCAAATGGGGTAGTGAATGCCTGACGTCATGTCTTTCGGTTAACTCTATTTCTCCCCGTGAGGAGGTAAACACGCTACCTGAGTTTGTTCAGGACTTCGCTGATGTGTTTTCTAAGGAGGCCTCCGAGGTGTTGCCCCCTCATAGAGATTACGATTGCGCCATCGATTTGGTACCTGGTGCTAAGCTTCCTAAGGGTAGGATATTTAATCTTTCATGTCCTGAACGTGAAGCTATGAGGGAGTATATCCAAGAATGCCTGGCCAAGGGTTTCATTCTCCCCTCGACTTCTCCTGTAGGTGCTGGCTTCTTCTTCGTGGGGAAGAAGGATGGTGGTCTTAGGCCGTGCATTGACTATCGGAACTTGAATAAGGTCACAGTAAGGAACCAGTATCCCCTTCCTTTGATTCCGGATCTTTTTAATCAGGTTCAGGGGGCCCAATGGTTCTCTAAGTTCGATCTACGGGGGGCATATAACCTTATCCGCATCAAAGAGGGGGATGAGTGGAAGACTGCGTTCAACACGCCCGAAGGTCATTTCGAATACCTGGTCATGCCCTTTGGGTTGTGTAATGCCCCTGCCGTCTTCCAGAATTTTATTAATGAAATTCTGAGAGATTACCTGGGAAATTTTCTTGTAGTGTACCTTGATGACATACTGGTGTTTTCCAAGGACTGGTCCTCCCACGTGGAGCATGTCAGGAAGGTCCTCCAGGTCCTCCGGGAAAATAATCTGTTTGCGAAAACCGAAAAATGTGTGTTTGGGGTACAGGAGATACCATTTTTGGGTCAAATCCTCACTCCTCATGAATTCCGCATGGACCCTGCCAAGGTTCAGGCTGTGGCGGAATGGGTCCAACCTGCCTCCCTGAAGGCGCTACAGTGTTTTTTGGGGTTCGCTAACTATTACAGGAGATTTATTGCCAACTTCTCGGTCGTCGCTAAGCCTCTTACGGACCTCACTCGCAAGGGTGCTGATGTCCTCCACTGGCCTCCTGAGGCCGTCCAGGCTTTTGAGACCCTCAAGAAGTGCTTTATCTCGGCCCCCGTGCTGGTTCAGCCCAACCAAAGGGAGCCATTTATTGTGGAGGTTGACGCGTCCGAGGTGGGAGTGGGGGCCGTCTTGTCCCAGGGTACCAGCTCCCTCACCCATCTCCGCACCTGTGCTTACTTCTCTAGGAAGTTTTCGCCCACTGAGAGTAACTATGATATTGGCAACCGCAAACTTTTAGCCATTAAATGGGCTTTTGAAGAGTGGCGTCACTTCCTGGAGGGGGCCAGACACCAGGTAACGGTCCTTACTGACCACAAGAATCTGGTTTTCCTAGAATCTGCCCGGAGGCTTCATCCTAGACAAGCTCGATGGGCGCTATTCTTTACCAGATTTAACTTCTTGGTTACCTATAGGGCTGGGTCCAAAAATATTAAGGCTGATGCACTGTCACGTAGTTTCATGGCCAATCCTCCTTCTGAGAAGGATCCTGCTTGTATTTTACCCCCTGGTATAATCGTTTCTGCCACTGATTCTGATTTAGCCTCTGACATTGCGGCTGATCAAGGTTCAGCTCCCGGGAACCTCCCTGGGGACAAGCTGTTTGTCCCCCTGCAATACCGGCTAAGGGTACTCAGGGAAAACCATGACTCCGCACTATCTGGTCATCCTGGCATCTTGGGTACCAAACACCTCATTACCAGAAACTATTGGTGGCCTGGGTTGCCTAAAGACGTTAGGGCTTACGTCGCCGTTTGTGAGGTTTGTGCTAGGTCCAAGACCCCTAGGTCCCGACCTGCGGGCTTACTACGTTCTTTGCCCATTTCCCAGAGACCTTGGACCCATATCTCCATGGATTTTATCACCGATTTGCCTCCATCTCAGGGCAAGTCGGTGGTGTGGGTGGTAGTAGACCGCTTCAGCAAGATGTGCCACTTTGTGCCCCTTAAGAAACTACCTAACGCCAAGACGTTAGCTTCTTTGTTTGTTAAACACATTCTGCGTCTCCATGGGGTCCCAGTCAATATAGTTTCGGACAGAGGGGTACAATTTGTTTCCTTATTTTGGAGAGCTTTTTGTAAAAGGTTGGAGATTGATCTGTCCTTCTCCTCCGCCTTCCATCCCGAAACTAATGGCCAAACGGAAAGGACTAATCAATCCCTGGAACAATATTTAAGGTGTTTCATCTCTGACTGTCAATTTGATTGGGTCTCATTCCTTCCCCTTGCCGAATTTTCCCTGAATAACCGGGTCAGTAACTTGTCAGGGGTCGCCCCGTTTTTCTGTAATTTCGGGTTTAATCCAAGGTTCTCCTCCGTTTCTCCTGGTTGTTCCAATAATCCCGAGGTAGAGGACGTTCATCGGGAACTGTGCACAGTCTGGGCCCAGGTTCAGAAGAACCTAGAGGCGTCCCAGAGCATACAAAAGATTCAGGCTGATAGAATACGTTCTGCTAACCCCCGGTTTGTCGTCGGGGATCTGGTGTGGTTGTCGTCTAGGAACTTGCGCCTTCAGGTCCCGTCCAGGAAGTTTGCTCCCCGATTTATTGGGCCTTATAAGGTCATTGAAGTACTCAACCCTGTATCCTTCCGTCTGGAGCTGCCCCCATCCTTTCGCATACACGACGTCTTTCATGCCTCCCTCCTTAAACGCTGCTCCCCGTCCTGGTCCCCCTCGAGGAAACCTCCTGTTCCCGTTCTCACCCCTGAGGGGGTGGAATTCGAGGTGGCCAAGATTGTGGACAGTAGGATGATCCAGGGCTCCCTCCAGTACCTGGTCCATTGGAGAGGATACGGGCCGGAGGAGAGGACTTGGGTGCCTGCTCGAGATGTTCACGCTGGGGTATTGGTCAGGAGGTTCCACCTTCTCTTCCTCACTAAACCGGGTCCTCTTAGTAAGGGTCCGTTGGCCCCTCATAAAAGGGGGAGTACTGTAAAGGATCTGCCAGGCACTACGTCTGTGGATACTCCCAGGATTAATCAGTCGACACCTGAGGCCAGACCTCTTAGACTGACACCGGCTTCCACCAATCAGGGTGGCAGGCTCAGGAGTGGGAGAGCCTATCGCGGCCTGGTCAGTCGGAGTTAGCTCCGCCCCCTGTCCATTTATACCTGCCGTTTTCTCTTCCTCATTGCTTGTGATTCTTCTTGGATTCCTGGCCCCACTGCTGCCTTGCTCCAGCCTGCTTCTGCCGTGCTTCTGCCTTGCTTCAGTTCCCGCTTATCCTGCTTCGCTCTGCCCCTGGCTTGCTTCCTGCTCCGTGCTCTGCGTTTGTATACTCCACTACATCCTGATCCTGACTGGCTCGTTCACCACTCCGTTTCCTCACGGTGTTCCGTGGGCTACTGCCCCTTCCCTTGCTTGTTCCCTGTTTGTATCCCCTTGCACTTAGTCAGCGTAGGGACCGCCGCCAAGTTGTACCCCGTCGCCTAGGGCGGGTCGTTGCAAGTAGGCAGGGACAGGGCGGTGGGTAGATTAGGGCTCACTTGTTCCCTTCACCTCCTTCCTGCCATAACACAAGGGCTCTCTATATCACATTTTGTGGGAATGTAAGAAAATACAACCCCTCTGGATGGCAACTAGACGGATAATCTCTATCCTTTTGAAAAAAGAAGTCCACATAATCCCAAGAATGGCTCTATTATTTCTAGACCTTGATTCCTTCAACTCCTCTTCTAGGTATATTATAGCACATCTTCTTATGTCAACCAAGCTTATAATCACCAGACACTGGAAACACCCAACACAGCCCAATATACAAGAGGTTATAGGCCAAATTAACACCACATGTATGTATGAAAAAATGGTGGCCAATCAGAATCATAAAAATTAGCAATTTACTCAAAGATGGGGAATCTGGACCGACAGTTCATATTATAATACCTGAATGCATACTTTCCTAATATTAATAATTCTGTTAATGCAGTCAAACTTTGTATGGATTAGTTACTTATTTCTGTTATTCCGCATACGTGATATCAAAGTACAAACAATGCATACTATATTGAAACATATCTGGTATAATTGACTCCTTTGAGCAATGACTCAATAAGCACTGAAAATAGTTTAAAAATAAATTTTATTGAACGTACCATGTTAATTACTTTCATTTATCACTGAATAACATTTATTTAAGCTCAATGTATGACTGTAATACAATGACGATCCCTTGCTTTTCTAATACAGGGTGTGCCATTTATATGGATACACTTAAATAAAATGGGAATGGTTGGTGATATTAACTTCCTGTTTGTGGCACATTAGTATATGGGAGGGGGGAAACTTTTCAAGCTGGGTGTTGACCATGGCGGCCATTTTGAAGTCGGACATTTTGTATCCAACTTTAGTTTTTCCAATGGGAAGAGGGTCATGTGACACATCAAACTTATTGAGAATTTCACAAGAAAAACAATGGTGTGCTTGGTTTTAACGTTACTTTATTCTTTCATGAGTTATTTACAAGTTTCTGACCACTTATAAAATGTGTTCAAAGTGCTGCCCATTTTGTTGGATTGTGAATGCAACCCTCTTCTCCCACTCTTCACACACTGATAGCAACACCGCAGAAGAAATGCTAGCACAGGCTTCCAGTATCCGTAGTTTCAGTTGCTGCACATCTCGTATCTTCACAGCATAGACAATTGCCTTCAGATGACCCCAAAGATAAAAGTCTAAGGGGGTCAGATCGGGAGACCTAGGGGGCCATTCAACTGGCCCACGACGACCAATCCACTTTCCAGGAAACTGTTCATCTAGGAATGCTCGGACCTGACACCCATAATGTGGTGGTGCACCATCTTGCTGGAAAAACTCAGGGAACGTGCCAGCTTCAGTGCATAAAGAGGGAAACACATCATCATGTAGCAATTGTTGATGGCCCGGGACGGGCTGTAGTTTTTATTGGTACTATTTTTGGGTACATACGACTTTTTGATCACTTTTTATTCTATATTTTGGGAGGGGTGGTGACCAAAAAATAGTGATTCTGGCATTGTTTTTTTGCGACGTTCGCCATGTGGCAAAAATAACATTATAGTTTAATAATTGGGTCGTTACGAACACGGTGATACCAAATATGTGTACCGTTATTTAACATTTTCATATTTTTTCTATAATAAGAGACTTATTATAGGAAAAAAAATATTTCTTTTTACACTTTTGTAAAATACTTTTATTAACTTTTTTCTTTACTTTTTTCAATTTATTTTTTTACTTGAAGCTCTGATCGCTGCTAGAATACATTACACTACCTTGGTAGTGTAACATATTCCAACTGTCAGTGTGACGTCACAGTCACTCTGACAGTAAGTCTGCGAGGACCAGCCAGAGGCTGGTCCTCATAGACTTCCATACATGGCAGACCTGGAGGCCGTTGTCTGGCCTCCGGGTGCCATCACAAGCATCAGCAGGCCCCACAATTGCATGAGGGCTGCCGATGTGCTACAAACCCCCTAAATGCGGCGATCACAATCGAGCGCCGCATTTAACAGGTTAATTGCCAAAATCAGCGGCGATGAGCCGCTGATCGGCAACCGTGGAGTGTCAGCTGTCAGGGAAAGCTGACCTCCCGGTTCCTGATGCAAACTGTCATTGACACTGTCACCGACAGTATGCATTGGGAACGACACAGTGACTTCCTGTCACTCTGACAGGAAGTCTATCAGGAGGCTGGTCCTGATAGGCTTCCGTACATGGCAGACATGGTGGCCAATACTTGGCCTCCGGTCGCCATGCTAGCCATCTGCAAACCTCAAGATTTCATTGTGAGGTCTGCCGATGTGCTAGAATCCCGTAAAATGCGGCGATTGCAATCTATCGCCGCATTTAAGGGGTTAATTGCCTAATTCAGAGAAAATTACCTGCTGATCGGCAACACTGGAGTGTCAGCTGTCGGGGACAGTGTGCACTGGGAACCACGCAGTAACTGTACGTCCTGGTGCGCTAAGACACTGGCCACCTGGATGTACAGTTGCGTCATGGTGCACCTAGGGGTTAAATAACACTATATTGTAATAGTTCAGACTTTTACGGACGCAGCAATACCAATTTCGTTTACTTTTTTTATTTTTTTACATTACTTTAGGGTTGAAATGGCAAAAGGTTTTTTTTTTTTAATTTTTAATAAACCTTTTTTTCACTTTTCTTTTTACACACTTTATTAGACCCCCTAGGGGACTTGAACCAGCGATCGTTAGATCGCTGGTACAATATACTGCAATACTAACCTATTGCAGTATATCGTAATTTTTACAGGCCTTCGTTAGGCCCCTGGGTTGCCATAACCAGCGTCGTCACCCCCCGATCTCACTGTGGGGGGGCAATGAGCTGTCGGAGAGGGCCGCCCCCTCTTTTCAACGCCTCAGATGCTGCGGTCGCGATTGACCGCAGCATTTGAGGGCTTAAACGGCCGGGAGCAACACGATCGCTGCTCCTGGCTGTTAGTTCCGGATGTCCACTGTAAAATACAGCCGACACCCGCAGCATATGCGTGAGACATCACCCCCTGCACCCAGACGTAATAGCACGTCTTGTTGCGCAAAGCTGTTCAAGAGGCTCTGTCACCAGATTTTGCAACCCCTATCTGCTATTGCAGCAGATAGGCGCTGCAATGTAGATAAGAGTAACGTTTTTATTTTTTAAAAACGAGCATTTTTTGGCCAAGTTATGACCATTTTTGTATTTATGCAAATGAGGCTTGCAAAAGTACAACTGGGCGCGTTGAAAAGTAAAAGTACAACTGGGCGTGTATTATGTGCGTACATCGGGGCGTGTTTACTACTTTTACTAGCTGGGCTTTCTGACGAGAAGTATCATCCACTTCTCTTCAGAACGCCCAGCTTCTGGCAGTGCAGACACAGCGTGTTCTCGAGAGATCACGCTGTGACGTCACTTCCCCAGGTCCTGCATCGTGTCAGACGAGCGAGGACACATCGGCACCAGAGGCTACAGATGATTCTGCAGCAGCATCGGCGTTTGCAGGTAAATCGATGTAGTTACTTACCTGCAAACGCTGATGCTGCTGCAGAATCAACTGTAGCCTCTGGTGCCGATGTGGCCGACACGATGCAGGACCTGTGAGTGACGTCACAGATCTGCACTGCCAGAAGCTGGGCGTTCTGAAGAGAAGTGGATGATACTTCTCATCAGAACGCCCAGCTAGTAAAAGTAGTAAACACGCCCCGATGTATGCACACAATACACGCCCAGTTGTACTTTTACTTTTCAACACGCCCAGTTGTACTTTTGCAAGCCTCATTTGCATAAATACAAAAATGGCCATAACTTGGCCAAAAATGCTCGTTTTTTAAAAACAAAAACGTTACTGTAATCTACATTGCAGCGCCTATCTGCTGCAATAGCAGATAGGGGTTGCAAAATCTGGTGACAGAGCCTCTTTAAGTGTGCATTTATAATCGGCACAAAGTCTGACTTCACCATTTGATTTTATAGCGGGAACAATTGGTGTAGACCAGGTAGGGCGTGTGACTGGAAATAATGAACCTTGTTTCACTAAACGATCAATTTCTGCATCTATTTTTCTACGGATAGCAAATGGAACATGTCATGGTTTCATGCGTATTGACACAACATTTGGATCTATTTTAAAAGATATTGGTGGTCCTGTGAATTTTCCAAAGATCTACTTCAAACACAACAGAAAAGTCTTTAACCCCTTACCGACATTTGACGTACATGTACGTCATGGAAAGGCATTGACTTCCCGCAAAATGCCGTACATGTACGTCAAACGTTTGGCACCGGCTCAGAAGCTGAGTCGGTGCCATCATCGTCGGATCTCAGCTGTATCTTACAGCTGACATCCGACTGTAACGGCGGGGACCGAAATTAGCTTCGATCCCCGCCATTAACCCCTTAAGTGCAGCGCTCAAACGCGATCGCTGCACTTAAGGTGTTTGCAGCTCATCGGAGCCCCAGCAATGAAAT
The DNA here is from genome assembly GCF_050947455.1 of Rhinoderma darwinii. Lineage (NCBI taxonomy): Eukaryota > Metazoa > Chordata > Amphibia > Anura > Rhinodermatidae > Rhinoderma > Rhinoderma darwinii. The sequence goes on from NC_134690.1 coordinate 61,231,458, forward strand.
TGCCGGGGTTCCGGTGGCTGCAATGGTAACCGGAGGCCTAATACTGGCCTCCCGGTCTGCCTAGCACCGAAGCCGGTCAAGATCCGCCCGGCGGCGGAGCCTGATCGGCTTCCGTAGCTGCCGGCAAGATGGCGCCGGGTCAGGAGCTGATCCGGCGTCATTAGCGGTGGAGGTCAGCTGTACTGTACAGCTGACATCCACCTGTAACGGCAGGAACCGGAGCTAGCTCCGATCCCTGCCATTAACCCCTTCGATGCAGCAATCGAAAGCGATTGCTGCATCGTAGCGGTTACAAGCAGATCGCCAGCCCTGACAGGCAATCGGGACTGGCGACTGCTGTTATGGCAACAGGAGACACAATGGTCTCCTGCTCTGCCATTACGGAAGCCGATTTAGGCCCCGCCAGGAGGCGAAGCCTAAACGGCTTGCTGTCAGTGAATGACTGACAGATCTAATACATTGCACTACATAGGTAGTGCAATGTATTAGAAAAAAAAAAATCTGACCGTTGGACCTTCAAGTCCCCTAGTGGGACTTGAGAAAAAGTGTAAAAAAAAGTATAAAAAAGTGTAAAAAAAAGTGCAAAAAATCAAAGTTTGAAAACAATAAAAGTTTCAAGTAATCAAATAACACACAATCCCACTTTTACTCTTATCAAGTCCTTTATTATTGAAAAATAATAATAAACCATATGTATTTGGTATCGCCACGACCGTAACGACCGGAGGTATCAAAATATTATATTATTTATTGCACGCGGTGAACAGCGTAAAAAAAACCCGTAAAAAACGTTACCAGAGTTTCTGTTTTTTGGTCACTTTGCCCTACAAATATTACAATAAAAAGTGATCAAAAAGTCCCACGTATCCAAAAATGGTACCTATAAAAGCTATAGCTCGTCCCGCAAAAAACAAGCCCTCATACACCTCCGTCGACAAAAAAATTAAAAAGTTATGGTTCTCACAACTTGGCGACAGAAAAAATACATTATTTTTACAAAAGTAATTTTATTGTGCAAAAAGTTGTAAAACATAAAAAAGTGCTATAAATTAGGTATCGCCGGAATCGTACTGACCCGCAGAATAAAGTTAACATGTAGTTTATAATGCGTGGTGAACGCTGTATAAAAAAAACAAAAAAAGCTGTGCCAGAATTGCGTTTTTTTGTTTACCTAGCATCCCAAAAAATAGGATAAAAGGTGATCAAAAAGTTGCATGTACCCCAAAATGGTACCAATAATAACTACAGCTCGTCCCGCAACAAACCAGCCTTCATACCGCTACGTCTATGAAAAATAAAATTAGTTATGGCTCCAATAAGTCAGGAAATAAAAAAATATGCAGTTGTGCCCGAGGGGAACATTTCTTCTGTTTCAAGAGGCGATTTATCAAGGACCTAAAATTAGGGAACCAGGAAGGGGAGGGCCCAAACATATCCGTTGGAAGCGACGGTGCCCGTATTATACCAGGATAATGCTTTCCCAGCAAAATTCCCCAAACTACAAAGGCGCGGAGTGTGGACCAAAAGGGGGATAAGAAATGACACCATTTATCAGTGCGACACCGGCCTGTGCAGAAAGGATTGCTTCACATCGTAATACTCATCTATGGATTATTTTTATTTTTTTATACCACCTGACTATGCCCCTTATATACTCCGCCCCGCTTACATGTACCCCCACATTATAAAACACCAGCAATACTCAAACAAATATAGTACCAAGCAAAATCCGCTCTCCAAAAGCCAAATGGTGCTCCCTCGGCCCTGGACCCTACAGCGTCCCCAAACAGCAGTTTCCTTCAACATATATGGCATCGTCATACCCGGGAGAACCCTTTTAACAATTTTTGGGGTGTGTGTCTCCAGCGTCATAAGCTGGGCATGACATATTTGCCACTGAATGGCATATCTAGGGAAAAATATAAATTTTTAATTTGCACCATCCGCAGCGCATTCATTTATGGAAAAGACCTGTGGGGTGAAAATTCTCACTACACCTCTTAATAAATGCCTTGAGGGGTGCAGTTTCCAAAATGGGGTCACTTATCAGGGGTTTCTTTTTATTATTTCACATCTGAGCCTCTGCAGTTGTGAACCAATACTGTAAATCGCCAAATTAGGCCTCCACTCCGCATGGTACTCTTCACTTCTGAGCCCTGTCATATGTCCAGACAAAAGATTAGGGCCACATGTAGGGTGTTTCTAAAACCGGGAAACACCGCATAATAATTAGAGAGCTGTCTTGTTATGGTGGTACAAGCCGGGCACCACATATTGGCATATCTATGGAAAAAAATCCCATTTTCACTCTGCAACATTGAGCGCACACTAATTTCTACAAAACACCTGCAGGGTTAAAATGCTTACTACACCCCTTGGTAAATGCATTGAGGGGTGCAGTTTCCATAATGGGGTCACTTCTCAGGGGTTTATTTTTATTATTTCACATCTGAGCCTCTGCAGTTGTGAACCAATACTTTGTAAATCGCCAAATTAGGCCTCCACTCCGCATGGTACTCTTCACTTCTGAGCCCTGTCATATGTCCAGACAAAAGATTAGGGCCACATGTAGGGTGTTTCTAAAACCGGGAAACACCGCATAATAATTAGAGAGCTGTCTTGTTATGGTGGCACAAGCCGGGCACCACATATTGGCATATCTATGGAAAAAAATCCCATTTTCACTCTGCAACATTGAGCGCACACTAATTTCTACAAAACACCTGCAGGGTTAAAATGCTTACTACACCCCTTGGTAAATGCATTGAGGGGTGTAGTTTCCAAAATGGGGTCACTTCTGGGGGGTTTCCACTGTTTTGGGCACACAGGTGCCCAGAAACCAATCCAGCAACATCTGCACTCCAAATGGCGGTCCTTCCCATCTGAGCCCTGCGGTTTGCCCAAACAGCAGTTTATGACCACATATGGGGTATTGCCGTACTCGGGAGAAATAGCTTTACAAATGTTGGGTTCTTTTTTTCCTTTATTTGTTGAGAAAATGAAAGAATTCACGCTAAAGCTACGTCTTATTGAAGAAAAAGGACTGTTTTTATTTTCACTGCCTAATTCTAATAAATTCTATGAAACATCTGTGGGGTCAAAATGCTCACTACACCCCTAGATGCATTCCTCAAGAGGTGTAGTTTCCTAAATGGAGTCCCTTTTTGGGCGTTTTCATTGTTTTGTCCCCTCAGGGGCTTTGCAAATGTGACATGGCCTCCGCAAATCATTCCTGCTAAATGTGATCTCAAAAAGTCAAATAGTGCTCTTTCCCTTCTAAGCTTTGCCGTGTGTCCAAACAGCCGTTTATTACCACATGTGGGGTATTGTTTTACTCGGGAGAAATTGCTTTACAAATTTTGTGGTGCTTTTTCTCCTTCAGTCCTTCTGGAAATGAGAAAAAATTAGCTAAACCTACATTTTCTTTGAAAAAATGTAGATTATTATTTTCAAGGCCTACTTCCAATAATTTCTGTAAAAAACCTGTGCGGTCAAAATGCTCACTACACCCCTAGATAATTTCCTTGAGGTGTCTAGTTTCCCAGATGGGGTCACTTTTGGGGGATTTTGACTGTTTTGGCACCGCAAGAGCCCTTCAAACCTGACATGGTGCCTAAAATATATTCTAACAAAAATAAGGCCCCAAAATCCACTAGGTGCTCCTTTGCTTCTGAGGCCGGTGCTTCAGTCCAGTAGCACGCTACGGCCACATGTGGGATATTTCCTAAAACTGCAGAAACTGGGCAACAAATATTGAGTTGCATTTCTCTGGTAAAACCTCCTGTGTTATAAAAAAAAATTGTATTAAAAATGTATTTCTGCAGAAAAATATGAAATTTGTAAATTTCACCTCTACTTTGCTTTAATTCCTGTGGAATGTGTAAAGGGTTAAGACATTTTCTAAATGCTGTTTTGAATACTTTGAGGGGTGAAGTTTTTAAAATGGGGTGACTTTTTTGGGGTTTCTAATATATAAGGCCCTCAAAACCACTTCACAACTGAACTGGCCCCTGTAAAAATAGCCTTTTGAAATTTTCTTGAAAATGTGAGAAATTGCTGCTAAAGTTCTAAGCCTTGTGAGGTCATAGAAAAATAAAAGGATGTTCAAAAAACGATGCCAATCTAAAGTAGACATATGGGTGATGTTAATTAGCAACAATTTTGTGTGGTATAACTGCCTGTCTTATAAGCAGATACATTTAAATTGAGAAAAATGCTAATTTTTGAAATTTTTCGCTAATTTTTGGTGTTTTTCACAATTAAATACTGAACATATCGAGCAAATTTTGCCAGTAACATAAAGTCCAATGTGTCACGAGAAAACGATCTCAGAATCGCTTGGATAGGTGAAAGCATTCCGGAGTTATTACCACATAAAGTGACACATGTCAGATTTGAAAAATGAGGCTCTGTCAGGAAGGTCAAAAGTGGCTAAAGAGGGAAGGGGTTAATGACATCCTCCAGATAGTTCATTTTCACATGGTGTATTCCTGTATTAACTGAATACCTAGAGGTTCAAACCAATCTACTCCCAGTAAACTTGCACGATGGCCCTTAGTGATGATAATCCGCAGATTGCCTGTCTTTTCCATAGTACACATTGACAAAACACGTACCCATTATTTCCACTACCTGTTTATTATAATCTGTGAGTCTAACTCCACATGGGACTATAGGAGGACTATTTGTTGGCCATAATGTATGGAAAGTCTCCTCAGAGATGAAGGAATATTGACATCTAGAATCCACCTCCATTTTGCATTTTACTCGATTCAGTATTACCTCAGTTTTCTGCTTATGTCCCTTTTTGGGAGTTTCTATTATGTTGACAAATTCTGAGGCGTATTCACTGTCACCTAATTCAAGAACATCCCTTCATATATTAAACTTATGGGCTGATTTGTGCGAGGAGTTCCCTTTTACTTGTTTGTGTCTTGGTATATTTTGTCCCTGGCGACATTCTCTGTATGTGACCGTGCCATTTACATTGGTGGCAGACAGCATTTTTAAAATGGCAATCATCTCTTCTGTGATTTCCACCACAGCTGTAGCATTAACCCTTTTGTGGGCTTGATGTGCTGCTTTGTCCAGACTGTAATGTAGCATTGCGCTCATTATGTGGCATATTTACATTTGGATTATGTACATTAGATGTCTGTATTTCTCTTGAATGGAAAAATCCTATCCTCGTCGCCAATTGTTATGTTTAGTAATGAATTATAATTGAAAATGAAAACGATGAGACAATAACAATATATGATCTTTTTGCTGGTTAAGAAAATGGAGAAATGAGAATAAATGCCAAGACGTCTACATATGTGAGAACGAAAAATACAAATAACTGGCATTACTTTTTTTACAAGCCTCCAAGTTAATGTCATCTAGTGACACTGGACTGTCATAACAGTCAATGCATTACAATATACTGATAACAGTAAATACAATTTACAATCATTATTTATTTTTAATTTGAGGAGATGTAAGTTGTGATATGTTAACAGAAGGGATTCCATGTGTTATTTTTGTACAGGGACACTCAGTTGCCTGTGTCCGCCCCAGTTTATGTGTATTGTCCTCCTGAGGAATAGAGATTTATAACTTATGAAACGCGTAAAGTGGTTTAATAAATAGTTTTGGAAACAAGCCATATTTATGGTATTTATTCTTGTTGGAATGGAGGATTCCTTGTGACGTGGAATTAAAGTGGGGATTGAGCAGAAATTGACCTGTTGAGACTCAAATACTTGGGTCCAGCGGTTGAGGTCTAGTTACTTACCCCAGTGGGGTGCATTTAACCTGAATGCCCCTGTGTTTATGATCATAACAAAATTCCAGAATTGCTCTGTCCTGATTTTAATAATTTTTTTTAAAACATATAAATTCATCTGAGATGTCGAGATAATGTCAGACGATATAAGTAAATAAATAGATTTGTGTATATGCACTTTCACAAATACATTAGAAGGCATGCACACAGTAATTTTCTTACATGGAATCTTCATTTTTTCCCCCAAAGATTGACTGTAAAACATTATACATATATACTTATATATACAGTATATATACGAATTACATAGATTTATGAGCTAGACTAATTTTTAAATAACTTATTCTCTCATTATGACCCATCCACTGACGCAGGCCGTGTCATGACAGATTGTACTCTACATGCCTCCCAACCATCCCATAATTCATGCAAAAAATGGGCATTTTTGAAAGGTTCTGTGGGAGTTCTTGGGTGGATCAGGGGCAGAGCTTAAAATTTCCCACCGGTGAAGATTCAAATATTTGGAGGTATGATGCCTGTAGTCAATTATTACAGTGCATTTTCTGAATATTCCTAAGTAGAGATGAGCGAACCGGGACAACCGAACCCGGTTTCGGTCCGAACTTCCGGAAAAGTTCGGTTCGCAGCGAATCCGAACTTCACCGGGTTCGGCCGAACCCGTTTTGACCGAACCCGGTCAAAAATATTATACAAATCGGCAGCCACTTGTCTCTATCAATCACTGATAGAGAAAAGAGGCTGCTGATTAAAAATAAAATAAAAAGCATTTCATACGTACCTGGTCGTTGTCTTGCGGACGAGTCTCTCTTCTTCCTCCAGTCCGACCTTCTTTTCTGACGCGGCAGCCTGTGATTGGCTGCAGAGGCCTCTGCAGCCTGTGATTGGCTGCAGAGGTCTCTGCAGCCCGTGATTAGCTGCAGAGGCCTCTGCAGCCCGTGATTGGCTGCAGCGCTCACATGGGCTGCATCGTCATCAAGGAATGTCGGGCCGGATGTCGCGAGGGACGCGTCACCAAGGCAACGACCAGGAGACCGGACTGGAGGAAGCAGGGAGTTCCCGGTAAGTGTGAACGTCTTTTTTTTTTTACAGGTACTCTATATTGTGATCGGTAGTCACTGTCCAGGGTGCTGAAACAGTTACTGCCGATCAGTTAACTCTTTCAGCACCCTGAAGAGTGACTATTTACTGACGTCGCCTAGCAACGCTGCCGTAATGACGGGTGCACACATGTAGCCACCCGTCATTACGGGGCCTCATGCACACGACCGTAAAAACACCCGTTATTAAGGGTCGTAATTACGACCCGAAATAGCGGGCCCATAGACTTCTGTTAGCCACGGGTACCTTCCCGTTTTCTCACGGGAAGGTGCCCGTGCCGTTAAAAAGATAGAACATGTTCTATTTTTTTATTTTACGGGTCGTGCTCGTAATTACGACTCGTAATTACGAGCACGGCCGGCCGCTTTTACGAGCCGTGCTGTCATTATAAGGGTATGTTCACACGACAGCGTCCGTTACGGCTGAAATTACGGGGATGTTTCCGCCTGAAAACATCCCCGTAATTTCAGCCGTTATGGCATATGCAGGCGCTTGAACGCCGCATCCATTACGGACGTAATTGGCGCTGCTATTCATTGGAGTCAATGAATAACGGCTCCAATTACGGCCAAAGAAGTGACAGGTCGGGCGTCTATTTACGCGCCGTCATTTGACAGCGGCGCGTAAATTACGCCTCGTGTGAACAGACAAACGTCTGCCCATTGCTTTCAATGGGCAGATGTTTGTCAGCGCTATCGAGGCGCTATTTTTGGACGTAATTCGGGGCAAAAACGCCCGAATTACGTCCGTAATTAGTGAGTGTGAACATACCCTGTGTTCACACGCACTAATTACGGATGTAATTCGGGATTTTTTGCCCCGAATTATGCCCGAAAATAGCGCCTCGATAGCGCTGACAAACATCTGCCCATTGAAAGCAATGGGCAGACGTTTGTCTGTTCACACGAGGCGTATATTTACGCGCCGCTGTCAAATGACGGCGCGTCAAAGAAGTGACCTGTCACTTCTTTGGCCGTAATTGGAGCCGTTATTCATTGACTCCAATGAATAGCAGCGCCAATTACGTCCGTAATGGACGCCGCGTTCAAGCGCCTGCACTTGCCGTTTCGGCTGAAATTACGGGGATGTTTTCAGACGGAAACATCCCCGTAATTTCAGCCGTTACGGACGCTGTCGTGTGAACATACCCTAAATTTTATAGCAGCACGGCCCGTAAAATAGAAAAATAGAACATGTTCTATTTTTTTAACGGCACGGGCACCTTCCCGTGAGAAAACGGGAAGGTACCCATGGGTAACAGAAGTCTATGAGCCCGTTATTGCGGGTCGTAATTACGACCCACAATAACAGGTGTTTTTACGGTCGTGTGCATAATGGGAGCACGGCTTGGAAAAACGACCGGCTGCCTGTGGCCGGCCGTGCTCCTCTCCTGAAATACTCTGTGCTGCCTTAAACTCTGTGGACAGGTCAGGATCCTGTTTCTTTTAAATGCTGCTAGGGAACCCGCTCGATCCACTATATAAGGCTGCGCTACAGTGCAGCATTTAAAAGAAACAGGATCCTGACCTGTCCACAGAGTTTAAGGCAGCACAGAGTATTTCAGGAGATGAGCGTGCAGATTCAGTGCTGCTGTGAACTCTGCTCTTACCATTACGTAGCTCTCAGTCTGTTACCTCTCCTCCACTCCTGTCCTCAATAACACCTTCACATGATTGGCAAGTCACCACCCCGCACAAGATCCGCACGCTCATCTCCTGAAATACTCTGTGCAGCTGTGAACTCTACTCTTACCATTACGTGGTGACTTGCCAATCATGTGAAGGTGTTCTTGAGGACAGGAGTGGAGGAGAGGTAACAGACTGAGAGCTACGTAATGGTAGGAGCAGAGTTCACAGCAGCACTGAATCTGCACGCTCATCTCCTGAAATACTCTGTGCTGCCTTAAACTCTATGGACAGGTCAGGATCCTGTTTCTTTTAAATGCTGCACTATAGCGCAGCCTTATATAGTGGATCGAGCGGGTTCCCAAGCAGCATTTAAAAGAAACAGTGTGTGTGTTTGGGTATGTGTCTTTGTCTGTTTTTGTTTTTATATGTGTGTTTGTGTTTATGTGTGTTTGTGTATATATGGGTGTGTTTGTGTATATATATATGGGTGTATGTGTATATGTTTGTGTGTAGATGTTTGTGTGTGTGTGTTTTTGTATATGTGTGTGTTTGTGTATATGGGTGTGTTTATGTGTGTGTTTGTGTATATATGGGTGTGTTTGTGTATATATATGGGTGTATTTGTATATATGTTTGTGTGTAGATGTTTGTGTGTGTGTGTGTGTGTTTATATATGTGTGTGTTTGTGTATATGGGTGTGTGTATATGTGTGTGTTTGTGTATATGTGTGTGTTTGTGTATGGTTGTTTGTGTGTGCGTGCGTGTATATATGTGTGTAGGTGAGTAGAAGTATTGTTATTGTTCACATTGATAACTGTTTTTTTATGTTGTTGCAGATTTTGATGTACCGATTGGACTACATCTTCGATTCGTTGGACTACTGCGTAGATCTACGTTTTTTTTAAATTTTAATAAAATGGTTAACGAGGGTTTTGTTGGGGATTTCTTATTTCAATAAAAAAGAATTGTCTTTGTGTTTTTTTTTAAACTTTATTAGTGCCTAGATAATGGCAGTTGGCTGATTGACAGCGTCCATTATTAAGGCGGGGCTTAGTGTTAGCCGGTGCAGAGGCTAGCACTAACCACCCATTATTACCCCGGTACCCACCACCACCAGGGGTGCCGGGAAGAGCTTGGTACGATCCAGTACCCGACCATCTGTTGTGATGGTCGGGTACTGGGGCGGCCGTAGGCTGGTATTATGAGGCTGGGAAGGGCCAAAAACAGTGGACCTTCCCACCCTTGTAATGCTAGGCTGCTGCTGCTGTGTTGTATCGGGCTGGTTATAAAAATGGGGGGGACCCCACGTCGTTTTTTTTGGGGAATTTAACAAATTTAACAATAGACGTTGGGTCCCCCACATTTTTAATAACCAGCCATATACAAGGCCGCAGCAGTCTGGCATTACATGGGTGGGAAGGGCCACTGGTTTTGTCCATTCCCAGGCTAATAACACTGTGTTGTATGTGGCTGGTTATGATAAATTGGGTGGAACCCCATGTCTTTTTAAAAAAAAATTAAAAATAAATAATAAAAAAAAAATGACGTGGGGTCCCCCCCACTTTTATAACCAGCCAGATACAACACAGCAGCAGCAGCCTAGCATTACAAGGGTGGGAAGGTCCACTGTTTTTGGCCCTTCCCAGCCTCATAATACCAGCCTGCGGCCGCCCCAGAGCCCGACCATCACAACAGATGGTCGGGTACTGGATCGTACCTGGCTCTTCCCGGCACCCCTGGTGGTGGTGGGTACCGGGGTAATAATGGTGGTTAGTGTTAGCCTCTGCACCGGCTAACGCTAAGCCTCGCCTTAGTAATGGATGTTGTCACTCAGACAGCGGCCATTACTAAAGTGGTAGTAATAAAATTTGAAAAGAAAAAGACAAAGATATAGATAAAATATTTTATTGAAATAAAGCACCCCCAACACAACCCTCATTAACCATTTTATTGTAGAAAAAAAAAAAACGTCATCGAAGTAGTCCTCGAAACCGACGTAGTCCAAACACCAAACCTGTAAAAAAAAGAAAAAATTAAATAAAACATGTTGTAAGCTTAGATTCAGTTTAATGTGTGATACTGACTGTTATACCATGTATAGAAGCCTGCCGTGAAGTTGACTTAGATACAGGGCGCCAGCAGACAGTATCATACATGGCCATACAGACATGTATACAAACAAACATACATACATACATGCATACACACACACATGAAACCATACATACAAACATGCAAAGATACATACATATATACAAGCATGCACAAATATACATGCAAACATAAATACATGCAAACATAATTACATACATGCACATATATATAAACATACATGCAAAAATAAAAACATGCAAACATACATGACAACATACATACATGCAAACATACATACATACATGCAAATATACATTCATGCAAACATACATAAATGCAAACATACATACATGCAAATATATACATGCAAATATACATCCAAACATGCACATATATACATACATGACAACATACATACATGACGACATACATACATACATACATAAAATGCAAACATACATACATACATACATTCATGCAAACATACATGCAAATATATACATACATGCCAACATACATACATACATACATACATACATGCAAACATACACACATGCAAACATACATACATGCAAATATACATACAAACATACATGCACATATATACATGACAACATACATGCATACATACATACATACATGACAACATACATACATGCAAACATACATTCATGCAAACATACATTCATGCAAACATACATACATACATGCAAACATACATTCATGCAAACATACATACATGCAAACATACATGCAAATATATACACACATATATACATACATGCCAACATACATGCACATATATACATACATGACAACATACATACACATATATACATACATACATGACAACATACATACATACATACATACATACATACATACATGCCAACATACATACATGCCAAAAAAAATAATAATACGTTCATACTTACTTTCCTCCTGTCCGGGCTCCAGCGATGACGTTTCATCCATGTCGCCGCTGCAGCCTGTGATTGGCTGCAGAGGCGGTCACGTGGGATGAAGCGTCATCCTGACGTGCGTGACCGCCACTACAGCCTGTGATTGGCTGCAGCGGCGAAAGGGATGAAACGTCATCGCTGGAGGCCGGACAGGAGGAAAGTAAGTACGAACGTATAATTTTTATTTTTTTATTACATTTAAATTGTATTTTCCGCGCGCCGAGCATGTACTGTCAAGGTTGCTGAAAGAGTTAGTGCAGCCCATTAACTATCAGCACCCGAGACAGTAGCATGCTCGGCGCACGTAAGTGACAGGTTCGGTCCGAACTAGTTCGGTCCGAATCGAACTTTTTTGTGAAATTCGGCGAACTAGCCGAACCGAACTTTTGAAAAGTTCGCTCATCTCTATTCCTAAGGTAGAATTTACCACTAAAGGGGTTGTCCCTTGAAGACAGAAGGGAGCTCCCAGCTCAAAACTTCCCTCATTTTGTCAAAGCGGAAAGCCACTAACAAGGAGCGGATCTCCCATTATGGCAGATTTAGCCCTACCAAGTATTACATCGTTGCCCATTCATTTGAATGACCGCCATTTATTACTGCATTTCTGTTATACAACATTTACTATTATGTGTGGTTGACCACAATAGCCCCTAACAGTAAGGGCCACATTCATTTGATAATGGGGTTCTCATAGTCAGAGGCGTAGCTAGGTTCTCCTGCACCCGGGGCAAAGATTCAGATTGGTGCCCCCCCCCCCCAACTTCTTTCCCGACATCTCCTTTCTCCTCACCGTGTTTGCTTGCTCTACCAATCAATGAGGTGTAATTTTTTTTTCATTATTTTTTTAATGCAACTCTAGCATAAAACTATTTGTACATTTTACAAGCGATATAGATCTATAAGGGAGTTACCATAACAATAAATTAGAAGAAAATAAATTAAATAGGCCACACACAGCCCCTTGTAGATAATGCCACACACAGCTGCCTGTAGATAGTGCCATACACAGACCCCTTGTAGATAGCGCCACACACAGACCCCTCTTGTATATAACGCCACACAGCCCCCTGTAGATAGCACCACGTACAGCTGCCTGTAGATAGTGCCATACACAGACCCCTTGTAGATAGCACCACACACAGCCCCCTGTAGATAGCGACACACACAGACCCCTCTTGTATATAACGCCACACAGCCCCCTGTAGATAGCGCCATGTACAGCTGCCTGTAGATAGTGCCATACACAGACCCCTTGTAGATAGCGCCACACAGAGCCCTCTGTGGATAACGCCACACAGCCCCCTGTAGATAGCTCCACACACAGCCCCCCTCTTGTATATAATGCCACACAGCCCCCTGTAGATAGCTCCACACACAGCCCCCCCTTGTAGTTAACGCCACACAGTCCCCCTGTTGTAGATAGTGCCACACAGCCCCCCTGTTGAAGACAGCGCCACACAGTCCCCCTGTTGTAGATAATGCCACACAACCCCCCCTTCTAAATAGCGCCACACACAGCACCCCTTGTAGATAGTGCCACACACAGCCCCACTTGTAGATAGTGCCACACACAGCCCCCCTTGTAGATAGTGCCACATAGCCCCCCCTTGTAGATAATTCCACACAGCCCCGATTGTATATAGCACCACACAGTCCCTCCTTGTAAATAGCGCCACACTGACCCCCTTGTAAATAGCACCACACTGACCCACTTGTATATAGCGCCACACTGCCCCCCCTTGTAAACAGCACCACACAGCCCCCCTTGTAAATAGTGCCAAACACAGACCCCCTTGTAGATAGCGCCACACACAGCCCCACTTGTAAATAGCACCAACATAGCACTCCTTGTAGATAGTGCCACACAAACAGCCCGCTGCCCCCCTTGTAGATAGCGGCATACTCCCCCCTTTTAGATAGTGCCACACACAACTGCCACCCCCCTTGTAAATAGCGCCACACTCTCCACACCTTGTAAATAGCACCACACTGTACTACACACAGCCTACCTCTACCACTCTCCGCTCTGCCTGACGTGACTCACGGGAGGAGCCGAGGAGGTCATGCGGCACAGGCAGTGGCAGAGTTCCTTCTGACTAGGGTCGGTGACAGTCCGGGAGTGGACCAGTGAGGTCAAGTGACAGGTCAGGTGCCTGGACTGGTCCAATCCCGGGCCGTCACAGACCCCAGTCGGAATGGCGCCGCATGAACTCCTGGCTCTTCCTAACTCTGATCGCTGCTGCTTGTGTACGACATACAGGGCGGCTATCAGCAGCGATCAGCTGCTCTGCCACTGCACCCCCCCCCCCTTCCCTACCACCAAGTTGCGCACAGGGCACATGCCCTGCCTGCCCCCCCCTAGCTACGCCCCTGCTCATAGTGAGACAACCTTTTAAACATGTCAGTATGGGCCATGAAAACGAGTGCCCATCAATGAGACCGCTTGTTAATCGGCGCTCGTTTGCTCTTTTCACAAGGAGCAATGATTGGTTATGTATAGGGACGATCAATCGTTACTACGATCGTTTGTCCCTATACATTTCTATCATATCGGCAGCACAACTCCCTGTTTACACAGGGAGATGTGCTGCCGACAACGATAATATTTTGTGCTGCCTAAAATATGCGATCAGCCGATGAACGCTCGTTTGCCCAAACACTGGCCCGTGTAAAAGAGCCTTACGTCTCCATGAAGATACCGGAAAGCATATTAGAAATCAGCTCCAATCGAGTCCTACTGTAATAGTTACATTTTATCTTTTATTGCTTCTTATAAATGTAGATGATAATGTCACCATGAAGATAATGTCTTGTGTTATCTCAATGTGCTACAGAACCGTCTTCCGTGTTTGTTACAGAAATAAGCAAACAAAGTGAACTAAGAATGAGATTTACTATCAGATCGTATTTTCAGCTTTCCCTGCATAAACAGAGATTTCTGCTCTGGATTCTTTTTATATGCATGAAATAGACAGAATAAGTTCCAGCTAATGATGGGTCAAGATCCATAGAACAACCCCTGGCTAATAATAAAAATGCAGTTAATAAGTGAGAACGCACTGTGTTCTACTCTATCTTTTTCAATCTTGAGGTTAGATTAGTTTTTGGAATGAGAAATGCTTGTCCTTACTCAACCCATACAACAAGCCATACAGCGCTCATGCTCAGGACATTCTGTTACTACTATTTTAAATTAATTATAAAAATTATTATGAAATGTGTAGAAAGAAAGAAGACATGCCGAGAATTCAAGAAAACAACGGGAAGGCAGGGAACAGAAAAATGAATGTGTTGAAGTATAAGTGGACATGGCCAAATAAGCTGTAATTCAGAATTCTTCCTTTTTCTTTAAGAAGTTATCTTAAATGCATGTCTTACTATATTTTATAGTTTTTTCCCAGGCTGTGCCTATCATTGAAATTAGTTAAAACCTAAGGCAGATTTTCATTTTCTACTTCAGTGCAGGATTGTCTCCTCATTGTGTACAAATCTAAGGAGGCACAGAAGTCACAAGGGTATCACTTTGGGAGTATCTTATAAAAGACTGAAAAATGTGGGGAGATAGGCGTGGGAGGAGGAAGCTGCAAAAAAGATAAAATGTAGAATAAAAATTAAAAGGAACGCAAATTTGAAATGCATAAATGCCAAAAGTTGCCCACTGTATTTGTCAGTCTGGATTTTTTTGCATGCTCGTGGAACAAACAGTCTTGTAGGAATCTTGTAGGGAACCCAAATTTTGGATTTCTCTGGTTTCTTACATTTTTTGCTAGGTAGATGAAGTAGAACTTTGTTAAGGGGGTGTGGTTTTAGACGTCTGGTCTCCAATCACAGAGCAGTGGGGGAGGGCAAGTACAATAAAATCCTTCACATTAAATAGTCACCAATACTGACCAGTCATGTTTAGTTCCTTGGAAAGGCATTCTACCCCGACACGCATTTCAGCTTGTGTCATGACCCCCAAATGAAGGCGCCAGCTGACACGCGCGTCGTGATAGGACGCAATTCAAGGGAACTAAGCATGACCGGTCAGTATGGGTGACTATTTGATGTGGGGGATTTTATTGTACTTCATCAACTCTACACTTAGCACTTTAACCTTCAGTGTGGCGGAACTTTGGTTGTTTAAATAGCAGCTCATGGGTATTTGTACTACTTAACACATGGGCATTTACATTATATACTAATCTACCAGCCTCGGGCAACTGAGCCCTTTTACACTTTACTGCCTACATGTACTGCACTTTAGTATTTATTTGACTGTCATGCACATTAACTCAACAATTATGTAATATATATATATATTTATAACTACTGTGATATACACATATGATGTCCCTGTAGTGGTGATCCTATTGTCATCCGTGTGCATTCAGTTTTTTTAGTGTATTGTCATTTTTAAGTAATATAAAATAAAGTATTTATTTTTTACATAGAGCTTATAGACTCTGATAAGTTGTCATATACCCAGTAAATTATGTAGACACAGATAGTACTTCCTCCCTGTATCTACCTGTAAATGATGTAGGTACAGATAGTACTGCCTCCCTGTCTCTGCTGTGTGGGGACTCATGCTGCAGCTTTATTCATCATTCATGCAAGACTAAGTAATGAAAGTTAGGACATCCTGATGGACCAGTGAGAAAGAAAATATGGCTGCTGAGATTAGAAACCAAAAGTGGAGTTTTTGGGAAAATAAGAGGTTTTAACTATATATAGGAATAGGAGATTATATATCAATATGTAAGTGTTAACTATAGAATGAGAATGAGTGTTCCCTTTAAGAATCGCAAAAAAGATGAATATTTTTTCTAAATGCTTTTTCCCAAATGATGCATTTTATCTCCTAAAACTCATCAACTAATATTTTTTATAATTATTTTAAAAGATTGAAAATGACTCAAACATTTAGCAAACTACATTGTGCCGTTTTTTTTTTTTCGAAGACCTATTCTGTGCTCCTCTACCCCTCTCGGCCTTGTTGATCACTCATGTTTACTTTATGAGGCTACAAGGTTGATCAATGTTAACCTTGTCTGAGAGGGAAGTTCTGGAATATTTAACTGTAGCTGCAGAACTACATTAAGGGTCAGAGAAAAGGCTTATAGACATGGCATGAGCAATGAATTACACCATCAGCGTCAAAATCAATAGGGCTTTGATTTTTATCACAAAATACTGCGAAAAGGACAACACTTGATCAAACAATCCCGACATTATTGACAATTCTAGCAATATTAATTAAAGAGAAACACTTCGCTGATTGACTGATAAAGCAACCAATAACAGTAAATTATTGCCATTGATTTTTGCATATATTTAAGTCCCGTAACTTATTTAAATCGATGTCTCTGCTATGTAGCCAGCAGAGGTCTAATTTGAAGATAAGGCTGAAGAATATATATATTGTGGAGTATTATCAATCTAGAGCTCACGTAAAAAATACTCAGCAATGTAACAGGATTTCAGGATGTGTTACTATACACAATGCTTGATGACATTATTAACAGTGGATGTAAATGGCATTATAATGTACTAATTAGACTAACGGATATACAACTAGGCGGGCTATCCTTCCATATCTTGGTTCTGTTGTATATGTACAGTGAAGCAGTAATAATGATATGTAGGTTTGGGGTTAGGTTCAATTAACCCTTTAATACTGGAAATACGTTCTACTTTAATTTTTTTGTGCTATTTTATGCCCCTGCTGGTAAAATGTAAAAAAAAAATAATTAGGCTCTTAAAGTGAACATACTTCCTTTGTTTTTTAAAGGCAGATAGAGCTTTATTATTTACTATTTTAAGTTTCGGGAAAATATGTTAGTACAAGTGGAGATTGGCAGTAAGAAATTCATGTTTAAAGTATCTTGTTTCTAAAACTGGATAAATGAGGCTATAGAATATTGAGACGTACTGAAGTTAAAGTGTTAAGTGCAGAGTTGTTAAAGTACAATAAAATCCTCCACATCACATAGTCACAAAACTGCAGTTTTTGCCCCATATAAAAGTTAGGCCCCCAGTTTGTGCCCCCATATAGAAGATAGGCCTGTTTATGCCCCCATATAGAAGTTAGGCCCCCAGTTTGTGCTCCCATATAAAAGATAGGCCCCCTTTATGTCCCTATATGGACGTTAAGCCCCCGGTTTATGCCCCCATATATACAGTGCCCTCTGTAGATAGTGCCACAGTTCCCTCTGTAGATAGTGCCACAGTGCCCTCTGTAGATAGTGCAACACACATCCCCTTATAGATAGTTCCACACACACTCCTTTGTAGATAGTGCCACACACACCCCCTGTAGATAGTGCCACACATACCCTTTGGGGCTCCCTCTAGGAGTGGTATCCCCAGCCAGAGCATTGCCAACACTCTTGCCAGGGATATATTGATAGTGGCGTCAGGGGCTTCTCTAGGAATGGACTATCTGGCCGGGGATTCTGCTCCTGGAGAAGCCCCTGATGTCACTATCCACATCAGGGGCTCCCTCTAGGAGCGGAAACCCCAGCAAGAGTGTCGACAACGCACTGGCCGGGGATACTGCTTTTGTAGGTGCCCCTGACATGGATAGTGACATCAGGAGCTTCTCCATATATCCATATATGGATAGTAACGTCAATGGCTTCTCCAGGAGTGGAATCCCCAGTCAGAGCATCGGCAACGCTCTGGCTTGGGACTCTGGTCCCAGAGGAGCCCCTGACGTCACTGTCCATGGCTCCTGGAGGAACCATGAAGGCAGCGTAAAGCACCCGGCTGCCGAATGGGCCCCTTCAAGAGCAGTGGGCCCAGGCATTTGCCCGGGTTCACGGGGTGCTCACGACGGCCCTGTGTGTTTGTAACGATCGAGTAGTCAGAAATGGTAAAAAAAAAATGATGAATTTCCCTAATCAAATGGTTAAGGGTAGAGCTCCAAAAATTGGAAACATAAACACAAACTCAAATTGCCCTACATTCATTGCTGTTGAATGCTATCAGAGTAAAGACAAATACAAGCAATGAGAAAAAAAATTAGGAATGTTCAATAAAAAAAATTTTAACAATGGAATACATCAATTGTTTATATTATCTGTGACCAACTTAAGAGAAAAATTATTACAGTAATGTAATTTTCATAATACAAAAAAAAGCTACAACCATGCAATATTGATAGATAAACTCTAAGCATATGTTGGTTACAGGCTAGGTAAAGTTTGGAAAACCAACTTCCCCCCATATTATGTCAAATAGACTGCTCCATAATTATAGAACCATACCGAAGAAAAGAGAGCTATATCGTCTAAGTATACAAGAATATATAAATTTTATTGATAGAAAATAACATACATTTAAAAACACATCATAAGAAGACTCTAGTACTAATACCGTGGTATACAATACAGCACAGGACAAGATACAACATAGGAGTAATATAATAGGGCAGACTCAAATTCACCACCCATACAATAAAGTATATAGAATATCTCAGCAAAGTGGGTCAAATACTGCTAGTTCTCGATGTCCTAAAATTTATGTGGCAACAATGGATAAGTGCCTGGCCAGAAAATAGTGACATAGGGAACACAGTACTTGTATGGTGATCAGTTATAGTGATGCTGTCTTACCCATTCAAAAGTGAGGGTCTCACGATATGTCCGTGCTGGAAGGTCCACAGTACAACTGTGTACTGTGGACCTTCCAGCACGGACATATCGTGAGACCCTCACTTTTGAATGGGTAAGACAGCATCACTATAACTGATCACCATACAAGTACTGTGTTCCCTATGTCACTTATGACATCGAGAACTAGCAGTATTTGACCCACTTTGCTGAGATATTCTATATACTTTATTGTATGGGTGGTGAATTTGAGTCTGCCCTATTATATTACTCCTATGTTGTATCTTGTCCTGTGCTGTATTGTATACCACGGTATTAGTACTAGAGTCTTCTTATGATGTGTTTTTAAATGTATGTTATTTTCTATCAATAAAATTTATATATTCTTGTATACTTAGACGATATAGCTCTCTTTTCTTCGGTATGGAACCATGCAATATTGTCACCTAAGACAATTCTTTGTCAGAGTCCAATAAAGTCTCCTACGATATTTGAATGTTACTACAGAGTTAAAGGGGTTTTTTAGTTCTAAGAAATTGATAGCCTATCCTCAGGACAGGCTATCAATACCTGATCAGTAGGACTCATACTCCATGGACCCCCACCCGTCAGCTGTTTTGAAGAGCCCACGGCGCTCGTACGAGCACTGCTTCCCCTTCATTCCTTACACCGTGTTCCAAATTATTATACACATTGGATTTAAGTGTCATAAACATTTAATTATTAGTATTTCAATTAAACTCATGGATGGTATTGTGTCTTAGGGCTCTTTGGATCATTGTAATCAATCTCAGACACCTGTGATAATTAGTTTGCCAGGTGTGCCCAATCAAAGGAAAACTACTTAAGAAGGATGTTCCACATTATTAAGAAGGCTGCAGGTTTCAAGCAATATGGGAAAGAAAAAGGATCTCTCTGCTGCCGAAAAGCGTGAAATAGTGCAATACCTTGGACAAGGTATGAAAACATTGGATATTTCAAGAAAACTTAAGCGTGATCATCGTACTGTGAAAAGATTTGTGGCTGATTCAGAGCACAAACGGGTTCGTTTAGATAAAGGCATAATGGGGAAGATTTCTGCCAGACAAATTAATAGGATTAGGAGAGCAACTGCTAAAATGCCATTGCAAAGCAGCAAACAGGTATTTGAAGCCGCTGGTGCCTCTGGAGTCCCGCAAACCTCAAGGTGTAGGATCCTCCAGAGGTTTGCAAGTGTGCATAAAGCTATTATTCGGCCACCCCTAAACCATGCTCACAAGCAGAAACGGTTGCAGTGGGCTCAGAAATACATGAAGACTAATTTTCAAACCATGTTGTTTACTGATGAGTACCGTGCAACCCTGGATGGTCCAGATGGATGGAGTAAGTGGATAATTGGTGAATGGCCACCATGTCCCAACAAGGCTGCGACGTCAGCAAGGAGGTGGCGGAGTCATGTTTTGGGCTGGGATCATGGGGAGAGAGCTGGTAGGCCCCTTTAGGGTCCCTGACGGTGTGAAAATGACCTCTGCAAAGTACGTAGAGTTTATGACTGACCACTTTATTCCGTGGTACAAAAAGAAGAACCGTGCCTTCCGTAGCAAAATTATCTTCATGCATGACAATGCCCCATCTCATGCTGCAAAGAATACCTCTGTGTCATTGGCTGCTATGGGCATAAAAGGAGAGAAACTCATGGTGTGGCCCCCATGTTCCCCTGACCTCAACCCTATTGAGAACCTTTGGAGCATCCTCAAGCAAAATATCTGAGGGTGGGAGGCAGTTCACATCAAAACAGAAGCTCTGGGAGGTTATTCTGACATTCTGCAAAGATATTCTAGCAGAAACTGTCCAAATACTCACAAATTCAATGGATGCAAGAATTGTGAAGGTGATATCAAAGAAGGGGTCCTATGTTAACATGTAACTTGGCCTGCTAAGTTTTTTTTTATTGAAAAAGCTTTTGATTTCTGTAAATATGACCTCCTGATGCTGCAAATTCAACAAATTACCATTTTAGTTCTCTTTACAACCTTTAAAATGTTTTGATCTCTGTTGTGCATAATAATTTGAAACAGTGCATTTTGAGTTTTTTACTTCTAAAAAAAAAATCTGTTATCATTAGGAGATTTGTTCAATAAAATTTGCATTATACTCCAATGGTTGATGGCTTGAAGATTATACTGACGGTCATTTGCATCGACTATTTAGGAAAATCAGCGAAAAATAACATTTGCATAATAATTTGGAACGCGGTGTATCTGCTCATACTGTGAAATGTAGCGGGGGAAGGCTGTAATACTGTGAACCACCGCTACAAGTGTGCAGATGATTCACAGTATAAGCAGTTTGAAGTACAGGGGAATCATCGCTCATACGAGTGCCGCGGTCCCTTCTAAACAGCTGATCAGTGGGGGTGTCGTGAGTCAGGCCCCCACCAATCAGGTATTGATGGCCTATCCTGAGGATTGGCCCTCAATTTCTTTGGACTGGAAAACCCCTTTAAGCAGTTGAGCTCATAGAAGACTTAACAACACTTAGGGCTCATGCACATGTCCACATTAAGAATCTGTGTGTGTGGTACGGATCTGTAATACAGCGCCCCTATTATTCTATGGGCCCATATTGTATCTTCATGTGCCTCCAAGTTTAGAGGCTTTTTTTTTCTCAAGAAACACAATGTGGCATGTAGCATGCAGCATCACATGCATTGCTTTTAGGGGAGAACATGTGCCAAAGGTTGAGGCACAGAATGCCTTAAAATCTTTAATATGGGCTCGTAGGGTACTCTGTGTGCTGTTGTACAGGTTCCCTGTCCTTAGCATTGTGGTTATGAGTCCTTATTTGTGGCAAACATTTGTACATGAGAATGTAATGAAGGAACAGCTGTAAGATTCACACCTCTTTAAATAATTGATTTGTAGGATAAGAAAATAATAAACTATACTTTGTAAAATAGTTTTGACAGTGCACATATCAAGATAACATATTTACAATCGTCAAAATTAAATGTGGAAAATGACTGAGCCAAAAAGTCCATTTTATTGGTATTGGAATTCTGTCAAGGTTTACGGACGTTCAATTACTCTAAAGTTGTGTATTACTAGTCACAGCTGAAAATAATTTAAAACAGCACCATCATTCTGAATCTTCACAATTCTTCAACTAGATCTTCAATACAGGTACTCGTTCTACTCTGTTAAAAATACATTTGTATTTAAAAGTAATTTACTTTAGCTATTTTCTCATAGGTTAGGCCAAACTGCTCCCTACATTGAAATAAATGAAGACCCTAGGAAGAGAGTTTATATTGCTTGAGAATGTGGACTGTCATGTGACATTCCTAACTCAGTCTAGGAGTCCTATTCCTTTGCATACTTATCCAAGTAATTATTCCAATCCAATCTATCCAAATGATTCCAATGGATGAATAAAAAACAGATCAATAGAGGTTAAAAAAGTAATCTTATTATGGATCAGGAGTGTGGTCTTTTTTCGCCACCATCAAATTGACACGGTCTACACCACAGAGTCTCTGCAACCCGTTTTTCACCTTTATTCTCCACATAGAGGTGTGGCTATTGAATTTCCAAGCGGCTCTCAGAAATTTCTCTATTAAGTAGAAGCTGCCATAACACAGGAATAGGAGAACTGAAGAAAGACCTTCGGGCTCCCTCAGTCAACTTTACCCCGGTGCGACTGCTACGTTTGTATCCCCTATAGCTACTCGTTGGCACAATATCCTAAGGCTCAACAGCAACAACAGTTTAGTAATTAAGTGTTAGACACAAACTCAAAAGCATATAGCCTCTAAAAAATTGTGCCACTCACTATCAAGTTCTAAATTACCTTTGGATGTAACATCATCTCTGAATTACAGTATTTCCTGGAAGATCATAATAAAACTGCTACAAAGAGAGATTTAATTGAGCCAAAGAACGCTGACAGGGTACGTCAGACCAACGAAATTCTGTTCTTTGGTCAAATGAGACCAAATTTGATGTTTTTGGTTTTGACCACCATATCGCCGTGTGATGCAGAGAAGGTAACCAAATGATGTCTACATGTGTTGTTCTCACCATGAAGCACGGAGGAGGAGGTGTGATGATGATTGCTGGAGACAATGCTGGCAAAGTATTTAGAACACAAGGTGAACATCACTTACCTGGGAGTTAAGAGAAATGAACCATGCCCGATCCATGTTACCTGCACAACATTTACCCCCGCCACCACACCATCCAACTTAACTAAGGAGTTTTATGATAATTTTAAGATTTGTGATGCTCCTGCTCTGTAATTTTGTATATGGGATTGCATAACACGCCAAAGAATTTTTTCACTTCAAGTGTTCTCGCATCTTGGTGTAAAGATTGCATCTGCAAAGCAAATCATGGACTAGTAAACTGAAATACAAAGCTTATAAAAGGAGGCGATCATATTAATGTGCATGTAAATGTTTCTGGAGAATGCCATATGTAGAGATACGTAATTTAATGTAGTGATCTTTGGGGCAAGTATTTTCAGGTTCCCTTCGGCGAGTAACGCTATTGATCCTAAACACTACAGGCAACCTTAAACCAACCTAAAATAGCTGATTAAAGACACTAGATTGCATTCAATTGCACCATAACAAGAGAACCTATACAAGAATAAGGTTGCAGTCACACGCGGCATATTCTTCTTATGTATCCGCACCGTAAAAATATTCCGCAGAAAACGTAATAATGTTTTCCTATGGGAAGAAAGAGAAATCTGTCAGAGTTGTGGAATATTTTTCCTATAGGCTTACATTTTAAAGTTTTGCGCAGCATATTTATCCACTGCGGAAATACAAGGCAAATATGCCACGTGTGACTGCACGCTAAGAAGGAATGTCACACTGCAAGGTTCTCCACAGGTTCTAGAAACTGAGGTTCAATCACAAAAACACACATAGATGGGGACTAGATAGAGGGGCTTGCCCCACTGGGGGGAAAGGGTTAACTTGCCTGGTCTCTATTGCAAGCAAAGGTCTTAGCTTCTGCAAGTTAACTCCCAGACATAGTCAAAGACTTACGATGTAATAATGTGGTGCATCTACTCTCATGCTGGCCATAAACGTAAAGATTTTCTGCAGACAAAAGTTCAGAGAAAGACAATTCTCTAAAGAAATCTTCTTAGATAATAGCATCAACTTTCAGATAATTGTTGCATGAGAATCTTCCCCCAGAATTAAACCCCTCAAACTTAACCCCTTCCCAGGGTGAAAGATCTTTTCTTGGATGTGCTACATCAAGCCTTTGCAAAAATATTACCAATTTTACAATACAATTAACAATTTTTGCCTGGATGACAATTATTTTCCATTCTGATCTGAAGATTTCGATCACAACATTCACCTGAAGAGATAATTGAATGTCACCCATACTTGCAAAAGGTGTCCCTACACATTGATAAAACTAATCTGAACTAGCTGACGATCGAAAGTGTATGGAGATCTCCCTATTGTCACCCAACGACAAACGTTGTTGAATAGAAGGACCAGGCATATTGGATTTGAATATGCCGATCCTTTGTACTCGCAGAAGATAAGCTGCTATCAGAGGTGTCTGGCAGTAGCTCATCATGCATGACCAAGCGTGCATGGAGTCGGTAGCAGCTTGCCTCCAGCTGGGATCCCTCAGCACCTCCGAGGATGAGACCGAGCAAAGAAACCAGAGGAGCAGTGAAACAGTGAATCTGAACACTTAGGCTGGATTCACACGAGCATGTTCCGTCCGTAATGGACGGAACGTATTTTGGCCGCAAGTCCCGGACCGAACACACTGCAGGGAGTCGGGCTCCTAGCATCATAGTTATGTACGACGCTAGGAGTCCCTGCCTCGCTGCAGGACAACTGTCCCATACTGTAAACATGTTTTCAGTACGGGACAGTAGTTCCTCGGAGAGGCAGGGACTCCTAGCGTCGTACATAACTATGATGCTAGGAGCCCGGCTCCCTGCAGTGTGGTCGGTCCGGGACTTGCGGCCGAAATACGTTCTGTCCATTACGGACGGAACATGCTCGTGTGAATCCAGCCTTATTGTAGTATTTTAGAATAAGCTGTTATATGTGTGTACATGAGGAATAACACTATTTCTGGCCATTAAATGACTTCTATTCTGCATTATTTAGCAGTCTTTCCCTCTGCCGGCTCTATCTCTAATTCTCAGTTTCCTCTGAGCTAGTCCTGGAGCCTAAAATTGATTGTGTCTTCTATGCATTGCACACACAGAAAAGGAGGATCCTGCTCTCCTATCTCTATCTATCACATATGTAGAATCTGCTGCAACATGGAGAAGATTATACAGTAGTAATGAGCAATGTAGCTGTGAATCCAGGACTCGGGTGCGATATAACTTACCAGAATGCTGCTGCATCATCTGTCGGTGACTTTTTCACTCTGCTCCTGCTCCCCCTCCCCTCTCCATAAACTTGTAGTGGCAAGCAGTGAAGAGACACACCCCCACATTCTGCAGGCCGTCAATTCTGCTCTGTAACCAGGGACGGACTTTGCTTGACAGCAGATTGGAGGAAAGGAGACACCTAGTGGCAGTAATTTCACCCAGAATTTGCATGAATAAAACAACTACATTTTAACAGTAAGTAAATTACAAAGTTGATAAATATCAGGGATACTATTAGATCACCATAACTTGTTTGAAAAAATAGTGTTAATTTCAAGTTGTTATTCTGCAGTTATTGCTGACATCACATCACTGGGAGGTATAATCGTTCAGCAATGACTAGAGTGGTCAGTAAAATACAAAATGGGTGAAGAATGTAATCTTACAGACTGTGAATGTGGAATGATTGTTAATGATGCTCTGGTCCAGAGCAGCAGATGTTAAAGTTTTCAGAGGGTTGAGTGTGAAACCCAAAAAAATTGGTCTGAACAAAATGAGAAGATTTACTAAGCACAATTGGGCCAAAATAAAAGATTTACTGGCATAAATTGGGCCAAAATAGTGGAATACATGTTGTGTGCCAAATATTTTATACATTTTAGACACTTTTTGCACCTTCTTCAACTGCTTTTAAAAGTGTCTAGGAAAAGGCGCGTGGCCAAAAGGGGGTCATAAAATGTGTCAGACTTTTTAATAGTGTGCGACAAAATAATGCTGTGAAGTATGCCAGCCATGAGGTGGCGTAAAAAAAAGGAAAGTGTCTAACATGTCTTGCAAGATGCGCCTAATTTATTATACGGCACTGTCAAGCATTGTCTGTCTGTCAAGTTGAGTTTTGTCATGTCTAATTTTAGGACAGTGTTAATAAATCTCCTCCAATGTCTGTGCTGATAAACATCTGAAGCTGAGTGGTGGTTTGTTCGAATTGTACAGGCAAACAGCAGTCACATAGAAGATAATCTGAATCAGGAACCAAGTCAGATATCACCGCACAGAACAATGCCAGACATTACAATGTATTGGGGTGGACAAAAGGTGGCCCAACTAAGTATTAGGTAGGTGCTCAGAACTACATAATTACAGAAAACATTGGCCCACATTTACTAATGCTGTCTAAGGGTATGTGCACACACACTAATTACGTCCGTAATTGACGGACGTATTTCGGCCGCAAGTAGTGGACCGAACACAGTGCAGGGAGCCGGGCTCCTAGCATCATACTTATGTACGATGCTAGGAGTCCCTGCCTCTCCGTGGAACTACTGTCCCGTACTGAAAACATGATTACAGTACGGGACAGTTGTCCTGCAGCGAGGCAGGGACTCCTAGCATCGTACATAAGTATGATGCAAGGAGCCCGGCTCCCTGCACTGTGTTCGGTCCGGGACTTGCGGCCGAAATACGTCCGTAAATTACGGACGTAATTAGTGTGTGTGCACATACCCTAATAGTTACACAGTGTAAACTTAGACTAGGCAGTCATAAAATGTGCCAACTTTATCACAGTGGTGTCTGTTGCATAATAATTTTGGTGCATCTTGCATGATCTATTAGACACTTTCTCTACGTCAGAATTTTGTACCAGTTTTTTGGTGCATTTTTGGCGCATTTTTGTGTCACGTACTTGTCTACTAAGCTGTGCCCCTTTCTGCTAAGCTATGCCCCCTTTCCAGGACATTTTTAAAAAGTGTTTATTGAGGTGCAAACATCCAAATTGTGCAAAAATGCGCAAATTGTACTAATTTGCACCAAAACTTGGGGCATTTTTCGACAAATTCTAGTACCAGACACAGCAGTATGTCTGCCCCACTGTTTTTTCAGTGCAATCCATTAAAAGACAACATAGAGGTAAAAATACATGTCAGAATTAAGTCTAAGATTTGTCATACTATGGGGAATTGAACTTCCTTATATATTTTAATTACTTTAGTTTAGTTAAATCTAATAAGGGAAATATCAATGTAATCAATAAATGGGGGGCCTAGACAATACAATCAATTGTAATGTGATTTTAAAGAATCTTTATGTTGATCTCATTTATGCATTCCAAAATTACTTCATTATCAGTCTCTTCATTCATGGAATGTAACACACTTGTATAGCATTTCTACAATTATTGTAAATTATAATACTATAACTAATATATTATAGAAATATAATAAAAAAATTACTTTGAGTTGGTTTATATTTGCCTTAAATTTATATAATTACATTTTTAATCCCTTTTTTAAAATTTATAATGTATTAGCCTAATTCCGTACGCTTTTACTGTACATTATCTCATGTATCATGACACAGGCTGTTGCTAAGGCAAAACTCAGTGTGCCCTTATGGTGGCCATACACATTTGATGTACTGTATGTCGGCCAAACTCACCGATTTCGGCAAGACCGGCTAACCATCTAATGTGTATGTCGGTTTCCCGACTCTCCACCTGACAGCAGATGTTGATGGAGATAAAGATCGGGCTGTTGGATTTCAAAATGCCAAATCCTTTTGTCTGCAATGAGATAAGCAGCTGCCAGACTGCCTCCCCATATTGAGAACATATGTACGCTTTTGCTTTAAATGACGGATTCAGGTTTCAGCACTAGAAACTGCTGCTCTATATACAGGATACAAAGCAGCTGTATCTCAAAAAGTACAAATCATTTTTAATAAAATGTAATTACAAAGTTGCACAAAACACACTGATAGACAGTTTTATTATAAAAAAAAATAATTAAAAAAAAACATTTCAAAGGTGTACAAAGCCTTTGACCAAGATTGTAGTATTGGATTGTCATACTGATCTACCCAGAACATTATCCAGATTAACTTTTGCCCAGAATTTCTGTGTCTTGGCCTCACATTTAGCATGACCGTGTTGTGAAGAGGTGGTTGAAAATACAGTATCAATCTCTGGAAAAAAGGCAGACTGACATAGCAATCTGATTGACAAGGATAGTAGAGTTGACAAAGCAAATCCAAGCAGCCAGACGTGGGAGATAAGCAGAAGATACTTATCCAGATAAAGTCCACAAACAAGTAAGATCTGTGTGTTTTGACATCAGTTTGAGCCCAAATTCCAGTGTTGTGTAACAAGAGGAGAGATTGTATGTCTTTACCATTGACACGTTCCCATGAACCAGATGAAAAGGTACCATCTAAGAAATCATGGTGTTAAAGAGACTCTGTCACCAGATTATCAAATCCCTATCTCCTATTGAATGTGATCGGCGCTGCAATGTAGATAACAGCAACGTTTTTTTTTTTTTTTAAACGATCATTTTTGCCCGTTATGAGCAATTTTATATTTATGCAAATGAGCTTTTCAATGGACAACTGGGCGTGTTTTCTCGTTTTACCAACTGAGCGTGTATTGTTTTTACCAACTGGGCGTGTATTGTGTTTTTACCAATTGGGCGTGTATTGTGTTTTTACCAACTGGGCATTATGAATAGAAGTGTATGACGCTGACAAATCAGCGTCATACACTTCTCATCGTTCCCACCCAGCTTCTTTCACTGCAGACACACAGCGTGACGTCACCCACAGGTCCTTCAACCTTGGCGTCGGACAGAGAAGATACATCGGCTCCAGGCGTCCGAGAGGGTAATATGCTTGTCTCTAGGGAGTTTACTATGCTTACCTGCACATGGTGATGCTGCTGCAGATTCAACTGCATATTTATTTATATTTAGTGGCTTAGGTGGCATTAGTGTTAGCAGTGTGCTGTCGCCATTTTTTGTGTGCTGAAGATAGATAGATAGATAGATAGATAGATAGATAGATAGATAGATAGATAGATAGATAGATAGATAGATAGATAGATAGATAGATTAGATAGATTAGATAGATTAGATAGATTAGATAGATTAGATAGATTAGATAGATTAGATAGATATTCAAAAATTGAGCAGCACTCCGTAGAATCAAGTGAAAAATAAAAGGTACTTTATTGCCCTGTGAAATGTTTCATTTCTGTCCATTAGTCTTTCTCTACTTGAGAAAGGCTCTAATGGACAGAGCTGAAATGTTACACAGGGCAATAAAGTACCCTTTATTTTTCACTTGATTCTACGGAGTGCTGCTCAAATTTTTATCTCTATATGTTGGGGACAGTGGTCGGTTCCCCAGGGCTTGCGTCGGTTCACCAGGGCTACCTGTGCTGCTGGACTTTTGTATAGATAGATAGGTAGATAGACAGGCAGACAGACAGATAGATAGTAGAAGAAAGCAGTACTTCTAAGTATAATTCATGGTGCTTTGCAAAATTAATCTTGATCCAGGGTCCACCAGGTACACAAACACGAAAAAATCGCAGCACTCATGTTGCATTTCTAAGTATAAAAAGTGTTTTTTTCATCCATGTGAATGCCATGTTTTAGTCCCTCTCAGGGCCTTTCTCAAGCCAATGGCAAAGACTTGAGAAAGGCCCTGAGAGAGGCTGAAACGTAGCATTCATATGGATGAATAAACCACTTTTTATACTTTAAAGAGACTCTGTCACCACATTATAAGTGCCCTATCTCCTACATAAGGAGATCGGCGCTGTAATGTAGGCGACAGTAATGCTTTTTATTTAAAAAAACTATCTTTTTTCACAAAGTTAGGAGCGATTTAAGTTTATGCTAATGAGCTTTCTTAATGCCCAAGTGGGCGTACTTTTACTTTCGACCAATCAGCATCATGCTCTCCTCTCCATTCATTTACACTGCACTAGCGATATAGATATATCGCTAAGTGCAGCCTCATACACAAGCCCTAACATTACTAGTGTGCTGATAATGAATACAAATGAAATCCAGCCGGGACGTCATGTGTACTCAGAATCCTGACACTTCTGAATCTTTTCTGTGAGATTCCAGCAACAGATACGAAATCTCGCGAGAGTGTCAGGATTTCATGTGTATTCATTATCAGGACACTAGTAATGTTAGGGCTTGTGTATGAGGCTGCACATAGCAATATATCTATATCGCTAGTGCAGTGTAAATGAATGTAGAGGAGTGCATGATGCTGATTGGTCAGCGTCATGCACTCCTCTGTACAACACCCACTTGGTCGATAGTAAAAGTACGCCCACTTGGGCATTAAGAAAGCTCATTAGCATAAACTTAAATCGCTCCTAACTTTGTGAAAAAATATAGTTTTTTTAAATAAAAAGCATTACTGTCACCTACATTACAGCGCCCATCTCCTTATGTAGGAGATAGGGCACTTATAATGTGGTGACAGAGTCTCTTTAAAACACTACTGGAGTGCTGTGATTTTTTTCCGTATTAGACAAATAGATAGATAGATAGATAGATAGATAGATAGATAGATAGATAGATAGATAGATAGATAGATAGATAGATAGATAGATAGATAGATAGATAGATAGATAGATAGATTTTTCCATATATTATTTTTTTCCAGATATTTAGTACTGCATTATAGTCACTGGAGGAATTGTTTGCAGCTTCCTGACCTTAAATGTACTTGTTTATTCAAAAGAAAAATCCATAAGAACATAGTGATTGATTAGTATTTGCAAATGTGCTTTTGCAGAGGTCGGGTCAAAAATACAGTATGATGTGCTGAATAACAATTAAGCTTTCTAGCTCTAATATTGTATTACCCCATTTTGACATGAATGTAAAGAAATTAGGTTTTTTTATTTTCAATTTTTATGAAGGATTAGGCTGGATTCACACATCAGGACCGTGTCCAAAAAAACACCCGAATCTGAGAAAAGAAGAAAATATTCCTTAGTCATTGAGGAGATCTGTCCCAAAAAAATACTGCAAGTTGCATACGACTGCTCTGTGCAGGGCCGCCATCAGGGGGTATTAGGTGTACTGGTGTGAGGGTCCCGGCCAAACCTAATTGAAAGGGGGGCCCGGCAAC
Organism: Rhinoderma darwinii; assembly: GCF_050947455.1. Lineage (NCBI taxonomy): Eukaryota > Metazoa > Chordata > Amphibia > Anura > Rhinodermatidae > Rhinoderma > Rhinoderma darwinii. The sequence continues at coordinate 61,262,902 of NC_134690.1, forward strand.
TGCCGCAACATTCTTTTGGTAGGAAAAAACGGGCCCCTGCAATGGGGCCCGTTTTTTTCACCAAAAGAATGTCGTGAGCTGCTGCGGGCCCCCTCCCCTCCCCTCGTCATGGGGTGCCGTCAAACCGTCCGCCCGCGCGCGCGCACCTTATCGCGCGCACAAGGAAACTCACGTGCGTGCGCACTCGCGAGCGCGCACCCACGAACGCCCGCACTCGAGACCGCCCGCAGACACACATGGACAAAACTTACCTGGAGCCTGGCTGGAGGTGAAGGACTGGACGTCTGGACCGAAGACCTCGCCTGGAAGACATCGCCGGAAGAGGACAGGAGTGGGAGCAGCTCTTCTGACACTGAGTAAATTATCTCAAAGTGCTGATCATGTATGGCCCTGTTCACACAGTATTTTGCAGGCAAAAAAAAATCTGCCTCAAAATTCCTTAAAGAATTTTGAGGCAGATTTTGACCTGCCCACACTATCTTGCCGCGTTTTTTTGCTGCGTTTTTTGCCCGCGGCGATTGAGGACAGCAGACAAAAAAAGCAGCGAAAAATGCATTTTCTGCCTCCCATTGATTTCGATGGAAGGTCAGAGGCGGAACCGCGGCAAGAAAGGACGTGCTGCTTTTTCTTTTTTCCGCGACTGGCTCCCATTGATTTCAGATTAAATCAATGGGAGGCGGTTTTGGATGTTGTTTGGTGCTGATTCTGACGCAGTATCCGAGTCAATATCAAGGCCCAAAAACTCTGTGAACTGGGCCTTATTGTTAGGGCTTATTCAGACGAACGTGTAATACGTCCGTGCAACGCGCGTGATTTTTACGCGCCTCGCACGGACTTATGTTAGTCTATGGGGCCGTGCAGACTGTCAGTGATTTTCACGCAGTGTCCGCTGCGTAAAACTCACGACATGTCCTATATTTGTGCATTGTTCAATTTTTTTTGCAGCGTGTGGATGAGATTTGTTCAAATCTCATCCTCTCTGCTGCGACTGTAATACGCTGCGGATTTTCCACAATAAAATGTGTTGCATAAAATCCGCAGTGTTCATGCCTAGTGTGTTCCTACCCTAAGGCCGGATTCACACAAGCGTGTGCTTTTTGCACGCGCAAAAACGTGGCGTTTTGCGCATGCAAAAGGTCCATAACAGCTCCGTGTGTCAGCAGCGTATGATGCGTGGCTGGGTGATTTTCGCGCAGCCGCCATCATTATGACACTCTGTTTGTATGTTTGTAGCTCAAGGTGCTTTTCTGTATTCATTCATAGTTTATACGGCTGCGGAAGTGCTGGGCGTGATTTTCACGCACCCATTGACTTCAATGGGTGCGTGATGCGCCAACAATGCACAAATATCGGACATGTCGTGAGTTTTACGCAGCGGACTCACGGACACACGCTGCGTGAAAATCACTGACAGTCTGCACGGCCCCATAGACATGTCCGTGCGAGGCGAGTGAAAATCACGCGCGTTGCACGGATGTTTTACACGTTCATCTGAATAAGCCCTAACAATAAGGCCCAGTTCACAGAGTTTTTGGGCCTTGATATTGACTCGGACACTGCGTCAGAATCAGCACCAAACAACTTCCAAAACCGCCTCCCATTGATTTAATCTGAAATCAATGGGAGCCAGTCGCGGAAAAAAGAAAAAGCAGCACGTCCTTTCTTGCCGCGGTTCCGCCTCTGACCTGCCATCAAAATCAAGGGTAGGCAGAAAATGCATTTTTTGCTGCGTTTTCTGTCTGCTGTCCTCAATCGCCGCGGGCAAAAAACGCGGCAAGAAAGTGTGGGCAGGTCAAAATCTGCCTCAAAATTCGGTGCACGGTTCCAGGCGGTCGCCAGTGTGCATGCGCGGGAGTTTGCGGGTGCGCGCGATCTGTCGCACAGGCGGCGGTGTTTGACGGCCCCCATGCTACCCAGGGCCGCTATCAGGGGGGGTATTAGGGGTACTGATGTGAGAGGCCCGGCCAAACCTAATTGAAAGGGGGGCCCGCAGCTCATGACATTCTTTTGGTGAAAAAAACGGGCCCCATTGCAGGGGCCTGTTTTTTTTCTACCAAAGGCAAGTCGCGGCAGTTGCCGGGCCCCCTTTCAATTAGGCTTGGCCTGGCCTCTCACATCAGTACCCCTAATACCCCCCTGATGGCAGCCCTGGGTATTATGATATAGTGCTGGACGGAGTACCGTTAACAGGTGGTGCCACGGTAGGGGGGCCCAGAAAATTTAGCTTTAGGGGGCCCTGAAATTCCTGATGGCGGCCCTGGCTCTGTGCATCAACCTACAGTGGAGGAAATTTATAACTTTTTGCACTCTGTTCATCTAACACATATCTGAAATGCTAACAACCACCATAGTAGCTCTTGTAAAACCTGGTGAGAAGCCTATGTCACCCTCACATTTTAGGCCAATTTTGCTACTCAATACAGACCTAAAAATACACCGAAGTCTTTGCTTTATGTCTCCTAACAATTTTGTCACAGTTAATTATTTCTGACCAGATGGGCTTTGTTTCTGGAAGACAATCCTCAGAGGGGACTTACAGGCCTTTCGAACGCCTTCTCTACTTCTGTCTTTGGATGTGGAGAAGGGATTTCACAGGGTTTACTGGGGATGCCTATCTACAACACTGGACAAATTTGGGTTTCATGGGCTAATTAAATCAGCAATCCTTGGCTTATACTCCAAACCTTCTGCTAAAGTATTATTTTCTGTGCTATTTTTGTAACAAATTTTATACTACTAACGGCACACGCTAGGGCGCCACCTCTCACCCATTATATTTGCATTGGTGATGGAGTTGCTAAACACATCCGATGTAACCATGATATTCACGGCATTACCATATGTAATAGTTAATATTTCATAGGCTTCTACGCCAACAATGTTATTCTTTCTATCAATACCTCCACTAATTTCCTATAAGCTGTCCAACAAACCATTGAAAACTTTGGTAAAGTCTCTTTATTATTATAAAATAAACTCAGTTATGTCACAAACCTTAAACATATGTATTGATTTACAGACTAAGACCCTCTTATCCTCACGCTTTCCATATCACTGGCAAAATGATAATATTACATTTGTCACGATCTCTGGGTATGTGGACCCACTAGACCGCTTCACAATAGCGGAGTGGCAGCTGGCCAAATCACAGTCTATAAAAAGTCTATGCAAAGTTCTTAGCACAAGGGTACCTGTAAGAGTCCAGACGGTAGCAAAGGCTTTGGCACAGATGAAGCTTGATGTGGCAGGTGGCACCAGACGTGGACGATACCAGGCACGGCAGATAACACCAGACTTGGTGTATGACAGCAGATGTGGCAGATGGCACATCACGAATCCAACACTAGATAAAGCATAGGAACAAACACAGCACAGGATACAGGAAGCAGTTCAGGGGAACACTGGGAGCAGGATACAACTAAGGGACCGTTTGCAGAACTAACATGGGTAGACAACAACAACACTCAGGCAAGGAATGGAAGGGTGGAGCCCTTTTTATAGTCCAGGGTGATCTTGGGATTGGACAAGGAATATTTCGTAAGCGTGCGCTGGCCCTTTAAGGCAGGGGACGAGAGGGTTCTGGGCAGGACAGCCGCATGAGCTGGCATCTCCTAGCAGGGAGACGCTGGAAAGCGACTATGAGTCTGCAGTCGCGGTCCTCCGAAAGAATTGAGCGGCGGCGGTCCGCGGCTGCAGCCGTAACAGTACCCCCTACTCCCCCTCTTCTTGGGTCCAGAGCGTAAGAGGAATTTTTTAATGAGTTTATAGGACATAGGGTTTATACGTTGCAAGACTTCGAAAGGGCCGAGGAGTGAAGGCATCTTGGGAATGTTTCAAGAGGACAGCCAGACCTTAGATCCGGGAGAGAATTGCCTTTCTCTTTCTATCTGCATGCCTTTTCATGCGGTCCAATGCCTGGAGGATCACAGACTTGGTTTGTTGCCAGATATTAATGAAAGTCCCAAATTAAGAATTTGCTGCTGGTACTTGAGTCATGGCTGGCACAGGAAGAGGAACTCGAGGATGCTGGCTGTACACAATGTAGAAAGGAGACGAAGCAGTAGACTCATTTGTGTGATTGTTGTAAGAGAATTTCGCCCAAGGCAGAAGTTGTACCCAATTGTCATGTTGGGCGGAAACGAAATGACGAAGGTAATTTTCAAACATTTCAAACATTTTATTGGCCCTCTCCTCTTGACCATTGGACTGCACAGGGCTCTCCAGAACTTGGACGTAAACTGTACCCCCCGATCTGAGACAATATGCAGAGGAACATGTGGAGAATAAACAGATTTGCCAGGCGAGGAGCAGATGGAAGGCCAGTCAACAGAATAAAATGTGCCATTTTAGAGAAACGATACACTACTACCCAGACCATAGTACATCCATCTGAGGGAGGAAGATCTGTAATAAAGTCCATAGCGATATGTTGCCAAGGGGCATCAGGGACAGGCAGGGGTAGGGGCAGACCAGCAGGTTTGGAGCGGGTAGACTTGTTTGAGGCACAGTTTGTACATGAGGAGACATAGTCTGCAACATCTCTAGGCAGAGTGGGCCACCAGTAGTGACAAGCTATCAAGTCTTGTGTCTTGTGGACACCAGAGTGCCCAGCCTGTTTAGAGTTATGTCCCCAGTGGAGAAATATCTTCCTGTCTGCAAGACGAACAAAAGTTTTTCCAGGGGGTATGTCTAATTTGCAGATGGTTAGCGGCAATAATCCTACAAGGATCTATGATATATTGAGCAGTTTCCTCAGAGTCATTGGTTTCAAGGAGCGAGACAGGGCATCAGCGTTCACATTCTTGTCTGCAGGACGGAAGTGAAGCAAGAATTGAAATTGGGGCGAAGAACATTGACTATTTGGCTTGGTGAGGATTTAGTCGTTGTGCTGACTGTAGGTACGTGAAGTTCTTGTGATCTGTATAGATGATAATAGGATGAATAGCACCCTCCAGCAAGTACCTCCGAGACTCCTCTAAGGCCAACTTAACGGCCAGCAACTCCCGATCCCCGATGGAATAGTTGTGCTCTGCAGGAGAGAATAATTTTTAAAAGAAGCCACAGGCCACCAACTTGCCTTTAGAGTTTCTTTGACATAGTAGTGCTCCGGCACCAACAGAAGACACATATCCACCTCTAGAAACAACTTTCGAGATGCATCAGGGTTGTGGAGAACTGAGGCTGAAGTGAAGGCACTCTGTTAGTAAATGCTGCCTCTGCCTCCGGAGGCCAAACCTTGGTGTTCACCCCCTTCTTGTTTAGGGCAGAGATTCGAGCAGTCAGAGACGAGAAGTTCGGGATAAATTGCTGGTAGAAGTTTACGAATCCCAAGAATCGCTGTATAGACTGAAGACCCTGTGGACCTGGCCACTCTAAGATGGATTTCACCTTTTCTGGATCCATCTTGAGTCTGCGGTCAGAGACAATGTAGCCCAGGAAGGGCAGAGAGTTCCTCTCGAGAGTTCCTTCTCGAGTTTAGCATTTAGGTGATTCTCCCTTAACCGCAACAGAACTTGTCGAACATGCTTCCGATCCATCGCCAAATCGGGTGAGTAGATCAGGACGTCGTCCAAATAGACCACCACACAAACATACAGCAGATCCCGGAAGATGTCATTTATGAACTCCTGGAACACGGCTTGGGCAATACACAGTCAGAAGGACATCACAAGATATTCGTAGTGACCGTCTCATGTGTTAAATGCGGTTTTACATTCACCTTTGCGAATACGGATCAAGTCATAAGCCTCACGCAGATCCAGCTTTGTGAACACTTTGGCCCCACGAATCCTATTGGAGAGTGATTTGGTTCAAACCTTGGAAAGTCGATACATGGACGAAGAGAACCATCTTTCTGCTTCACAAAGAGGAATCCGGCCCTAGGAGGAAGACTTCCGGATGAACCCTCTCTCGAGGTTCTCCTTAACGTAAGCAGACATGACCAGAGTCTCCGGCAGAGAGGGAGGACAGACTCATCCACGAGGTGGTAAGACATCAGGAAGCAATTCAACCGGGCAATCATAGATGCGATGGGCAGGAAGAGTCAATGCTTACTTCTTGCTAAAGTCGTCCTCAAAATTGGCATAATAAGAGGGTAGAGTGGAGAGTAACTGAGGCAGTGGAGGCAAAACAGGACGAACCTATAGGAACAAATACAGAACGGGATGCAGGATACAGGTAGCAGGGCATGGGAACACTGGGAGCAGGATACAACTAAGGGGCCGTTTGCAGAACTAACATGGGTAGACAACAACAATGCTCAGGCAAGGACTGGAAGGACGGAGACCTTTTTATAGTCCAGAGTGATCTTGGGATTGGACAGGGAATATTTAGTAAGTGTGCATTGGCCCTTTAAGGCAGAGGACAAGCGCGTAGGCTAACAAAGAGTGCAGGGCAGGACGGCCGCAAGGGCTGGTGCCTCCTTGGAGGGAGACGCTGGCAAGCGGCCAGGAGTCTGCGGTTGCGGGCCTCCGACAGAGGTGAGTGCAACATTCTTAGGAATATCCCTAACTAGCCCTCGCTAAAATGAATTCCCCTTTACTCCCTAAAAGCTTACAAGTAACAGATGTTTTCTAGACATATGATCCCCTGGGCCCGTAGAGTTGCAATTGTTAAAATTATGATATTACCAATCATCTTATGCGTAGTTTATACTGTAGTAATTCCTGTTTTTTCTAAGCTACAGAGAATTCTCACAGACTTTATCTGGACAGGACGAAAGCCCAGAATTACTTTTTCCACTATGACTAAAAGCACTTGAAGCTTCTAATAAAGCCTGCCAGAACTTCTTAACCGGCATGCCTGCGTCTGACCTAACTGCACTCGGTGATTTAACATTAAACTTTTTAGGTTAAATTAGTGTTTATTTAAATTTTCAAATATTACACAGCAGAAGACACAGAAATAAAAAATAAATAAATGTCAAGAAATATTGAGATACAGCAAAAAAAGCATAATATATGTGATAAAAGCATATATTGGGAGTCTGGCGAATAACAACAAGATTTAATTCTGTAGTAGAGGCGTGCCAACCTAATCTTTAACCTGTTCGCACACCTGGACATAACTGCACATCCTGGTGCGGGGGATGAAGCATGGAGCGGCCTCACATGCTGAGCCTGCTCCATACGCAGCGGGTGTCATCTGTGTATTACAGCTGACACCCTGGACTAACGGCCAGGAACAGCGATCGCTCTGCTCCGGCCGTTTAACCACTTAGATGCCACAGTCAAGAGCGACCGCGGCATCTAAGCCATTAGAAAGAGAAAGACAGCCCCCTCCGACAGCCCATCAGTCCCCCTGAGACACAATGAAGGCCTCCAGGTCTGCCTTCTTTCTGCCTCTACAGAAGCCTGTAAAAATGACAATATCCTGCAATACATTAGAATTGAAGTGTATTGTATCTGGGATATAACTATCGCTAGTTCAAATCCCCTAGGTGGACTATTAAAAAGTGTAAAAAGAAGTTTAATAAAGTTTTCAGTAGTGATAAAAAAAATATTAAAAGTTAGAAAAAATAACTTTTCCCATTTTTTTCCTCTAAAGTAATGTAACAAATAAAAAAAATAAACAAAATTGGTATTGCTGTGTCTGTAAATGTCGGAATTATTACAATATATCATTATTAAACTTGCACGGTGAACGCCATAAAAAAATGAAAATATCAAAATCGCTTTTTTGGTCAAAGCTGTTCAAGCTGTGAAAAAGAATGTAATAAAAAGTGATCAAAAAGTTGTATCTACCAAAAAATAGTACCAATGAAAACTACAGCTCAGCCCACAAAAAATAAGCCCTCACACCGTTCAATCCACGAAAAAATTAAAAAGTTATGGCTCTCAGAATGTGGTGAAACTAAACATTAGTTCTTTTCTTTGTAAGTGTAGTAAAATATAAAAAAAAACAATATAAATTTGATATCGCCGTAATCGTATTGACTAGGCAGAATCAAGTTAAGTTGTCATCAAAAACGAGGTGAAAGCCGTAAAAACAAAACGCAAAACAAGGGAGTATTCGCAGTTTTTTCAAATTACACCCCACAAAGAATTTTTTTTGAGTTTCCCAATACATTATATGGTACCTTAAATAATTCCAATAGAAACCACAACTCCTAAAAAAAAAATCCTCACATCACTCCATTGATGAAAAAATAAAAAAGTTATGGCTGGAGTGAAAAACGAAAATGCAAAAAAAATGGCTTTGTCCCAAAGGGGTTATTACCATGAGCATTGGCTCTATGAGAAACACAGTAATCCATTCTGCTGTGAGCAATAATATGAAGAAGACAACAAACATCGGACAAATGGGGAAGAACAGAAGGGAAGGAGGGGAAGAGAGATTAATGTGAAGAAAGGTAAAAGCTGAGACTCCAGCAAGCAAGTGGTCTATAGGAAAATAGTGGTCAGCCAAGATCTGAACCCATCAAAGTCACGAAACAGCATCTAGGGCCCACTGCCATGAAGGAAGAGAGCTTGCCCATCTCAGTAACTCGTCCATACTTATGATTTGATGAAGGCGCTTAAGGAAAGCGCCTATAGGAGTAGGACCCGATTGCTTCCAGTGTCCCTCTATGGTATGCCGTGCTGCTGCCAGAAAGTGAATATCACCTTTTTAGCCAGTATCAGTTAGATAAGGACATTTATTCATGATATATAAGGTAAAAACCCTCTTAGAGAAAATGTTAACATCTACTGTTAGGGCATGTTCAGACGTGGCGGAATTCTGCAGACACTGTCCGCATCAATGCCGCACATAATCCGCGTTGCAGATTCCGTTGCGGATTTGGCTAAAATGATAAGTAAATGATAAGTAAAATGCTGCGGATTAGTCGTTGCGGATTCAGGTGCAGATCACACCCTGCTCTCTTTCAAACATTCCATCCCAGTCAGGGGCGTAACTAGGAAAGACTGGGCCCCATAGCAAACTTTTGACTGGGCCCCCCTCTCCTTGGAGTCACACAACCCCCCCCCCCCCTTGTAGATAGTGCCTTTTTTACAGCCCCCCCCTGTAGATAACGCCATACAGCCCCCCTGTAGATAACGCCATACAGCCCCCCCCTGTAGATAACGCCATACAGCCCCCTTTGTAGATATCTACAGAGGGGGACTGTATAGCGTTATCTACAGGGGGGACTGTATGGCGTTATCTACAGGGGGACTGTATGGCATTATCTACAGGGGGGACTGTATGGCGTTATCTATTATCTACAGGGGGGATTGTGTGGCGTTATCTACAGGGGGGGACTGTGTGGCGTTATCTACAGGGGGGACTGTGTGGCGTTATCTACAGGGAGAGGGCTGTGTGGCGTTATCTACAGGGGGGACTGTGTGGCGTTTTCTACAGGGGGGACTGTGGCGTTATCTACAGGGGGGACTGTGTGGCGTTTTCTACAGGGGGGACTGTGTGGCGTTATCTACAGGGGGGACTGTGTGGCGTTATCTACAGGGGGGACTGTGTGGCGTTATCTACAGGGGGGACTGTGTGGCGTTATCTACAGGGGGCTGTGTGGCGTTATCTACAGGGAGAGGACTGTGTGGCGTTATCTACAGGGGGGACTGTGTGGCATTATCTACAGAGGGGACTGTGTGGCGTTATCTAAACGGGGGACTGTGTGGCGTTCTCTACAGAGGGGGCTGTATGGCGCTAACGCCATACAGCCCCCACTGTAGAGAACGCCATACAGCCCCCCCTGCAGAGAACGCCATACAGCCCCCCCTGCAGGGAATGCCATACAGCGCCCCCCCTGCAGGGAACACCATACAGCGCCCCCCCCCTGCAGGGAACGCCATACAGCGCCCCCCCCCCTGCAGGGAACGCCATACAGCGTCCCTAACCCCCCAAAAAAATGCGACCTACAGTGTTGTTGTGTCCTACAAATAACATGCATCCCATGTCCACAGGATAGGGGATACATGTGCGATCGCTAGCATTGATAGGGAGAACAGGGGACTGAAAGTCCCCCCAAGTTCTCCATGACTAACCTCTGACTACCGGCGTCTGTGTCGGCAGCTCAATAAAAATGAAAGGAGCGCTGGTCACGCATGCGCACAAGTGCGACCGGCGCTCCATTCATTTCGACGGAGCTGCCGACACAGAACCCGGAAGTCCGAGGTTTGTGAATTTTGATGGAGAACTTCAGGGGACTTTCAGTCCCCCGTTCTCCCTATCAATGCCAGCGATCACACATGTATCCCCTATCCTGTGGATAGGGGATACATGTCTTTTGTTTAATGGCAAAGCGGGGAGATACCTCCCTGCTCTGCCGTAGTGATCTGTGGCGTCCCGCTGTAGCAGCCATAGCGGCTGCTAGCGGAGCCTGCGGCCATAGTGGGGGCCCGTGCCTGCGGGCGACACGGGCCCCCTCATGCCGTGGGCCCCGTAGCAGCTGCTATGGCTGCTACGGCGGTAGTTACGCCACTGATCCCAGTCTGGGTATAGACCTCGACACACATAGGTCCAGCCAGAATGATGAAATATCCTGTTCCTGAAAGCAATCCGCAACTCAACACACATTACATCTGCGGATTTCATTGTGTAATTTTGAAACTCCATTGAATTCAATGGAGAAATTCCGCAACAAGTATGCATCAAGTCCGCAACAGACAGTGTATGCTGCGGACAGAAAATTCCTCACCGCAGCCTATGCTCCGCAGAGGAGTTTTCCGCAACATCTGCACGAAGATACCTAAAAAGGTGTGGAAACCAATGGACAGACTGTCTGCTGCGGATTTCCACTGCGAACTGTCCACAGCGGAATTCCACAGCAATTCCGCCATGTCTGAATGTGCCCTTAAAGGGAATGTGTCGCTAGAATTTTTTTTTTTTTTAGTTAAACAGTTAGTGTATAAATGATTAAACATTGTTTTAATTTTCTTAATTTTTTCACTAGTAAGGAAATATTATAAATTAGATTCTAATTTATAACATTTTCCAGTGCTGGTCACTAGATGGCGCAATTCCCAAAATTGCAGCATTGGCATGTGGTAAAGCAACCACATTGCTTTATGCTGCAAAATTTGAGAAGACACACTCGCTCTAGTGAGCTTACAGAATCCCTCCTCCTTTATCCTGGCTAGTGCCAGGAGAAAGGAGGGGATTGAACGGTCAAACCTCCTACACTGTGTGTCGCCATTTTTTGAGCTAACGCACAGTGTAGTAGGTTTACATACAGTAGTAATCACACATTAAAACACGTACATACACAGACCTGACTTACCTGCTCTTTCCGCCGCCGCTCCCTCCGGTCCGTCCGCTCCGTCTGCTCCCTCCGCTCCAAGTGCTTGCTTCAGAACACAAGTCCGGAAGCCGCGACCGGAAGTAGTAATCTTACTGTCCGGCCGCGGCTTCCAATCCACAAGAAAATGGCGCCGGACGTCGCTCGGCCGAAGACCTTCAATTTGGACTGTGTGGGAGCAGCGCATGCGCCGTTCCCACACAGACGGCGTTAATCGACACATACAGAGATGGAAAAAAAAATGGCAGCCCCCATGGACAAGAAAAAGTTAAAAATAAAAAAAAAAGTAAAACACAAACACACAAATAAATAAAACATTTTTTAATAAAACACTAAAAGTAAATTGATATAAAAAAAAATGTTTTCGCGACACTCGTCCTTTAAGCTGTTTAAATATGCTAATCCCAGATATGGACCTACAAGGTTGGGAGGCTGCAGACTTAAAGAAAAAAAATAAACTTTTCCATAGTGCTTTGCTACAAACTTAAAGAGGCTCTATCACCACATTATAAGTGGCCTATCTCCTACATAATGTGATCGGCGCTGTAATGTAGATAACAACACTGTTTTTTATTTAGAAAAACGAACATTTTTGAGGAAGTTATGAGCAATTTTAGATATATGCGAATTACTTTCTTAATGCCCAACTGGGCATTTCACGCTACTGCTGTCATTCATAGCGTGATCTCACGAGATCATGCTGTGCAGCGATTAAGCCCCACACAAACTTTACCGAAGTGTCGGGAGTGTGAATATACATCGCATCCTGGCTGGAGGTGGTCTATTCACTCTCAAGACACTTCAGTAAAGTTAATGTGGGTGTATGTGACAGCTCAGCATGATCTCGCTAGATCACGCTGTGCCGAGTACAAATGGACATGAATGGAGAGAAGTGTATGATGCTGATTGGTCCGCGTCATGCACTCCTCTTTACAACACCCACTTGGTCAAAAGTTAAAAAACGCAGAGTTGGGCAACAAGAAAGTAATTAGCATAAATCTAAAATTGCTCATAACTTCCTCAAAAATTATTGTTTTTCAAAATAAAAAACAGTGTTGTTATCTAGATTACAGAGTAGGAGATAGGGCACTTATAATCTGGTGACTGAGCCTCTTTAACCCCTTCCCACTATTGGGCGTGACTGTACGTCCAGATTCAAAGTGCGTTCCCGCAATAGGGCGTACAGTCATGCACTGTAGATAAAGTGGGCACAGGAGCTGTGCACGCTTCATCTTCAGCGGCTGTCAGCTGTCATACACAGCTGACATCCCGCTGCAACGGAGGCGATGACAATTACCGCCGATCACCGCCGTTTAACCCCTTTAATGTGGCTGTTAATGGTGTCCGCTGCATTGGAGTGGTTGACAGAAGGAGGGGGCTCCCTCTGTACCCCCCGGCCCTCCCCGCGATGGATCGAGGGTGGCGATGGTTGCTATGGCAACCAGGAAGCCATTGCTAGGCTTCCTGGTTGCCCAGGTATGGAAGCCTATTAGGTCCTGCCCGAGGCAGGACCTAATAGGCTAACTGTCAGATGAAGAATGACAGTTACAATACACTGCACTACATAAGTAGTGCAGTGTATTGTACCTGGGATCAGAAGACCAGATCTTCAAGTCCCCAGGTAAGTGTAATAAAAAAAAGTGAAAAAAGTAAAAAAAATGTGAAAGAAAAATAAATAAATAAATAAAAGTTTTAACTAATAAAAACAACAATCGCCCTGTTTCCCTGATCAACTCCGTTATTATTAGAAAAAAAGATGAAAACATGGAAAAAAAACTATACATAATAGGTATCGCCGCGTTCGGAACGGCCTGATCTATAAAGAAATATCACATTATTTTTACCGCACGGTGAACACCGTAAAAAAAATAATAAAAAACAATGACAGCAATTTATTTTTTGGTCAACTTGTCTCAAACATTTTTTAATAAAAAGTGATCAAAAAGTTACAAGTAACGCAAAGTGGTACCAATGGAAACATAAGTTTGTCACGCATAAACAAGCCCTCCCGCAGCGATATCAACTAAAAAATAAAAAAGTTATGGCTGTCAGAAAATGGCGACACTAAAACATCTTTTTTTAGATAAGAGTATTTTTATTGTGGGAACGTAGTGAAACGTAAAAAAACAATATCAATTTGGTGTCGCTGTAGTTGTATCGACCCGCAGAATAAAGTTAACATGTTGTTTATACTGCACGGTGAACACTGTCAAAAATCAAAATAAAAACCGTGCTAGCAGTGCTGTTTTTTTTATTTCCTCATCTCCCAAAAAATGGAATAAATAGTGCTAAAAAAAAAATCACGTGTACCCCAAAATGGAACCAATAAAAATTACAGCTCGTTCCACAGAAAAACAAGCCCTCACACAGCTCCGTCAAGGGAAAAATAACACGTTATGACTCTCAAAACGCAATGATGCTAAATGATGCTAAATGACGGCCCAGACAAATTTTTTAGGTCCAATAGAATTTCACAAAATACCCCACATCATCATTTGCTGGACCCCACAGGTGGACCCTGTAGATGCAGCGGAGATGAGGAAACTTTAGGGCCTTGTGCTGCTTATAGGGCTAGTGAAGAAGTCAAAGATTAGGCAATACTGGAGGGCAGATATTTTGTATAATACCCAATAAACCCGGCCTGTGCATAAAGGATTAGTTCAAAGCGACCACACCAATCAATGGATTATTCATTCACCCCATTAATACATCATCCTATTATGCCCTGATGCACTCCGCCCAGTTTACATATACCCTGATGTACTCCACACAGCCTACATATACCCTGATGTACTCCGCCCAGCTTACATATACCCTGATGTACTCCGCCCAGCTTACATATACCCTGATGTACTCCGCCCAGCTTACATATACCATGATGTACTCCGCCCAGCTTACATATACCCTGATGTACTCCGCCCAGCTTACATAGACCCTGATGTACTCCACCCAGCTTACATATACCCTGATGTACTACGCACATCTTACATATGCCCTGATGTACTCCGCCCAGCTTACATATGCCCTGATGTACTCCGCCCAGTTTACATATACCCTGATGTAGTCTGCCCAGTTTACATATACCCCGATGCACTCCGCACAGATTACATATACCCTGATGTACTCCGCCCAGCTTACATATGCCCCCACATTATAAGATGAAATACCAGTAAAACACCAAGCAAAATCTGCACTTCAAAAGCCAAATGGTGATCCAACTGAGCCTGGCAGTGTGCCCAAATGGCAATTTATGACCACATATGGGGTATTACTGTATTCTGAAGAACCCGCTTAACAATTTATGGGGTGTGTGTCTACGGTGGTACAAGCTGGGCACAACACATTGGTCACTGAAATGGCATATCTGTGGAAAACAGCAATTTTCAATCTGCAACATCTATTGTGTACTCATTTTTGCAAAACACTTGTGGGGTCAAAATGCTCACTACACCCCTAGATAAATTCTTTGAGGGATCTAGTTTCCAAAATGGGGTAATTTTTCGGGGGTACCACTGTACTGGTGCTATGGCTCAATGAAACATGGTGTCAAAAAACGAATCTTGTAAAATCTCCACTCCAAATATTAAATGGCGCTGCTTCCCTTTAGAGCCTTGCTGTGTGTCCAAATAGCAGTTTATGACCACGTGTGGGGTATTTCCCTACTCTGAAGAAGTTGCTTTACAAATGTTACGGTGCTTTTTCTCCTTTATTTGTTGAGAAAATGAAACATTTTGAACTAATGCCACGTCTTATTGGAAAATAATGTAATTTTTCGTTTTCACTGCCCATTTCTAATAAAATCTATGAGACACCTGTGGGGTCAAAATGCTCACTACACCCCTAGATGAATTCCTCAATGTAGTTTGCCAAATGGAGTCATTTTGGGGAGTTTCCACTGTACTAGTGCCTAAGGGGCTTTGCAAAAGCGACATGGTGCACAAAAACCAATGCAGCAAAATCTGCTCTCCAAAAGCCAAATGGCGCTCCTTCCCTTCTGAGCCCTGATGTGTATTCATACAGTACTTTATTACCACATATGGGGTACTTCCGTTGCTTTACAAATGAGAAAATGAAACATTTTGACCTAAAGCTACGTCATTTTTACTGCCCAATTCTAATGAAATCTATGAAACACCTGGGGGTCAAAATGCTCACTACACCCCTAGTTGAGTTCCTTTAGGGGTGTAGTTTCCCAAATCGAGTCACTTTTTGGGGGGTTTCACTGTACTGGTACCTTAGGAGCTTTACAAATGCGACATGGTGCAGAGAAATCAATCCAGCAAAATCTGTACTCCAAAAGCTAAATGGCGTGCCTTCCCTTCTGAGTCCTGAGTTTATGACCACATGTTGGGTATTTCCGTACTCTGGAAAAGTTGCTTTACAAATGTTGGGGTGCTTTTCCTCATTTATTTGTTGAAAAAAATAAAAAATTCTGAGGTAAAGCTACATCTTTTTGGAAAATAATGTAATTTTTCATTTTCACTGCCCAGTTCTAATGAAATCTATGAAATACCTGTGTGGTTAAAATGCTCACTACACCCCTAGATGAATTCCTCTAGGGCTGTAGTTTCTTAAATGGAGTCACTTTTGGGGGGTTTCCTATGTTTTTGCACCACTCTTCTAACCTGACATGGTGCCTGAAATATAATTTAAGAGAAGGAAGGCCGAAAAATCCACTAGGTGCTCCTTTGCTTCTGGGGCCTTTGTTTCAGGCACGTAGCACACTAAGGCCATATGGGATAATATCCAAATGGGATATTTCTAAAATCTGCAGAATGAGGGCCATAAATATTCAGTTGTGTTTCTCTGGTAAAAACCTTCAGTATTACAGGAAAAATGGATTAAAATGGAATTTCTGCAAAAAAAATGACATTTGCAAATGTCCCTTCCACTTTGCTTTAATTCCTGTAAAACGCATAAAAGGTTAAGAAACTTTCTAAATGCTGTTTTGAATACTTTAAGAGGTGCCGTTTTTAAAATGGCGTGATTTGTGGGGGTTCCTAATATATAAGGCCCTCAAAACTACTTTAGATCTGAACTGTTCACTACAAAAATAGGCTTTTGAAATTTTCTTGAAAATGTGAGAAATTGCTGCTAAAATTATAAGCCTTGTAACGTCCTAGAAAAATAAAAGGATGTTCAAAAAATGATGCAAACAAAAAGTAGACATATGGGAAATGTTAACTAGTCACTATTTTGTGTGGTATAACTATCTGTCTTACAAGCAGATACATTTGAATTTAGAAAAATGCTAATGTTTGCAAATTTTCTCTAAATTTTGGTGTTTTTCACAAAAAATATTGCATTTATCGACCAAAAGTACAATCTCAGTTTCACTTGGATAGGTAAAAGCATTCCGAAGTTATTACCACATTACATGTCAGATTTTAAAAATGAGGCTGTGTCATATGGTCCAAAAGTGGCTGTGTCCTTAAGGGGTTAAAGAGGCTCTGTCACCAGTTTATAACTGCCCTATCTCCTACCTAATCTAATAGGCGCTTTAACCCCTTCAGGACCAAGCTAATTTTGGCCTTCAGGACCAGACCCATTTTTTCAAATCTGACATATTTCACTTTATGTGGTAATAACTCCGGAATGCTTTTACCTATCAAAGCAATTCTGAGACTGTTTTCTCGTGAGACATTGGACTTTATGATAGTGGAAAAATTTGGTCGATAAATTCAACATTTAACAGTAAACAACACCAAAATGTTGTGAAAAATTTCAAAAATTAGCATTTTTCTAAATGTAAATGTATCTGCTTGTAAGACAGGCAGTTATACCACACAAAATTGTTGCTAATTAACATCACCCATATGTCTACTTTAGATTGGCATCATTTTTTGAACGTCCTTTTATTTTTCTATGACATCACAAGGCTTAGAACTTTAGCAGCAATTTCTCACATTTTCAAGAAAATGTCAAAAGGCTATTTTTACAGGGGCCAGTTCAGTTGTGAAGCGGCTTTTAGGGCCTTATATATTAGAAACCGCCAAAAAGTCACCCCATTTTAAAATCTTCACCCCTCAAAGTATTCAAAACAGCATTTAGAAAGTTTCTTAAACCTTTAAATGTTTCACAGAAATTAAATCAACGTAGAGGTGAAATTTTCAAATTTCATTTTTTTTTTGCAGAAATTCATTTTTAATCTATTTTTTCTGTAACACAGAAGTTTTTACCAGAGAAACGCAACTCAATATCTATTGCCCAGATTCTGCAGCTTTTAGAAATATCCCACATGTGGCCCTAGTGCGGTAATGGACTGAAGCACCGGCCTCAGAAGCAAAGGAGCACCCAGTGGATTTTGGGCCTCCTTTTTATTAGAAAATATTTTAGGCACCATGTCAGGTTTGAAGGGCTCTTTCGGTGCCAAAACAGTGGAAATCCACCAAAAGTGACCCCATTTGGGAAACTACACCCCTTGAGGAAATTATCTAGGGGTATAGTGAGCATTTTGACCCCGCAGGTTTTTTGCAGAAATTATTGGAAGTAGGCAGTGAAAATTAAAATCTACATTCTTTCAAAGAAAATGTAGGTTTAGCTATTTTTTCTCATTTCCACAAGGACTAAAGGAGAAAAAGCACTGCAAAATTTGTAAAGCAATTTATCCCGAGTAAAACAATACCCCACATGTGGTAATAAATGGCTGTTTGGACCCACGGCAGGGCTTAGAAGGGAAAGAGCGCCATTTGGCTTTTGGAGCTCAAATTTAGCAGGAATGGTTTGCGGAGGCCATGTCGCATTTGCAAAGCCCCTAAGGGACCAAAACAGTGAAAACACCAAAAAAGTGACTCCATTGAGAAAACTACACCCCTTGAGGAATCCATCTAGGGGTGTAGTGAGAATTTTGACCCCGCAGGTTTTTTTCAGAAATTATTGAAAATGGGCCATGAAAATGCAAATCTACATTCTTTCAAAGAAAATGTAGGTTTAGCTATTTTTTCTAATTTCCACAAGGACTAAAGGAGAAAAATCACTGCAACATTTGTAAAGCAATTTCTCCCGAGTAAAACAATACCCCACATGTGGTAATAAACAGCTGTTTGGATACACGGCAGGGCTTAAAAGGAAAAGAGCGCCATTTGGCTTTTGTAGCTCAAATTCAGCAGGAATGGTTTGCGAAGGCCATGTCGCGTTTGCAAAGCCCCTAAGGGACCAAAACAGTGAAAACGTCAAAAAAGTTACTCCATTGAGAAAACTACACCCCTTGAGGAATCCATCTAGGGGTGTAGTGAGCATTTTGACCCCACAGGTGTTTCATAGATTTTATTAGAATTGGGCAGTGAAAATAAAAAAAATCCTTTTTCTTCAATAAGATGTAGCTTTAGCTAAAAAATTTTAATTTTCTCAACAAATAAAGGAAAAAAAGAACCCCAACATTTGTAAAGCAACTTCTCTGGAGTACGGCAATACCCCACACGTGGTTATAAACTGCTGTTTAGACACACAGCAGGGCTCAGAAGGGAAGGAGCGCCATTTGCTTTTGGTGTACAGATTTTGCTGCATTTGGTTTCTGGTCGCTATGTTGCATTTGCAAAGTCCCTGTGGAACCAAAACAGTGGATCCCCCCCAGAAGTGACCCCATTTTGGAAACAACACCCTCAAGGTATTCACCTAGGGGTGTAGTGAGCATGTTAACCCGACAGGTGTTTTGCAGAAATTTGTGTGCACACGATGTGGGAGAGTGAAAATGGGAATTTTTCCTTAGATACGCCAATATGTGGTGCCCGGCTTGTGCCACCATAACAAGACAGCTCTCAATTTTTATGCGGTATTTCCCGGTTTTAGAAGCACCCTACGTGTGGCCCTAATCTTTTACCTGGACATTTGACAGGGCTCAGGAGTGAAAGAGTACCATGTCAAATTGAGGCCTAATTTGGCGACATATAAAGTATTGGTTCACAATTGCAGAGGCTTTGATGTGAAATAAAAGAAACCCCTGAGAAGTGACACCATTTTGGAAACTACACCCCTCAAGGCATTTATTAAGGGGTGTAGTGAGCATTTTCACCCCACGTGTCTTTTCCATAAATGATTGCGCTGCCGAAGGTACAAATTAAAATTTTGCCCTAGATATGCCAATTCATTGTCAAATATGTCGTGCCCAGCTTGTGCCACTGGGGACACACACCTCAAAAATTGTTAAAAGGGTTCTCCCGGGTATGGTGATGCCATATATGTGGACGTAAACAGCTGTTTGGGCATGCTGTAGGGCTCAGATGGGTGGGAGCGCCATTTGGCTTTTGGAGCGTGGAATTTGCTTGGTAATAGTTTTGTTTGGAGTATCACTGTTGTTTCCGTTATTAATGCGGGGCATATGTGAGCTGGGCAGAGTACATCGGGGCATAGTCAGGTGGTATAATAATAAGGTAAAAAAAAATTTTTGCACTTTTTTTTACACTTTTTTATACTTTTTTTACACTTTTTCTCAAGTCCCACTAGGGGACTTGAAGGTCCAACGGTCAGATTTTTTTTTTTTCTAATACATTGCACTACCTATGTAGTGCAATGTAGTGGAACTGTCAGTTGTTCACTGACAGCAAGCCGATCAGGCTCCGCCTCTGGGCGGGGCCTAATCAGCTTACATAATGGCAGACAGGAGTCCATTGTTAGGGCTCCTGTTGCCATAGTAGCAGTCGCCAACCTTGCCATTGCGTGGCAAGGCTGCGATTTGCTACAAACCTCTAGTATCACAATGGATCGCTGCATCGAAGGGGTTAATGCCAGGAATCGTAGCTAGCTCCGGTTCCTGGCGATAGATCGGGGTGTCCGCTGTAACATACAGCGGACACCCACTGCTGATGACGCCGGCTCAGCTTCTGAGCCGGAAGCTGAGCCTGCGCCATCTTGCCGATGGTACCGGAAGCCTCCTGGGCCCCGCCGCCGACGGGGCATAGGGGGATTCCGTTACTGGCGGACCGGGAGGTAAGTATAAGCCCTCCGATCACTTTTGCAGCCACTGGAAACCCAGCGATCACGTTGCTGGGGTGCCGGTGGCTATAAACTCCTCACATGCTGCGATCTCTATTGAACGCAGCATGTGAGGGGTTAATCGGCCGGATCGGATGCTAGCTTCGGTCCTGGCCGATACCTCAGGGTGCCAGCTGTAACATACAGCTGTCACCCGGCGGTGATGTCGCTGGCTCAGCTCCTGAGCCAGCTTCATCTCCATTACATACAGTTAACGTGAAAAGGCGGTAAGCCACCAGCTTTAATCACGTAACTGTACGTGATTGGGCGGGAAGGGGTTAATGTAGATAACTACTGTTTGTTTGTTTTTTATAAAAACGTTTATTATTGACCAAGTTATGAACATTTTAGGATTTTTGCAAATTTGTTCTTAATGCCCAACTGGGCATTTTTTTACTTTTCAACAAGTGGGCGTTATAAAGTAAAGTGTATGAGGCTTGCTACGGCCGCGACCTTCACTTACCCACCTCTTGCAGATCTTCCTCTTCCGTTTTCCTCCCCAGAGACGTCGGCAAATGTGCCCGCTCTGTCCCGTAGTGATCACTAGAGGGCGCGTGCTGGTTCCCGACCTTAAAGGGTCAGCGAGCGCATATGTAAATAATTAATTAATTTTTCCCTGATCACCCTGAACTATAAAAGGGTCCTGCCCTTCTGATCCTTGACTGAGCGTTGTTAGTATTCCCATGTCAGTCTTGCAAATGGTCCCTTAGTGTTATTCTGTTCCCATTGTTTCGCGTTCCCTGCTACCTGTATCCTATATCCCGTGCTGTGTCTTTGTTCCTGAGCCTGTTAGTGTTGAAGTTGTGTCCTACTGCACCTGCTGCCATCTGCCACTTCCAGTGTCGTCTGCCATGTCCAGTGTCGTCTGCCACGTCCAGTGTCGTCTGCCACATCCAGTGTTATCCGCCATGTTTGGCGCAACCTGCTGCACCTGTTGTCATCCGCCACGCCTGGCGTAACCTGCTGCTCCCACCCAGGGCCGGCCTTGTAGATGGCGCCCCATGCAAAATTATCTTTCAGCACCCCTCGCCATCATAAAAAAAGTCCCATTAAAAAAAAATATAATGCCCCCCCCACAGTATAATGCCCTATATAGTGCCCCCACACAATATAATGCCCTATATAGTGCCCCCACACAGTATAATACCCCTTTAGTGCCCCACACACAGTATAATAATAATAATATAATATATTATAACCCCTTCAAGGACACAGTATTTTGTCCTCTAATTGTGCCCACACAGTATTATGCCCCCTAAGTGCCACACACATTATATTGCCCCTTGTAGTACCCCTACACGGTATAATTTCCGCTTAGTGACCTCCACAAAGTATAATGCCCCCCACAGAACCCTTGTAGAAAGTGCCCCCTGTAGATTTTGCCATACCGCCTCACTGTAGAAAGTGTTATAATCCCCCACCTCCTCCTTGTAGACAGTGCCATACAGCCCCCACCTCTCCTTTACATACAGTGCCCCCCAAGCACAAAAAATTGTACACACCTAGTGATGTCATCATGATCCAGTGATGTCATCATGCCGACCTGCGCAGGGATCCTGTCCATGCGCCTCATAGTCTGCAGTCGCCTCTGTAGCCTAGTACAGAGTTTCCCAACCTTTTCGGACTTGAGGCACCCCTGCCAAAAATTGTTTAGGGAAACACAGAAAATGGCTAAAAATAAGAACTACACTCTTAGGGTATGTTTACACAGCGTTTTTGTAAGGCAGAAAAAAATCTGCTTTTGAATTTTAATTGACAGCGTTATTTGACTGCTTGTTTTTTTGTGTGTTTTTTTAAGCCTTTGAAGCTAATTCAAAAGACACAAGCAAAAAAAGCTCCAAACGAGCGTCGCAGGTATTTCTGCCTCCTATTAATTTCAATTGGAGGTCAGAGGTGGAAACCACTTGAAGACCATTAGCATCCCTCTCATAGTAAAATAACCATCAGCCCCCCACTAACAGTAAAATGACCATCAGCCCCCCACTCACAGTGCAATGACCATCAGCCCCCACTCACAGTACAGTGACCACCAGCCCCTCCACTCACAGCAAAATTACCATCAGCCCCCACTCACAGTAAAATGACCATCAGCCTGCCACTCACAGATGCCCCCTGTAGATAGTGCCCCACAGCCTCCTTGTAGGTAGTGCCACACAGCCCCCTTGTAGGTAGTGCCACACAGCCCCTTTGTAGGTAGTGCCACACAGCCCCCCTTGCCACACTGACCCCTTGTAGTTAGTGCCACTCACATGTGCCCCCTGTAGATAGGGCCACACAGCCCCCTTGTAGGTAGTGCCATACTGCCCCCTGTAGGTCGTGTCAAAAATCCCCCTTGTAGGTAGTGCCACACAACCCCCTTGCCACACAGCTCCCTTGAAGGTAGTGCCACACAGCCCCCTTGTAGTGCCACACACCCCCCTGTAGGTAGTGCCACACAGCCTTCTTGTAGATAGCACCCCCCCTTCCTGTAGATAGCTCCTTAAAGGAGTGGAATCCCCCTGTGGCCAGGGATTCCGCTCTTTGACGGAGTGCTTGATGTCTCTGTCCATATATAGACAGTGACATCAGGGGCAACTCCTTAAGCGAATTCCTTTCCACAATGTTGCCGACGCTGTGACCGGGGATTCCACTCCAGGAGAAGCCCCTGACTGTCACGTTGGGTTCGTGGATCCACTGGGCCGTACCGCCTTGGCGGTATGGCAGCTGGCCAACAGGGTGAGGGTCACAGTTCACAGTTGGTATAAGGTACCTATGGCAGCTCGGACAGTAGCAAGGCAGGCTCGGCTCGGACTAGGAAGCAGGTAGCTACACGTCAGGCGTGGAGCAGCAGGACAGGCGTAGGTACAGCACAGTACGGCTACAGCACAACATGGCACTGGAAAAGGATAGCGCGGGATACAGGAACACTGGAACTGGAAAACACTAGACGACCATTTGCAAGACAAACTAGGATACGACAAACAACGCTCAGGCATGGAAGCATGGGGCTGGGACCTTCTTATAGCCCTGGGTGCTCTGGGAGCAGTCAGCTCAATTTCTCACATGCGTGCACTTTGGCTTCTCAAGTCTGGACTGAGCTCGCGAGCGCACCCTGGTGGTCACTGTGGAACAGGACGGCCGCATGTGCAGACATCTCTGGAGAGAAAGGCGTCGACTGGATGGAAGGAGTTCGTGGTCAGTGACCACGGACATTACACTGACGTCTCTGTCCATTTATGGACAGTGACGCAGGGGCTTCTCTTGGAGCCGAATCACTGGCCACCGCGTCGGCAGTGCTGTGGGCGGGGAATCCGCCTCAGGAGTTGCCCCTGATGTCACTGTCCATATATGGACAGAGACATGAAGCGCTCCGTCCAGGAACGGAATCCCGGCCACAGGGGGATTCCGCTCCTTCAGGAAGCTATGTACAGGAAGGGGGGTGCCATTTACGGAGTCGGGGGGTGCGATCTACAAGGGGTCAGCAAAAAAATCCCCTCCTCTAATCCACTTCACGCTGTGAGGAGGAGGAGAGAAAGCATGGCCGTGGCAGTGGTTCAGAGGAGTGTCGTGGCACCCCGGTTGGGAACCACCGGCCTAGTAGATAGCAGAGCAGAGAGATACCTCCCTGCTCTGCAATAGTGTTCAATAGTAACTGTATCCTTAGCAGGGCCATATTTACAGCTCACGCTGCCCTAGGTACTGAGCCTATTATGCCCCCATTAAAGGCCTATTTAGTTTAGCCTTTTATCATCATGATGTGCTAGTTACTGACAAATTCTAATGATATTTGGTCAGTGTTAACAAAGGAGAAAAGATCAATGATAAAATCTTTGCTTATCGTTGCTCTGCAATTGTGATGTAAAAATAATTGTTATCAGTGACATGATTGATAAATGTGAATCCTGTTCATAGTGAGATTTACACTTGGAATTGACGCCTAGTGCACAGTCCGGTCCTGGTGTCAGGTGGTGTGGACTGTGTTCCCCAAAACTCATGTGTTCTATTGGGAAATACAGGGCATACTGTATACATAGATTAGCCCTACCCCCAAATTATAATAATACAATGCATAAATATTACCACTATGACTAAATAATACCACCATACTGTGACTAGATAACACCGCCATACACTGACTTAATAATACCACCATACTGTGACTACATAACACCGCCATACACTGACTAAATAATACCACCATACGGTGACTAGATAACACCGCCATACACTAACTAAATAATACCACTATGACTAAATAATACCACCATATTTTGACTAGATAACATTGCCATACACTGACTAAATAATACCACCATACTGTGACTAGATAACACCGCCATACACTGACTGAATAATACCACCATACACTGAATAATGCCACCATAGATAACACTATGGGAAGGAAAAAGTTGTGCGCAACCTTGCAAACATTTCAAAATGTCTGATACAGAAACATTGAAATTGATGATTATGTCGTCCTAATGCCAAAATTCTAGCCTTATAGTCTACCCCCCCCCACACACACACACACACACACACACACACACACAAGCAAACTATAACTAAGCCCCACTCTGCCACACATTTTATTTAGGATGTATTCACATGTTGCATTCATATTTTGCTGCAATTTTTACCAAATTAAATGCAGCAAAAACTGCAATATGGCTGCAACACGTGAATATACTCTAAGGCCCCATGCACACGAACGTGCTTTTGCGGCCGCAATTCCCCCGAAAATCCACGCGAGCATTGCGGCCCCATTCTTTCCCATATGGCCCATGCACACCACCGTGGTTTCCACGGTCCGTGCATGGCCCAGGAGCCTGGACCGCAGAAAGAGCAGGCATGTCTTATTACAGCCGTGTTCTGCGGTCCAGGCTCATAGGAAATAATGAACACGGCCCGCAAATCTGCGGGCGGCTCGCGTGTGACACTCCGCTGCCGGCCGATCCGAAAATCACGGCCGTGAACATGGCTATGGTCGTGTGCATGAGGCCTTAGGGTAGGAATACACACAGCGTAAACACTGCGAATTCCACGCAACGGATTTCATTGCGCAAAATCTGCAGGATAATACAGTAGCAGCAAAGTGGATGAGATAAAACAAATCCCATGTCCACACAGAAACTGTACATAAATGGAACTGCGTTTTTTTAATCTGCAGCATGTCAATTTTTGCTGCATAATCGCTGCTCTTGTATTGTAAGATTTTCCCATTAAATACAATGGGAGGTAAAACCTGCAACAAAGTCATGTGTTGTGGCAGAAATGCTGCGATTCCGTCGCAAAAATCTCAAATGAGAAAAAAAAAGGTAATACTCCCGGCCGTAGTCATAGCAATGTGTATTCTGTTCAGAGCGTAGCCCAGCCTCCTGGGATACGATTCATCCCATGTGACTGCTGCAGCCAATCAAAGGCTGCAGCGGTCACATGGACTACAGCGTCATCCCAGGAGGCCGGGCTACATTCAGAAGAGAGGGATGCATCGCCATGACTACGGCTAGGAGTATTAGCTTTTTTAATATATTTTTGCAGTCTTTCCGCAGTGGACATGCCACCCGAAAAACTGCACCAAAATATATGTGTTCCTACCCTTATAATCAAGTTGCTCTCCCCCACAAAATGATCTGTAAAGAATCCTTTCTCCCCATACATAACATTTGCAGCCAAGTTCCCCTCCCCATATGATTCATAATAAGCTCCTACACCCCAAAATAAACTATACAGAAGTTCCCCTCCCCCACAAAATAGATTTATAAAGAATCCCCCCACACTCCTATAGCATTTAGAGCAATGTCCCCTCCCCCACAAAATCGATCTATAAAGAATCGCCACACACAATGCACTTCTAACCTAGTCTCCCCTCCCTCACAAAATTGATCAAGGCCAAAAAAAACAAAAAACATCCTGTTACACATATCATTTATAGATCAATCTTTTCTATTCCCTCACACAGCACATAAATGAACAAAGATTAACCTAAAGCTTCTGCTCTTACCAGACTCCAGAGGTCTGTGGAGGAGTCTTCACTGTGGCAGCAGCAGAGCAGGGAGGAGCTGCAGAAGGTGCTGAGTCTGTGTGGCTGTGCAGTACAGGCTGTGCTGATTAGTGGAGCAGACAGAGGCCCCTGCTGCTCCACCAATCAGCGCTCACTTCACACGGCAGAGGAGAGGGAAGAACATTTCTCCACTCTGATATGCGGCTTGTACGTGAACCCCCTTCCCCGCCCCTTTTCTACTTGTTAGTCCGGTGGGGAGCAAGGGAGGGGGTTGTAAAAAAAAAATAATTTTCATATAACAATTTTATTACTCATTGCTGAGTCGCCGGGCCCGGGTGGCACAAGCAGGGGAAGGGAGCCAGTGCAGTGCCCCTTCCATCTGCTGGAGTGATGCGCCCCATGCAATGGCACAGATTGCACACCCCTAAGGCCGGCCCTGCTCCAACCTCCATCTGTGCTAAAGCCTCGGCCACTGTCTGGACTATTTCAGGTACCCTTGTGCTGTAAACTTTTATAGACTGTGACTTGGCCAGCTGCCTCTCCGCTACGGCGGATTGGCCTTGTGGGTCCACACACCCTGTAATCATAACAACGATGACCAATCAGCGTCATACACTTCTCTTCATTCCAGCCCAGCTAGATCCGCTCTGACGTCACTTCCTCCCGCTGGTCCTTCACCGGAGCGACGGAAAAGTGAACAGACAACGCCTCCAGCCGTGCCAGAACGTTTATCCGAATCTGTAGCGGCTAGAGGTCTGTTCAGTCTTCCATCGCTTCGGTGAAGGACTCACAGCGTGATATCACAAGATCACACTGTGCTGTGGATCAAGCTGGGCTGGAATGAGAAGAAGTGTATGAGACTGATTGGTCAACGTCATACACTTTTCTTTACAACGCCCACTTGGTGAACTTGATATAACACAGTGGACCAACGCTGTTGCTCAGTGATCCAAAGTCCTGTTTTCAGATGAAAGTACATTTTGCATTTCATTTGGAAATCAAGGTCCCAGAGTCTGGAGGAAGAGTGGAGAGGCATCAATACAAGTTGCTTGTGGTCCAGTGTGAAGTTTCCACAGTAAGTGATGGTTTGGGGGCCATGTCATCTGCTGGTGTTGGTGCACTGTGTTATATCAAGTCTAGAGTCAACGCAGCCGTCTACTAGGAAATTTGAGAGCTCTTCCCTCTGCTGACAAGCTTTATGGAGATGCTGATTTCATTTTCCAGCAGGACTTGGCACCTGCCCACACTGCCACAAGTATCAATACCTGGTCTAATAACCACAGTATCACTGTGCTTGATTGGCCAGCAAACTCGCCTGACCTAAACCCCATAGAGAATCTATAGGGTATTGTCAAGAGGAAGATGAGACATCAGACCCAACAATGCAGACGAGCTGAAGGCCACTATCAAAGCAATCTCCACAACATCTCAGCAGTACCACAGGCTGATCGCCTTCATGCCACGCCGCATTGATGCAGTAATTCATGCAAAAGGAGCCCCGACCAAGTGTTGAGGGCACATAATTTACATGCTTTTCTGTAGGCCAACATTTCGGTATTAAAAATCATTTTTGAAATTGGGCTTATATAATATTCAAATTTTCTGAGACACTAAATTTTGGGTTTTCATTAACTGTTAGTAATAATCATCAACATTAAAAGAAAAAATGCTGGAAATAAATCACTCTGTTTGTAATGAATCTATATAATATATGAGTTTCAGTTTTTTAATTGAATTACTGAAATAAATTATCTTTTTGATGATATTCCAATTCATTGAGAAGGACTAGTATATATATACAGGGCCAATTCTATCTTTTTTTTTTTAGGCAAAAATTGAAATGGCACGTAGATAGTGCTCCACATATAGTTCCCACATACAGCCCCACCCTGTAGATAGTGCTCCACATATAGCCCACCCCCTGTAGATAGTGCTTCACATATAGACCTCCCTGTAGATAGTGCTCCTCATATAGCCCCCACATACAGCCCTACCCCCTGTAGATAGTGCTGCACCTATAGCCCCCCTGTAGATTGTGGTCCTCACAGATAGACCCCCACATACAGCCCTACACCCTGTAGATAGTGCTGCACAACATATGGTCCCCCCTGTAGATAGTTCTCCTCATATAGCCCCCATATACAGCCCTACCCCCAGATCTACCCTGTAGATAGTGCTGCAGATGTAGCCCCCAACATACAGCCCTACCCCCTGTAGATTGTACTGCACATATAGCCCCTCATACTTTTAGCAAAAAAAAAACTTTACATACTCACCTAAACCCGTTCACGTCTCGTCTTCTTGCAATGCAGGTCTGATGGGGGCTGAACGACGTGGCACTAAGTAGCAGGGCAAGTCATTTTGCCCGGCCAAACTGTGCCTTTCAACGTTGCATCGTTGAAAGGCGCTAATTGGCAGTCTGCCTTGCCCGGTCATGCAATGCTGCAAGCGGCGCGATGACATCATCGCGCTGCTTACGTCGTCAAAAGGCACTGAGTGGCAGGGCAAGTCATTCTGCCCGTCTACTCAGCGCCTTTCAACGTTGCGTTGTTGAAAGGCACTGATTGGCAGGCTGCCTTGCCCTGTCATTCAACGACGCAAGCGGTGCGATGACGACATTGCGCCACTTACATCAGTGAAAGGCGCTGAATAGCAGGGCATGGAATTGTATCTGAGTACTATAGACGCAGGTACAAATATAGTGTAGGAGGGGGTGGTGGCGGCTGGTTTCAGTGGCACCGACGCCCCCTCAAAGAGACAGCAGGGTGCCCCCTTGAGACGAGATGCTCATCTCGCCTCATAGACGGTGCGGCCTTGTATATATACACACATTTTTTTTAGGGGGGGGGGGTGACCATATGTTAGTACAAGGATACTTACCGCTGGGCCCTGTATCTAAGTCTATCATGTGTGATACTGTCTTCTGGCTCATGTATCTAAGCTGTCACGTGTGATACTATCTGCTGGGGTCATGTATCTAAGCCTATCATGTATGATACTGTCTGCTGAGACAAGGTGGGTATGTGGGACTACCTACAGGGGACTTCATGGCACTGTCTACAAGGGGGATGTATGGCAGGGGGACTGTGTGGCACCATACAGGGGGATTGTGACACTATATACACGGGGCATTGTGTGGGGAACTCCCTACAGATGTCTTTGATTAAAGCCCCAAGACATGACTTTGCTTGGGGCCCCAGAAATGCCAAATTTTCCCCTAAGGTTTTAGTACAAGAATACTTACTGCTGGCACCCTGTATCTAAGGCTACATTCACACGAGTGTGAATCTGTCCGTGTGCGCTGCATTTTGCATCAGTGTTCTTTGCGTGTGGCATGTGTTTCACGCACTTGCAGTGTAATTGATGCGTGAAACACGGACAGCACATGGATGTGCGTCCGTGTGCTGTCCGTCGGTTTTCACGCACCCATTGACTTCAATGGGCGACTAGGTGCATGAAATACACCAATATAGGACATGCAGTGAGTGACTTTCATCCAACGGACACTCGCTGTGTGAAAACTCACGCATATGTGAATAGCCCCATTGATATCAATGGGGCCGTGTGCTGTGCGTTGATTCATGCTCGCCTTAATAAGCCCTAAGGCTGGGTTCACACGAGCACATTAACGTCCGTAATGGACGGACGTATTTCGGCCGGAAGTCCCGGACCGAACTCAGTGCAGGGAGCCGGGCTCCTAGCATCATAGTTATGTACGATGCTAGGAGTCCCTGCCTCTCTGCAGGACTACTGTCCCGTACTGTAATCATGTTTTCAGTACGGGACAGTAGTTCCACGGAGAGGCAGGGACACCTAGCGTCGTACATAACTACGATGCTAGGAGCCCGGCTCCCTGCACTGAGTTCGGTCCGGGACTTCCGGCCGAAATACGTCCGTCCATTACAGACGTTAATGTGCTCGTGTGAACCCAGCCTCAGTCTATCATGTATGATACTGTCTGCTGAGAAAATGCATCCAATTCTATCCAGTGGTGTGGCTATAGAAGCCTAAGGGTATGTTCACACGCAGTAACTAAAAACGTCTGAAAATACGGAGCTGTTTTCAGGCGAAAACAGCTCCTGATTTTCAGACGTTTTTGGAGCAACTCGCGTCAATGAAAAACGCCTCCAAAAACGTCCCAAGAAGTGTCCTGCACTTATTTTAATGAGCCGTCATTTTACGCGCCGTATTTTGACAGTGACGCGTAAAATTAAGGCTCTTGGGAACATAACATCGTAATTCCCATTGCAAGCAATGGGCAGATGTTTGTAGCCGTAATGGAGCCATTTTTTCAGGCGTAATTCGAGGCGTAAAAAACCCGAATTACGTCTGAAAACTGTGCGTGTGAACATACCCTTAAACTCGCCTGACCCCTCTTCTCTCCTGAAGTACTCCTCTGTCGGTAAATATCGTTGTTTAAACTCTTCGCGCCTTTTATGGTAATTATTTTTCACCTTTTGATGCAGCTTCTTAACCCCGCCCATCGCCGCCACCTGTCCGGCCCTGTCTGGCTAAATCTCGTTCAAAACATCGCGCATGCGTGCTACACTACCTAGCTGTAGCATGACTGTTGCCGACGAGAAGTGTGGTGGAGAGCAATACTGCACAGCAACAAACGCTTACCTCTGCACTTCTTTGTCCACTCTGCTGCCAGGAAACGGGGGCTGGAATCCGAGACGAACCGAGGGTGATGACGTCACACTGAGCGCCGAGCATGCGCAGTAAAAGAATGTGAGAACAGCAGCTTTGCTCAATGCACAAGCGCGGGATTTCGTGTGCGGTGCAGTGAGAGCTGCTGTCAATCAAAAAGAAGGAGGCGGAGTCAACTCTGAGACGCTGGAGGAATGAAAATCGGACTCTTTTCGGATTAAGATTTGACTCTTTTCTGCTCATTTGCATACGGCGCGGGACCACTGAAAAACGGAATACTAAAGGTAGAGAGAGCTTACTTAGAACATATTTATAGGTTAGATAACAATGATTTTTTCACCCACTTTCACCAGGTGTTGCTGGCTTTATAGCTAAAATGCTGGTGACAGGTTCCCTTTAAAGAGGCTCTGTCACCACATTATAAGTGCCCTATCTCCTACATAAGGAGATGGGCACTATAATGTAGGTGACAGTGTGGTGGCCCGTGGGTGGCGGGGAATGCAGGAACCCAAAAATGGTGGATACTGGGCTCTCTGTCTTGTGTCACGGTGGTATTTTGCCTTGCAGGCCTTTCCACCTCCCAGGGACACACACACACAGTGATGAGGGGGTTGCACAAGATGATGATGATGACTGTGGTTTCCCCCGGGGCACTCCCTTGGTGGCTGACTCCTGTCTGGTGTTATTTGGGGTGCCCTTGGTGTAGAGTGCAAATAGAAGACAGGAGACGGTGGTGGCAGTTAATCAGGAGAGCTTGCAGCACACTTTTACTTTTCAAGATGGAGATTGTACAATACAAATATGTCATCCAAATTCAGCTCAATCAGTGTAGCCCAATGCTAAATGCAGGAGTGCTATTATCTCTCTACTCACAGTCTCTCTTTCTGGACTCTTCTGGCTCCTTGAGCTGTTATTCCAATAAATCTCTTTAGGCCTGTCTTTCTCTGTAATCCGAAAATGGCTGAACTCAGGAGCACCTTCCCTGTGCCTCCTGCTGCATCCCCTCCTAGCTCACCACACTGACCACTCCCTAATTAACTCCTCCCAGCTTCTGTTACATTATAGAAAACCACTCCGCATAGGCTGAAACACAATGTCATAACATTTCTGAACCTGTAGATGGCAGCATAACACAACACATGAAGACAAACATAGTTTTCATAGTAGTGCTCCTGTGGGACACTACAACAGCAGTGCTGTTTATTTAAAAAAACAATCTATTTTCACCACTTTACTAGCGATTTTAGCTTTATGCTAATGAGTTTCTCAATGGACAGCTGGGCTTGTTTTACTATTGACCAAGTGGGCGTTGTACAGAGGAGTGTATGACGCTGACCAATCAGCGTCATACACTTCTCTCCATTCATTTAGTCAGCACATAGAGATCCTTTTAGATCAGTATGTGCTGTCTTATACTGACACATTAACGATACTGAAGTGTTTAGACAGTGAATAGACTTTCCACGGGATGTTTATTCACAATCCTGACACTTCGTTAATGTTTCTGTGGAAGTTACAGCAGAGCAAGCATAATCTAGCGAGATCACGCTGTAAGGGGGGATTCACACGAGCGTGTATTCGGTCCGTGCGGGCCACGTGGTTTTCACGCGGCACGCATGGACCAATACAAGTCTATGGGGCAGTACAGACAGTCCGTGCTTTTTGCGCAGCGTTTGTCTGCTGCGCAAAAAGCGCGACAGGTTCAATAACTCTGCGTATTTCGCGCATCACGCACCCATTGAAGTCAATGGGTGCGTGAAAACCACGCAGGTTGCACGGAAGCACTTCCGTGCGAACCGACTGAAACAGCGCACCAGCTGTCAAAAGGATGAATGGAAACAGAAAAGCACCACGTGCTTTTCTGTTTCCGAACATCCAAACGGAGTGTCTTTGCGATGAGCGAAGCCGGACAAGCGAACCGAACTTCACCGGGTTCGGCCGAACTCGTTTTGGCCGAACCCGGCAAAAAAATTATCGGTACGCGACGTCAGGAGATAGTCACTGTCCATGGTGCTGAAAGAGTTAAACTGTTTCAGCACCATGGACAGTGACTTCCGATCCCAATATACATGAACCTGTAGAAAAAAAAACGAAGTTCTGACTTACCCATAACTCCCGGCTTCTTCCTCCAGTCTGACCTCCCGGGATGACAATTCATTCCAAGTGACAGCTCCAGCCAATCACAGGCCAAGCACAGGCTGCAGCGGTCACATGGACTGACGCGTCATCCAGGGAGGTGGGGCCCGATGTCGAGAGGCGCGTCACCAAGGACGCGTCACCAAGGCAACGGCCGGGAAGTTCTCGGTAAGTACGAACTTTTTCTTTTTTTTCAACAGGTTTTTCAATGTTGTGTTCGGCATTCACTGTCGAGGGTGCTGAAAGAGTTAGCTCTTTCAGCACCTTGGACAGTGACGGGCGTCGACTAGCCTCATCTCTATGATGGCGGCTGCGTGAAAATCACGCAGCCGCGCATCAGACACGGATGACACACGCAGCTGTCAAATGTTTTTTGCGCGTGCAAAACGCAGCGTTGTTTGCGCACGCAAAAACGCAACGTCCGTCTGTATCTCCCCTAAATGACAGGTTATGGAGATAGGGCACTTATAATGTGGTGACAGAGCCTCTTTAAAGAGGCTCTGTCACCAGATTATCAAATCCCTATCTCCTATTGCATGTGATCGGCGCTGCAATGTAGATAACAGTAAAGTTTTTTGTTTTTTTTTAAAAACAATCATTTTTGGCCAAGTTATGAGCAATTTTATATTTATGCAAATGAGCTTTGAAATGGACAACTGGGCGTGTTTTTTTTCGTATTTCCAACTGGGCGTGCATTGTGTTTTTAACAACTGGGCATGTTTACTTGTTTTACTAAATGGGCGTTGTGAATAGAAGTGTATGATGCTAACAAATCAGCATCATACACTTCTCATCGTTCCCATCCAGCTTCTTTCACTAAAGACACACAGCGTGACGTCACCCACAGGTCCTTCAACCTTGGCGTCGGTCAGAGAAGATACATCGGCTGAAAGGCGTCCAAAAGGTTAATATGCTCGTCTCTAGGGAGTTTACTATGCTTACCTGCACATGGTGATGCTGCTGCAAAGTCAATTGTACGCCTGGAGCTGTGGTGTCTTCTCTCTTCCGACGCCAAGGTTGAAGGACCTGTGGGTGACGTCACACTGTGTCTGCAGTGAAAGAAGCCGGCTGGGAGTGATGACGTCACCCACAGGTCCTTCAACCTTGGCGTCGGAAGAGAGAAGACACCACAGCTCCAGGCGTACAGTTGAATTTGCAGCAGCATCACCATGTGCAGGTAAGCATAGCAAACTCCCTAGAGACGAGCATATTAACCTTTTGGACGCCTTTCAGCCAATGTATCTTCTTTGTCTGACGACAAGGTTGAAGGACCTGTGCGTGACGTCACGCTGTGTCTCTTTAGCGAAAGAAGCTGGGTGGGAACGATGAGGAGTGTATGATGCTGATTTGTCAGCATCATACACTTCTATTCACAACGCCCAGTTAGTAAAAAAAGTAAACACGCCCAGTTGTTAAAAACACAATACACGCCCAGTTGGAAATACAAAAAAAATACGCCCAGTTGTCCATTTCAAAGCTCATTTGCATAAATATAAAATTGCTCATAACTTGGCCAAAAATTATCGTTTTTAAAAAAAAAAGAAAATGTTACTGTTATCGACATTGCAGCGCCGATTACATGCAATAGGAGATAGGGATTTGATAATCTGGTGACAGAGCCTCTTTAAGGCTCGGAGCCCATTTTTGAAATCTGACATATTTTGTGAAGGATGGAGTGGACAGAAGTTAATGTTTATAATAATTTTCTTTCTTTAATAAAATATAGACTATAGAGTTGTGTACATAATTGTGATGAAGCAATAGTAATAGGATTAGATAAGTATACGTGGCAAGATGGCCCCTGAACAGGGACTACGCACTAATAAAATAACAAGTCACTTCCTGGTATGAACGAACTATGAACTATGAAGACATATCTAAAGGACCAGATAAGGGTGAACCTATCCAAGGATGACACAAAGTAACAAGAGGCTTACAGTGATACGTGCTTTTATAAAAGTGTGATAACATGTACCCACCCCCAGGAGAAAGGGGATATAGAACAAATGTGTGTAATAAATCAGTGACGCCTCTCCTGATGCTGAGTGAGGAGCTTTATACCAGACTTTGTGTGGTGTGATTCCTTTCGTACGAACTCAGCGTATTATCCCTGCCGGTTGAGACTGATTAGTACCCGAACATTTTGGCGTCAAGCGTGGGGCCACACTCGAGGGATAAGCCGTGTCCATGATCGACGACCCCCAGACGCCTCAACATCGAATCGCCAGCCACGCTCCCAGGAAGTCTGATCAGCTTCAAATAAAACACGGTAAGGTTAAGTTCATGTTTATGAATATTGGCTCTTATCCGTGTGGGAGAGTGAGCAGGTGATAAGATACCGAGGTATTTGGAGTCGATCCCGGCCACACTCTCAGCGACAGAGAGTTAACCCGCTGTGTGGCTCCAAGAATCATAGTATAGATAGTCACTTCTCGCCGGCATAGGTGATAAGTATAAGTGTAATAATTTAATTCGTCGCAGGGTATAGTTTGATACCATTAAGATGACAGAGACAATTAGTCGCAGGGTATAGTTTGATACCATTAAGACGACAGGTGTAAGTGTAATAATTTAATTGGTCGCAGGGTATAGTTTGATACCATTAAGACGACAGGTGTAAGTGTAATAATTTAATTAGTCGCAGGGTATAGTTTGATACCATTAAGACGACAGAGACAGACAGTCAGTTATAATTGTGTTTTGTGTTCAGAAACATCGAGAATAAGGTTTCATTCTCAGGACGGTGTTAAATATAGAACAGTATGTTTAATGTGTTTAAAAAAAAAAAAAGAGACAGGCAAAGGAATGTGGTTCATTAACCGCAAAAGAGATAGTAGAAAAAAGAGAAGGCAAGAAGAATGTAGAAAATAGTAAGAAAGTTATGCACATATGTGGCATATTTATAGATGGAAGAATGGGCTGCAGCTCTTAGGGAAAACAAGGGAAGATTAAGTGACGAAGGAAAGTTAGATGAAGCATTAGCTTGGCAAAGAACAGCCATAGCCATAACTAAAGACAAGTTTACTGAGCAAGAAATACGAGACAGAAAGGGTAAAATCATCAAATATGTGTATTACAAAGAACGTGTCCAGCCACCGCCCTATAATGGCGACGGTGGAATTCTAACTTCATGGGAGTGTCCCAGAACCCGCCCCAAGTTGAATATTGTGTATCATGTCACTTTCCACGCCCCGATCCTCCCATATATGCCACGCCTTCGGCACCACTCCCCGCCCCAGGAGGCCATCTTGGTACACCTAAACCTGTTGTTCCGTTATATCCGGTACTCACACAAGAAGGTGGATTTTATAAGCCCCCTCCGGAGGATGTGGCCACGCCCGGCCCAACCAAATCAGTATGAAATAATCACCTTGTTAATTTTGTCATTTGTAGTGTTTTTTCTATTTACAGAAGTTCCAGTCTAGTTCACTGATGAAACAACACGTAATCATAATATAGAGATGGTGGCCGTCAGATTGTACTGTTAAACATTAACGTAGATAATTCCTGTACAATGGTGTGATAAATGATTGCAGATACGTATGTTGTTTTGCCGGCATTGAAAGTGTTAGGATTGTGAGAAGTTGTGAGAAATGAGTGTGTGACCTCCCTCCCTCCCTCCCCCCTAAAGTGTGCTGTGTTTGGGAGGAGGAGGAGGGGGGCTGACTGGGTGCAGTCTGCAGGGCTGATGAGACAAAGGGATTTCAATATGCACTGCTGAGATATATATATATCAGTAATGTCTACAAACCTAAATACATTTCTTCTCTTTTGCGCAAGCGCTGTTGGTTATAAAAGTTACGATATTTATGTGTTATGATGTGATCAGATTTCATGTGTTTTGATGTTAATTCAGATGTATTAAACTACAGATACTGTGAGACATGGGGGTTTGAAAATGTATGTGCCCCCACCATTCCCTATTTTTATATACTGTTTATTGGTTTGCAGTAATTAATGTGATCAGAGATAATATTTTCTGTTTTATTGAATAACTAACTACAATTGTTTTATTTTTGATTTCACACATGAGTTATGTCATTGTAAAGATCAAATGTATTTTGTCAGGAAAAAGTCATTTTTGTTTCAGGCTGTTGTACATTACAGGGGGTTAAATTAGTGTTATGTTGAGATGTAGTTGTGAACTCTGCTACATCACTCTCGCAGAGTCCACAAAGGGGGGAAGGGTGAAGGAACTGATCAGGTACAATTTTGGTTTATGTGTAAGAGACCATCCCCCTCCAGCAAAGTTACACAGGAGGAGGTGACATCACTCACACGAGTCTTTATGGATTTAGATGAGGGAGAAGGCAAAACAAAACTTGTCTGGACATTGTTAATTTGATGTAAAGTTTTTAGGGATGTTTTATTTTTATTTGTTTTTGTATGAATCAAGTATTTGCAGAACCTGATAAAAGTGAAATTCTCAAAGTATTCTGCATTATCAGCTGAATGAGGAGGAGTTGTGTTTGGTAGCGGCTTGTGACACCAATCCATGGAGTACCTCTACGCAAGCATATACTTTGTACTGTACTGAACAAAATGGACATGCCACTGCAGTTCTCACACAAAGTCATGGACCACAGCAGCGCCCGGTAGCATATTATTCAGCTAGACTAGACCCTGTGGCCCGAGGTTCCCCATCATGTGTGAGAGCTATCATTGCTGTAAATTCAATGTTAAACAAGGCCTCAGATTTGGTCCTGGCATTTCCAGTCCAAGTTTTTTGCACCACATGATATTACTGCTATTCTTACTCAATTACAGCTAAAGCACTTGTCAATAGCAAGATATTTGAGATTAATTTGTGCACTTCTTTTTTCTGAGCAGGTTACTTTACACCACTGTACTACATTGAACCCAGCTACCTTACTGCCTTTGGAGCAAGGGGGAGAAGACGTAGGTAAAGTATGGTCACAATTTTTGTCTGAAACTGATGAACATGATTGTATGGCCCTTATGGCCCAGGAAACAGTGGGGTTCGCACATGTAAAAGATACCCCACTCCAAAACCCAGACCTAAATACTCTTTGTGGATGGTTCAAGGTATTTTGTAGAAGGATCTTTTCTTACAGGATATGCAGTAACCACCGAAGATGTAGTCCTAGAAGCAGCCTCCTTACCAGCGTCCCGCTCAGCACAAGAAGCGGAGCTTAAGGCCCTGGCAGCAGCATGCCAACATGCAGAAGGAAAGACAGCAAATATATACACTGACTCTCGAAGTAGCAGTAGTAAACATTAAAAGCTCACACCAAGGTGAGTTCACCAGAGACAAAAGGAAATGCTTTGGCAGACCAAGCCGCAAAAGCAAGCAGCACAGAAGCTACCCGTGTTAGCAGCCGTATGTCAGATAAAAGATCCAGAGGAAACAAGACCAGCTGTAAGCCCGGAACTACGGCAAAAACTTCAAGGACAAGCAACAAAAGAAGAAAAAGACAAGTGGACGGCCCAAGGAGCAACGCTACGAAAAGATGGCCTCTGGCAATGCCAGAATAAACTGTGCCTGCCTAAGACAATGTTCCCAATGATGGCCGAAATAACACATGGAGCGACTCACCAATCAAAAACGGCAATGATGGACTTGGTAAACAAGGTGTGGTATGCCCCAGGGTTTAGTGTGATGGCCAGCAGTTTTACACAAGGATGCATGATCTGTGCAACACATAATATTGGAAGAACTGTAAAAGTACCACAGAAGCACACACCCAGACCTATATATCCGTTCCAGAGACTGCAGATAGACTATATTCAACTACCCAAAGTTGGTACCTAGGAGTATGTGCTTGTTTGTATTGATCTCTTTTCAGGATGGCCAGAAGCTTTTCCAGTAACCAAAGCTACAGCCGTAGCCACAGCAAAGAAACTGATCAACGAGGTGGTGTGCAGATATGGAGTTCGAGATGTGTTCGAGAGCGACAGAGGAACTTATTTTACGGGTGAAATCATGAACCATGTGTTGTCAGCTCTAGGCATAAGTCAAGCCCTACATACACCATACCATCCACAAAGCAGTGGGAAGGTTGAGAGACTAAATGGGACTCTCAAATTGAAAATCCAAAAAGCAATGGTAGAAACCGGGAAACCATGGACCGAGTGTCTACCATTAGCCTTGTTCTCAGTAAGATACACGCCCACAAAAAGAACAGGTCTCAGCCCATATGAGATCTTATTTGGGTCGGCTCCCAGATTAGGATGTTATTTTCCACAGGTGCTCCAAATGCAGTATGGTAGACTAACAGATTATGTATCAACGCTTGACAAAAAATTGACCAAGGTGCATACACAAGTATTTGCTTCCATTCCAGGTCCTGATTCAGTTGAAGGGACGTATAAACTAGAACCAGGAGATTGGGTCATTGTCAAAAGACACGTGAGCCACATATAACAGGGTGGGCGAATGCCACAGTGATAGAAAGCAGGGTAACTACACCTGTAAGGCCAATGCCCCGTGTTATACTACAAATGTGACTACAACCGAAGGGACTTGGAAAAAAGGACCACATGGAGGGACTGTGTACCTTCACATAGACAAAACAGCCAATATTAGCATACAAGAAGAGACGCCGGGGCTGTTGCTTTGTTGTTATGAACCAGATTTACAGTATCGACAGAAATATACAACCAGTAAAAATAGAAACGAAATGATAAATAAGACTTATGAAAGATGCAACAAGGAGAGGCTCAACTCTACGATTGTAATAAAAGAAACTGATGGGATGATATTATGTATGAATAATAGCCAAATAAGAAATAGAAGATATTTTGTATTCTTGATAACAATTTTAAGAGATAGTTTTAAGCCACATATAACAGTACAAAGTCTGGAAAGAATCCCACACACTTGTAAGAGCGCTGTAACCCAACAGCAGAAAAAGAATGTACACTTCAATATTTCCTTCCCTGAATCCCCCAGCTGTCATAGACAAAAAAGAGAATGGTATGACCCGCTATTAGGAGGGGTAGGAACGGGATTAGGAGTATTGAATGGTATACAGTTAGAAACAGTTCGGCGGATAGAAGGGAACTGGAAGGGAGAATGCACCCTGGCGAAAGCGATCATGCCTTTTCATATACTCTCTGAGACCCAAGAGACCACCTCTCAAAATAGTCACATATTAACAAGGGAAAAAAGAGATCTGAAAGGAAGTTTTGACCCCCATGTGTATATAGATGCTATAGGAGTCCCAAGGGGGGTCCCAGATGAATTCAAGGCCCGGGATCAGGTAGCAGCTGGATTTGAATCATTAATCCCTATGATCACAGCTAACAAAAATGTATATTGTATAAATTATATCTATTACAACCAGCAACGGTTTGTTAACTATACTAGGGACGCTTTACAAGGTCTAGCTGACCAGTTAGGACCCACATCTACTATGACTTTCCAGAACCCTATGGCCCTTGATATGATACTAGCAGAAAAAGGAGGCGTTTGTGCCATGATAGGTACTACCTGTTGTACTTTTATTCCAGATAACACAGGACCAAACGGCAAAGTAACCATGGCAATCAAACAGATTGTTTCTTTATCCGAGGAATTAAAACGAAATTCAGGTTTCACAGACCCATGGGATCAGTATTTCTCATGGTTAACCGGATGGCAGAAAATTCTGGCCCAAATTGGGATTGTAATCTTAATTTTTCTAGTGCTTTTCGCAGTTATTGCTTGTTGTGTATTACCATGTATAAAGAAATTAATGACTAAAACTATAACTGAAGTAACTCCCACTTTTATGTTTTCTTCAGAAATTGAAGGACTTTTACCAACTCCATCCATGAGAACAACCACCCTTTATCGAGACTATTGTTCTGAAGATGAATAGATAGTGTAGGGTGTGCACCGACTCTTTAAGTCCAGCTACAAAGGGGGGTCTCCTAATAGGGGAGGCTCGTCTCAAACTGGTGAAAAAATCCTTTTACTCCCCTTTCCCAGAGCACGGACACACTTAGGTTAAGAAATGAAGAAAATAATGATAAAAGGGGGGACTGTGAAGGATGGAGTGGACAGAAGTTAATGTTTATAATAATTTTCTTTCTTTAATAAAATATAGACTATAGAGTTGTGTACATAATTGTGATGAAGCAATAGTAATAGGATTAGATAAGTATACGTGGCAAGATGGCCCCTGAACAGGGACTACGCACTAATAAAATAACAAGTCACTTCCTGGTATGAACGAACTATGGACTATGAAGACATATCTAAAGGACCAGATAAGGGTGAACCTATCCAAGGATGACACAAAGTAACAAGAGGCTTACAGTGATACGTGCTTTTATAAAAGTGTGATAACATGTACCCACCCCCAGGAGAAAGGGGATATAGAACAAATGTGTGTAATAAATCAGTGACGCCTCTCCTGATGCTGAGTGAGGAGCTTTATACCAGACTTTGTGTGGTGTGATTCCTTTCGTACGAACTCAGCGTATTATCCCTGCCGGTTGAGACTGATTAGTACCCGAACAATTTCACTTTATGTGGTAATAACGTTGGAATGCTTAAACCTATCCAAGCGATTCTGAGATTGTTTTCTCAAGAGACATTGGGCTTTATGTTAGTGGTAACATTTGGTCCATATATTCAGTGTTTATTTGTGAAAAATTGCAAAATGTAGAAAAAAAATAGAATTTTTCTGAATTTTAATGCTTCTGCTTGTAAAACAGATGGTTATACCACCAAAAATAGTTACTAGTTCACATTTCCCATATGTCTACTTTAGATTGGCATCGTTTTTGAACATTCTTTTATTTTTCTTAGACATTACAAGGCTTAGAACATAAACAGCAATTTCTCATATTTTTAAAAAAAATTCAAAAGCCTTTTTTTAAGGTACCTCTTGAGTTCTGAAGTGGCTTTGAGGGGCCTATGTATTAGAAACCCTGATAAAACACCCCATTTTAAAAACTAGACCCCTCAATGTATTCAAAACAGCATTTATAAAGTTTTTTAACCCTTCAGGCATCTCACAGGAATTAAAGCAAAGTGGAGGTGAAATTTGCAAATTTCATTTTTCTTGCTGAATTTCAATTTTATTCTTTTCTTTTTTCTGTAACACAGAAGGTTTTACCAGAGAAACACTACTAAATATGTATTGTCCAGATTCTGCAGTTTTTAGAAATGTTCCACATGTGGCTCTAGTGTGCTCGTGGACTAAAACACAAGCCCCAGAAGGAAAGAAGCACCTAGTGCATTTTGGGGCCTCTTTTTTATTAGAATATATTTTAGGCAGCATGTCAGGTTTGAAGAGGTGTTGAGGTCCCAAAACAGTAGGAATACCCCATTTTGGAAACTACACTCCTCAAAGAATTCATTTATGGTTGTTGTTACCATTTTGACGCCACAGTTTTTTTACAGCCCGTATTTGAATTGGGCTGTGAAATTTAAAAAAAAAGAACATTTTTCCAATAAGATGTCATTTTTTATCAAAATTTCTTATTTTCACAAGGAACAAAATACCCCATTTTGTTGCCCAATTTGTCCTGAATGTGGCAACACCCCATTTGTGGTGATAAACTTCCGTTTGGGCCCATGCGACGCCTCAGAAGGGAAGGAGCGCTATGTGTTCTTTGGAGTCCAGATTTTGCTGGATTGGTTTTCGAGTGCATGTCGCTTTTGCAGAGCCCCAGTGGTATCAAAGCAACGGAAACCCACCAGAAGTGACCCCATTTAGGAAACTACACCCCTCAAGGAATTCATTTATGGGTGTTGTGACCATTTAGACCCCACAGTTTTTTCACAGAATTTATTTGAATTGGGCTGTGAATTTTAAAAAAGAATGAATTTTTTTTTCCAATAAGATGTTGTTTTGGCTCAAAATTTCTTATTTTCCAAGGAATACATTTTGTTTCCCAATTTGTCCTGAGTGCGGCAATACCCCATTTGTGGTGATAAACTGCCGTTTGGGCCCATGGCAGGGCTCAGAAGGAAAGGAGCGCTATGTGTTCTTTGAAGTCCATATTTTGCTGGATTGGTTTTTCGGGTGCCATGTCGCATTTGCAGAGCCCCAGAGGTATCAAAGTAATGGAAATCCACCATAAGTGACCCCATTTTAGAAACTACACCCCTCAAGGAAGGGC
The DNA here is from genome assembly GCF_050947455.1 of Rhinoderma darwinii. Classification (NCBI taxonomy): domain Eukaryota; kingdom Metazoa; phylum Chordata; class Amphibia; order Anura; family Rhinodermatidae; genus Rhinoderma; species Rhinoderma darwinii. The sequence continues at coordinate 61,305,945 of NC_134690.1, forward strand.
CGATACCAATTATGTATAGTTTATTTGTTTATTTATTTATTTTTATTAATAATAAAGGACTGATAAGGGAAAAAGGGGGATTTTTACTTTTATTACTTTTAAAGCTTTTATTGTTTTATTTTTACACATTTCATTAATTTTTTTTTACTTTATTACTTTGTTCCACTAGTGGACTTCAGGGCAGGAGGCCCTGATCACAATTCTAATACACTGCACTACATGCATAGTGCAGTGTATTAGAGTTGTCAACTACTCACTGACAGCAAGCAATCATTGTGGGTCCTGACTTAGACAGGACCCACTAGGTTTCTGTAGATGACATAGCCAGACACCATTATTAGGCATCCAGTTGCCATAGCAACCATCACCGCCCGCTATCGTGTAGCGGGCCGTCGATGGTAGTTTAACCCCTAAGAAGCTGCGATCGCTATTAAACGCGGCTTCTAAGGGGTTAATCAGTGGGGACACAGCGATCGGTCCACGCTGAAGGAGCTGCAACAACTGCTGTACGAGACAGCAGCTGTCACAGCTCCTGTATGTGTCGGGAGGGCGGCCAAAATGGCCATTTCTCCCGCGACTTACTATTCCGTCACTGAGCGCGAACTATGCACTTAGCACGACGGAATAGTACATCGCTGAGCGCGAAGGGGTTAATGTATATATTATTGTTTGGTATTGTCGTATATATTATTGTATGGTATACGGTATATATTATTGTATAGAATAGTGTATATTGTATTATATACTGTATATTCATTGTTTGAATTAGCATATAAATTATTGTATGGCTTTGCTATATATTTTGTTTGGCATCACTATATTGTTTGGTATTGCTATATATATTATTGTAGTGTTTTCCTATATATATATACTATTGTGGCGCATTAATGTGAATATTATTACAAGTTTGTACTTGGTATTAATGTACATGTAATTGTATTGTACTATTATTTGTGTTATATTATGTTTAATATTATGTTACAATATTTATGTTACATTTGTTGTACAGTTTTTATACTTTTTTCCATGTATGGTATAAGGGCATGTTTAGACGTGGCAGGATTTTTCCGCTACAAATGTTGGTACAGATTCGGGGCAATTACACAACGAATCTGCACCAACATTTGCATATTTGACAGGTAATTCAGACATTGTGGATATCACAGCGGACTTGCCACAGATTTCAGTTTTTGCATTGCAAAGGCTGAAATCCGCAGTGAAATTCTGCTTCTTCTCCGCAACATAATGAGCATGCTGCGGAGGGAAATATCTGCACCGCAGCCTGATTTCTGCACAGTTATTTTCCGCAACGTCTGAACTAAGTTTCCTAAAAATGTATAGAAACAAATGTAAAAAAAACGGCTGCTGCAGAATTCCACTGCGGACTGTCCACATGGAATTCAACAGCAATTCTGCCACGTCTGAATGTGGCCTAAGTGTAATTCTACCTAATGTTAATAATGAAAGTCTGATCTCCGGCTTATTTACACGAGCGGCTGCGTTTCATGGATGATCAGAGCAGTTGTGCTTTATATTTTCTGGTTCTGTTTCGTCTCCAAATATCAAGATTTGATGATCCAAGACTTTCCTGTCATCTCCTGAGGTGACCTGTAAACAACACAGCCCAGCTTTACACTGCATGATAAGAGCCCCAGACATATTGTGGTGTCACACCAGCCCACATTACAATTGTCTGACATAAAAATAACTGTTACCCATAGCAACCAATCAGATTCCATGTTTCATTTTTCCAGTACAGTGTAGGACATGAAAACTGAAGTCTGATAGGTTGGCTGGTTAACTCCACCCCTTTTTGTCTGCACTATGACCAGTATGTTAGAATAATAATTATATTATTAGCAATGATGATGAAATATACATATTCACTGCTATGGAGAATGATAAATATGTCAGAGAAAAGTGGTGTGGTTGTCATAGCTTCCAATCATCTCTTATTTTTCATTGGTCTTTTGGAATATGAAAGCAGCAACCTGATTGGTTCCTGTAGGTCACATGTCCACATTCCACTGCACTAGTTCTGGTAAATCTCCATAAAAACAAGTGAGGACAAAAAATGTGTGTTTCCCATAGTGACCAATAATATTGCTGGATTCTGATTGGTTGGTATGGGCAACACCATTATTGGTATGCACTAGTTTTCATACAAGTATATATTATATACTTTATCTATGTGATGATGATAATAAAGAGAATATTATATTACAATGTGTATTATAAACATTGTAACAACCCTTTATTCAATGCGTGAATATAAGAACTTGGTGGGCTATTGGGCAGCAATGCTCCCTACTGTGCTATACATATATCTTCTATACTGCTGTGTCATGCTACAGCTAATGGATTAGTAATAAATAAATATTAGAAAGATAATGATAAATTATGTTGATATTTAATTCTTCATCCTGTAGATGTCATATGTTTTATGTCATGACTACAGGAAAGTAATGGAGTTACCTGTATTCTGTCCTCTCTCCTCGTCTTCATCTCCTGATCTGAGCTGTGAGCTCCGGTTACACAGAGCAGCATTATTATGATGTCATCTTGTGATGTCACAATGATTGTTTGTTACATTACACAACAGGATGACGCAAGCAGAATAATCCTGATGTCATCATATGATGTAACAATGTGCACTGAGCTACTGGTCACATCTTGTTGGCAGGTGCCAACAATAACAAAGTTACCTGTAATAAAGTATAATGAAGTCAATGGAACACATTTACTAATATTGCGTACATTATGGCAGTCAAAATTTTGCTACAAAATTATCATACTCCACATGTCTCTTAATAAATTTGCCACATTTTGTGCTCTCTGACATATATAAAATCTTTTTAAACAATATAGAATAAGTCAAGGCCCAAGAAGTTTAAAAAAAATAGAAATCTTTATCAGTCATTCACAATAAAAAAAAAATATTTTAAGATAAAAAAGCTCACCAGACATCATCAGACACAGAAGTGTAGTTGCCAGGGCTGGACTGGGGCTGAAAGCACACAGAGCCACTTTCTCTGTAGTGAATCTGAAATAGGTTTGTGCGCTTGTAGGTTATGAGATGTTGTGGTGAGTTCAGCATGACTATACAGTATATAATATACATATACATTATAGTCATATACATTATAGTCATATACATTATAGTCATATACATTATAGTCATGGCTGTGCCTGGTATTACAGCTCAGTGCCATTCACTTGAATAAGACTGAGCTGCTCTGAGATGTTATACCATGCACAACTGTTATTAAAAGTACAATAAAGGGTCCTCACATGGACAGTTAACAAAGAGAGGTGTGAACAAAGCCTTAGGAGGATTCCCAGCAAAGACCCTTTTTTCCCCCACTATAGACATGTTCCATTTCTGGAATGAATGTGTACCAAAGTATGGTACCTCATGATCTGTGTTAAGCTGGTCAAAGACATAATGATTACCATTAATGATCCAAACAATTTTCCAATCATTAATTGTTGGTCTACAGTACTAAAAATGTTACATTTTAACCAATGGACTTCATCTCTGTTCTTGGTGTCTAGTGGTTTGCTATCCCCAGTCATTTAAATATCCCATTCCCTGGGTCCATTGATTTGTTGCACCAGTTTGTGGACTCCGGAGTTTTTTTGTTTACTTTTCATTATGCAAATAAGATTAATTTACACAAAATACAAAAAAACTTCTTTAGGCTATGTTCACACGGAGTATTTTGCAGGAGGAATATCTGCTTCAAAATTCCGTTTAGAAGTTTGAGGCAGATATTCCTCTCCCTGCACGCCGATTTTCGCAGCGATTTTTTGCTCCGCGAAATACGCTTTCTCTGCCTCCCATTGAAGTCAATGGGAGGTCAGAGGCGTAAACGCCCAAAGATAGGGCATGTCGCTTCTTTTTCCCGCGAGGCAGTTTTACTGCTCGCGGGAAAAAGACGCCGACGCCTCCCATTGAAATCAATGGGAGGCATTTTAGGGCCGTTTTTGACGAGTTTTGCGACGCAGTTTCCGCGTCGAAAAGCTCGGCAAAATACTCCGTGTGAACATAGCCCTAAAGAGTATCTGTCACTATAGTATGCTGCCTATTTAGGTGCAACATAGTATAGGAAAACGTCCACTGTACTATGAGCCCAAACGGCACAAAAAAATGGTGCCATTTGGTTAAAGGGGTTGTGTGGGCATGGGGCGGTTTTTCATACTGATGACCTATCCACAGGATAGGTCGTTAGTATATGATCATGGGGGTCCGACAACCAGACCTCGCACCAATCAGTTGCTCTGGCTGCCTCCGGTACTGGAAGTTTTGCAGTGGTCGGTGCTGGAAACAGATGGCTATCCTATGGATAGGTCATCAGTATGAAGCCCCTTTAATATATTCTAATATAGCTGTAGGCTACATTCACACGACAGGAAAAAAATGGCCGTGTGATGGACATTATTTTAATGACCATTGCACAGCCATTTTCAGAACAATGTACTGTAGTTCTATGGCTGTATTCACACAGCAGTTTTTTTTTAACGGCCCATGAATACTGGCCGTCAAAAAATAGGGCTTGTCCTATTTTTGTCCGTTTTCACGGCCGGACGGCACCCATAGAACTCAATGGATCAGTTTTTAACGGCTGTTTTTCAGGAATCAATCCTTGTGACGGCCATTAAAAACTGATCCTGGCCCTCACAAGAGAATTCCCCGGGCACAACGCTACTATATGCGCTGAGCCCGGGGAAGCCCTTGACCTCACAGTCCATATATGGACAGTGATGTCAGGGCTTTTAACTATGGAGTCCCTGGTCAGAACATCGCAAGCTCTCTGGCCGGGGATTCCTTTCTTGGGAAAGCCCTTGATGTCACTGTCCATATACAGTATGGACAGTGACATAAGGGGATTTAAGATGCCGGAATCCCCGGCCTGAACATCGGCAGCGCTCTGGTCAGGGATTCCACTCCTAGAGAAAGCCCCTCATGTCACTGTTCATATATGTACATTGACGTCAGAGGCTCCTCCAGGAGCAGAATCACTGGCCAGAGTGTCGGCAATGATCTGGCCAGGGATTCCACACCTGGGGGAAGGAGCCCCTGGCATCACTATCCATATATGGACAGTGACGTCAGGGGCTCCTACTGGAGCAGAAACCCCTGCCAGGTTGTTGCCGATGCTCTGGCCAGTGATTCCGCTCCTGGAGGGAGCTTTAATGGCGCTATCTACAGGAGAGGGGGGACTGAAGCGCTATTCACAGGGTGGGGCGTGTGACGCTATCTACAGGGGGGTGGTGCTATCTACAGGGGTGGATGTGTGTTGCTAACTACAGGGGGTGGCGCTATCTACACGGTGTGTTTGGCACTATCTAGGGGGGTTGTGGCACTATCTTCAAGTGGGTGTGGCACTATCTACATGGGCAGTTTGACACTATATGGGCACAATCTATAGGGGACACTGTGGCTCAATCTAGATGGGCATTGTGTGGGGAACTATCTACTTGGGCACTGTGTGTGGCACTATCTACATGGGCACTATGTCACTATGTGGGCACTATGGCACTTTATATGTGGTCACAATGGCACTATCTACAGTGGATACTGTGGCACTATGTGTGCACTGGCACTAAACTATCTGGGCACTGGCAGTATTTACAGTGGGCACTGTGACACTATCTACAGGGGTATTGGGGCATTATCTACATTGGCACTGTGGTGTTTTTAGGGGGTTTGGGCAAAAAAAAAACAGACAAATTAAATCCATCAGTTTTTTAAACGGCCATGAAAAAACGGATGACAAACAGATGACAAATGGACAATAAAAATGGACAGACGGACTGGAAATGGATGAAAATTTGGAGACACACTCATGCAAAATGGCCATGAAAAACTGACAGTTGATCCGTTTTTAACCGGTAGGATTAGGCTGTTTTACAGCTAAATGACCAGAGAAAATGTCACAATTTTGCTATGTTCTTCTTTAAATGATTATAACTCTGCAGGTGAATAAAGTTCATCTTTGAATTTTACACTCTTTTTAAAGGACAGATAGGGCTTTGTTTTAGTGGCATTTGTCAGTATATATCATTTTTATTTTTTTCTCTAAAGTGGGAAAAAATGCAAGAATTTAGCAATTGCATCAGTTTATGCCAGCATTTTTCACACACAGTATATATAGACCACGGACAGAATTAATCTCCTTTCACATTCTTCCACTTCTCCCGTGCATGGGGATACCAAATATGTGTGCTTTATTCACTGTGCGGGCATGTGTCAGGGCTTGGCATAAAAGGAGGCTTTTTGGTCTTTATGGTCCAGGAATTCTGCACTTGATTTTATAGCAGCATATGGTTTTCTGGGGGGGGGGGGGGGGGGGGCCTAATGCTGCTGAAACATTAGAAACACCCCATAAACTACTTCATTCACACAAGTAGACCCCACAAGATTTTCTTCAAGGGGTTTATCTTATTTTTAGAAAGTCCAGTTTTCTTCTGAAAGTTTCTTGAATAAGATGGAACAAAATAAAATTTGCATTTTTTGGCAAATGCATCAGTTTAGGCTAGCATTTTTCACACACAGTATAGACCTCGGACAGAGATCATCTCCTTTCAAATTCTGCCACTTGCATCCTGTGCATGGGGATACCCAATACTTATTTATCACATAGAGATGTAGGACGGCTTATGACAGAAGAAGCTTATTTCACAAATCACCTTTTTTTCAAAGCTGGTTTTACAAAACTCAACAGAGTTTCTATAACACTTCCAAAATATCTGCTCTTGGAGCAGAGATCCCAAAATATTCATCTAGGGGTATAATGGGAATTTATTTTTTTGGGTTTCCTAAAATAAGAAATTGCAGGTTTATGCAAATGGAGCTATCCAGCAGATGAACTTTAGAAAACATGCAAACATGACATCCACCCCCCACCCATTCCCTCCCTCACCCTTGGAGTAAAATCATTGAAAAAATAAAAATGGAATGTGGGGCAAATATATTTTCAACTAATTAACTAAAATCTAATAAATCAGAACAGTGTGGTATTTTTTAAAACATGGCTCAATGCACAGGCCTGGTTGCGAGGGACATGAGGGACAGAAATATCGGGAATCTTTGCGGTGCCCGTCTTTTCTGCAGACGCGGCACTTTTTCTGAGTGTTGCTTCTAGTTGGTGTTGGGGGAATGAGTAGTGTATTGCCACCTGTAAAAGATAAATGGCCACTTTTTTTTACCAGGTTTTTGTTTTGCGTTTTACTAAAAAATCCACCCCCCCCCCCATGTACTTGTTATATTCGGACACGCTCACTGGTTTGTGCTTGTCCGATGTTGCCCCTCTTTCCGTCACTGCCACTGTTCCTGCGGTATGAATCGTGCTTAGCACATACACGTCTTTGCGATCCCTGTAATTGACCGCCAGCAATTCTTCAGATGCATAAGCACAGGAGTCCCCCTTCACCATGCGCTTCCCCACTAATTGCTGCGGAAAACCAATTCGGTTTTTGTGCATGGTACCACATGCCCCAGTCCTTGCAGCATGCAAATGCCTAATCAGGGGCACACTCGAATAAAAATTATCGCAGTACAGGTGGTACCCCTTGTGAAGCAGAGGCTGCATTATCTCCCACACGATCTTACTGCTGGTGGAAAGATCAGGGGGCATCCAGGAACATTTATTGAGCGGTCCCGCCCTTCATAAATTCTGAAGGTGGTGGTATATCCTGACCCGCTTTCACACAATTTATAAAGCTTAACGCCATATCTTGCCCGTTTGGAAGGTAGATATTGGCGAAAGCGAAGTCTTCCATGGAAGTTGAGGAGGGATTCGTCCACGCTTACATTCTACTCAGGCGTGTAGAGTTGCAGAAATAAATTATTGAGGGAATTTATTAGCGGTCTTATTTTGAACAACCGATCCCGGTTTGCATCGGTACTTGGGGGGGCCTGTGCGTTGTCATTGAAGTGGAGGAACCTCATTATTGTCTCATAACGAGACCTGGGAATTACTGATGAATGCACTGTGGTGGCTTGGGAGGGTCTTGTTAAACAGTAAAACCTAATGGATGGCTTTTTTTCCTTCCTGCAAATTGGTGGGCGTCCAATCTCTGGCATGGGTGGATGAAGGTTTCTGCCTTATAGACTGAGCGGCATATAAATTAGTTTCGTGGACAATCAAATTTAGGATGTCGTCAGTAATAACTAAATGGAAGTAATCCATTTGGACAAAATTTGTATTGTCCACAGTAATGCCAGGCATGGCAGTAAATCCATGGATTCTAGGCCCAAACGATGGAGCAGGTGCCCATACAAGAGCCTGAACTGAAGGGACCCGGCTGTCCCATGCTACAGCGCTACTAGGCCCTGCGCTTTCATGTTCTGCAGTTTCAACTGCGTCAGGGATAACGTCCCCTGAAGATGAACCTGAAGTGATGCTATCATCGTCACTGCCCAAAACAGGTTCCATTTCTCACACCATCTCTGATGCGGTCTCAGACTCTGACCACAGCATGGCGTATGCCTCCTCAGCGCTAAAAAACTTCCTCGCCATAATGTCACTAACACTAACTAAACAAACAATTATAATTTTTTATTTTTTTTATAAACACACAAACTAACTGGTATAGGTATATATATATATATATATATATATATATATATATATATATATATATATATATATATATATATATATCTACACTACCGCTAACAAAAAAAATAAACCGCTATTAATATGTATAATTAATATATATATATAATTATATATTCCCTACCTGCCTATTCTAATATAATAAAAGATGGAAAGGTAGATAGATAGAAAAAAAGATAAATTGTATAGATAGATAGAAATCTATCTATACAGAGAATGTTTTGTAGTGTAACAATTTTTTTTCACAGTATTCTTCTGGCAGCAATTCTCTCAAGTCGCTTCTTCTCCTCACACTAAAAACAATGTGTGAGGAGAAGAAAAGTGGCAGGAGATTTGCTGCCAGAAATGTCAAAATAAAAACAAATGTGATCGCTGTGATTGGTTGCCACAGCGATCACATGTTCAGGGACCAAAAGATTGGCCCCTGACACTCTACCCAGTGCCTAGGGCTGTTAGCAACAGCCAGGGCACAGGGCTGTGTGCACGCGATCTTGCGTGCACACTCTCTGAAGTGCCGCCATAATTAGACTATATGGCGGACTTCAGAGACCCTGACCGCTGGCCGTAAAAACACAGCCAGCGGTCGGGAACCTGTTAATGGTCATCTTTTTTCACTGTCGTGTGAATGTAGCCTAACACAGAATAAAGTGGACTGATATCTCCGATAAATGGATGAGGGGAGCGTTCCCTGCCTCCTTCCACCTTCATCACTATTGACTAATAGACAATGTGGTTTTCCCATCTCAGACATTTATGGTATATTTAAAGTACCCATAGAACCCCCATTTTGCTAATAGGTTCCCCCTCTGGATCCCTTACCTATGTCTATTAGGTATTTATGACATATTTTGCTGATTCACAGAAATGTATGAGATAGGAAGACCACTTTAACTGCCTTCTCAATCCACTACAGACAAGAACTTCCCTAATTTTAGGATAGAAAGGAGTACTGTGTGTGCTTCTGTCTATAACTTCAGATGGGGCTTTCTGCTGCACCACTTAGGGGTAGTTCGCACAGCTTTATTTGGCGCTGATTTTGACATGAAAACCGTATCGGAATCAGCGCAAAGAACCACCCCAAATCGCTCCCAATTGACTACAATAGGAGGCAGAGGCGGAAAAAAAAGCGGCGTGCTCTTTCTTTGAGAGTTTCCCGCTTCTGAACTCCCATTGAAATAAATGGGAGGAAGAAAAAATTGTGACGCCCATTAGAAGTGTTTTTTTGCGGCGCTTTTTGTCCACGCTTTTTGCTTTAGATTCCTGAGGGAATTTTGCCTGATGCTCCTCATTCAGAAGTAGAACTGTAACATATGAGAACTGAATTCCCAAGAAAAGGGGGAAATATTGATAGTCTAGATATGCCTTTAGTGACACACCATGGATAGATGTAATATTAATATGGTTTACTGCAGTTTCAAGCGCTGTTGTCCCGCTGTTGTGTTGTTTCTGCTGTTCATTTTCCATTCCCAAGGTGGCACTTCTGCAGTGGTAAAACCAGTCACTGTCTGGCAATGTGTTGGCGAAGATATGCTACTTTGCAGAAGAGGGTGAATAGTCCGCCACCAAAGACAACGTGTACATATTTAATCTAGATCATTAATTGCTTTTATAAGGTAAGGCAAGGTTTTTGGCTTGTTCACAATCTAAATTTGGGTGCCAGGCTGTATGACCCAGACACCATCTTTAGGCTGCATATGTTGCTCTGTAACAGGGTGATGGCGCATGTGCATGCGTGCGTCATCCCACCTGGGGTTGTTGATATTAGTAAAAATGGCAGTTAGTCCACCAAGAAGTGTTCAGTGTTTGGAGGAAGTTAACATGACCTGAGCTCTGCATATCGTAAAAGCCACTGTGGAGGTTGAGAAAAATAGAGAAAGACCAATTGATTTATAGCCTGAGTTGGATTGGTGAAGACCAACCTAGTCAGTATATGATAATTTGGCATTGGTGGTGACAGGTTCTGAAAAGTGAGCAGGGGTGGTGTGTGAGGCCCTCCCTGTACAGATAACTGGGCTGGGCAGTGAAGGGTACATAGAGAAGATGTGACCCAAGACATGTGAGAGGTGTACCGGCAGTAGTGACCAGCAGTAGTGCAAGACTTAGAGGAGAGTTAGTTTATGTGGAGGCTTATAAGACCTACTTAAGAAGCAGCCAGCAGTCACCAACTCAATGGGCACTAGCTCCTAAGTACGCAGTATCAGCCACCATTTATGGCCTGCTAGGCCTAAGCAGATAGCCCTTGTATCAAGGAGGGGTGTTCTCGATGCAGAGTCTGGCAGTCATTTTAGAACAAGCCAGCCATCTTGCCAGACTGAGCCATAACTATGTCTAAGTCTGTGACTCTCAGCAGTGAGAAGAATTGTATATATTGGGAAGATTTTGTTAAGACTGGCGTCTCATATGCCAGTCTTAATAAGAAACTAGCTGGAGTAAGATACAACAAATTTATTAAGAGGCGCACGCCTTTTTAAATTTGTTGCATCTTCGGCTATCCTTGCGCTATCCTTGCGCCAAGTGCAAGTTTATTTGTAAATTAATTTAATCTTTCTCCTTGACCTCCCTGCGGGGTATTTTCTCCATCTTGCTCCACCACCATGCAGAACAACAGATAATCCAAACACTAAATTTGACATGTAATCCCACACCAAATTCAGAAAACTCTAAAAACATAAATTATACACACTAAACAATAAAGAATACTTTCCATGCATGAATTTTAGAAGGCTGTGTGTGTACATACATACATACATACTGGATATACCATAACTTGAGGACATAAACCTGTCGGCAATGCATGCGAAGAAAAATGAAATAAATATGTTTTCTGCTTTAAAATCTAAAAAAGCTGAGGCAGTAACCACTAAATCTCCCGCAAGTCCTATTATGACAGTGATTATCCTTGGTTTTGAAGTAGTAGACAATCACGTGAGTATCCAGTGACCTGCTGTGCATTGGGTACAGCTATAAAGCAGATAGCTTGTATGTTTTATGAGAATGATCGGTGTCCCTGAGCAACTCAACATCCTGATAGACATTTCACATACATATACTGGAGCTCGGTGGTAGAACAGAATAGAAGAAATAAAATGTCATACCGGCAGATGGAATGAACATCAAAAGCAACAAAGAGAGAGAGATTTCAGGCCTTTACCTTGCGGAAGTCATCTCTGTGTTCTTCAAAAGCATGAAACCCAGTGGTGTCCTCTCTTTTGTCTGTGGCTTTTGTTTGCTCATGTTCTCTTTTAGGAAAAATCAATTTGTCAGGAAATGTTTGAAGATCTTTCTTTTTTAAAAAAACTTGATGTCATGTGAAGTCAGGGTTTCCTTCCCAAATGGATCTTTTTCATCATGGTTCTCGGTGTCCTAAGAAATGAAAGTACAAACGGTTTAATAGAGTGCTGGGAGAAGATCACAATCTGTAGATCAGAACAGAGATGACAGGTTATGTTTTCTCTAAAATGAATTTTGGAATTTCAGTTCTCGGAACACTATTATAATAAAATTATATATTACTCTTCTTGCACTTATTTAAAAGGTTTTTCTGGTTTCATGCATCAGTCTATAAAGAAAAGTTTAACATCTTTTTAATGTAATTAGTGTTTACATTTCTCACCAATTCAAGACCCCTGCTTGCTGTCATGGAAAAAGTCCATTATCATTTGCACCAGAGGGTGAAAACCTGTACACACCTAGTCCTCCTGTAAACTGAAAAGTGGATACAATTGTATCCAGTCTGGGCAATGCTCTGTGAGCTAAATACATGCGAAGCAGAACAAATATCTCTAAACTAAAAGTTTGCTAAAATGTATTAGGCAACATTCAAACAACAGTGAAAAATATGGCCATTTAATACTGATCAACTGCCAGTTTTTCATGCCCGTTTTGCATCAGTGTGTCTCTAAATTTTCATCCATTTCTGGTCCGTCAGTCCATTTTTAATGGCCGTTTGTCATCCGTTTGCCATCCGTATTTCATGGCAATTAAAAAAATAGATTTTCATTTGTCAGATTTTTTTTTGTGCCAACTCCTCGAAACACCACAGTGCCCATGTAATAAGTGGCCCAATGCCCCTGTAGATAGTGCCACAGTGCCCACTGTAGATAGTGCCCACATAAATAGAGCCAGTGCCCACATAGTATCACAGTGCCCACTGTAGATAGTGCCACAGTGCCCACATCGTGCCACAGTCCCCACATATAAAGTGACATAGTGCCATAGTGCCCACATATAAAGTGCCATAGTGCCCAGATAGTTTCACAGTGCCCATGTAGATAGTGCCACACACAATATCCACGTAGATAGTGCCATATTGTCCCCTGTAGATAGTGCCACACACTTCCATATAGTGCCACACACCCCCTAGATAGTGCCACTCACTCCTAGATAGGGCCACAAATCCCTAGATAGGGCCACACACACTCTAGATAGTGCCACACCCACTAGATAGTGCCACACACCCACTAGATAGTGCTGCACACCCCCTAGATAGTGCTGCACACCTACCTAGATAGTGCACCACCCCCCTGTAGATAGCACCACCCCACCCCGTGTAGTTAGTGCCATTGTAGCTCCCTCTAGGAGCGGAATCCCCGGCCAGAGCAATGCCGATGCCATCGCTCTAGCTGGGCATTCCGCTCCCGGAAGAGCCCCTGACGTCCCTGTCCAAGAATGGACAGTGATGTCAGGGGCTCCCTCTAAAAGTGGAATCCCCTGCCAGATGCCCCTGGATTCCGCTCCTAGAGGGAGCTACAGTGGCGCTATCTACAGGGGGGGTGGTAGTGGTATCAACTTGGGCGTGGTAGTGGTATCAACAGGGGTGTGATGGGGCTATCTACAGGGGGTGGTGGTGCTATCTAAGGTCAGAATCCCCGGCCAGAGTGTCGGCAATGCTCTGGCCGGAGATTCCGCTCCAGGAGTAGCCCATGTCAAGGGCTTCCCCGGGCTCAGCGCTCAAAGTAGCGCTGTATCCAGGGAGTCCTCGGCCAGGATCAGTTTTTACCGGCCGTTAAAAACTGATCCATTGAGTTCTATGGGAGCCGTCAGGCCGTGCAAACGACCAAAAATAGGACATGTCCTATCTTTTGACGACCAGTATTCATGGGCCGTTATAAAAACGGCTGTGTAAATACACCCATAGGACCCTATTTTTCTGAAAACGGCCGTGTAACTGCCGTTAAAAAAACATTTTTCACTGTCGTGTGAAAGTAGCCTTAGTCTGGATTCCAGGCTGTTTGACTCACAGAGTATGGCCTAGACTGGCTACAATTGTATCCACTTCTCAGCTGAGAGAGGTGTAAGTTTGTACAGGTTTTCACCCTCAGGACGGAAATAATAATGATCCCATTCACTGGGAAACACAAAGTTGCAGATTGACTAAGGGCCTGTTCACATCAGCGTCGGGCTTCCGTTCATCAGTTCCCTTCAACCTTTCCATAAGAGGAAACGATAAACAGAAAGCCAAATGGAAACCATAGCTCCTGTTTGCAATTCCATTGATTTCAATGGTAATGCTTCCATTGTACAGGGTGGGCCATTTATATGGATACACCTAAATAAAATGGGAATGGTTGGTGATATTAACTTCCTGTTTGTGGCACATTAGTATATGGGAGGGGGGAAACTTTTCAAGCTGGGTGTTGACCATGGCGGCCATTTTGAAGTCGGCCATTTTGTATCCAACTTTAGTTTTTTCAATGGGAAGAGGGTCATGTGACACATCAAACTTATCGAGAATTTCACAAGAAAAACAATGGTGTGCTTGGTTTTAACGTTACTTTATTCTTTCATGAGTTATTTACAAGTTTCTGACCACTTATAAAATGTGTTCAAAGTGCTGCCCATTGTGTTGGATTGTCAATGCAACTCTCTTCTGCCACTCTTCACACACTGATAGCAACACCGCAGAAGAAATGCCTCCCGATCTGACTCCCTTAGACTTTTATCTTTGGGGTCATCTGAAGGCAATTGTCTATGCTGTGAAGCTGTGAAGATACGAGATGTGCAGCAACTGAAACTACAGATACTGGAAGCCTGTGCTAGCATTTCTTCTGCTGTGTTGCTATCAGTGTGTCAACACCCAGCTTGAAAAGTTTTCCCCCTCCCATATACTAATATGTCACAAACAGGAAGTTAATATCACCAACCATTCCCATTTTATTTAGGTGTATCCATATAAATGGCCCACCATGTAGTTGGTTTCCGTTTGTTTCCGTTCTGTAAAGTTTCCGTTTTTTTTCATGGAAACAATAGTGCAGTCGGCAACACTATTGTTTCTGTTAAAAACATTCCAGTGCCAGTTTTCTAAAACTGCCAACCTTGTGGGGTTTTCTCGTGCCGTTGTGATGACAGTATGCAGAGAATAGTGTGATCGGGAGTTAAACAAGGCAATCTTGTGGAGGTCAACAACTTATTCCCAAAGGGGGTCAGAAGTGGATGTCAAGAATCATTCTGACGAATAGGTGGTGTACAGTCAAGCAAATTACATCCAAATACAATGCAGGTGCACCAACTAACGCGTCGTTCCTTATTATTGATGGGAAATAACAGCAGACGACTAGTTTGAGTGCCATTGCTGTCTAAGGGAAACAGAAAGGCAAGAGTCTAGTTGGCAACAGAGCGCAAAAATTAGATTACTGCGCAGTGGAAAAACATTTTCTGCTCAGGTAAATCCAGATTTCTGTGGCACCAGGCTGATGGAGGGGTCAAATTTGGTGCAAGCAGCATGTATCGATGAACCCTTCCAGTCAAGTGTCAACAGATTAGGCTGGTGGATTGGAATAATAGTGTGGGGAATGTTTTCTTGGCAAACCCTGGGTCCTCTGATACCTGTGGATGGATGTTTGAACAATTAGGCTAGAAGTATTGTGGACGACCAAGTCCATCCCTTCATGGAAGCTGTTTACCTTATAGCAGAAGGACAACTTAGCGTTAACTGTGAGAAGCTATTCTGTCTGCATGTGCCAATATTCCTGCAGAACAATTTCAACATCTAGTGTGATCTATACCACAACCAATTTCTGCGATTCTGAAGGCCAAAGGGACCAACGCGCTACTAGATGGCCATATAGTGTATATTGTAGCTTACATTATCCTCAGTCTTTGTTGGTTCTCTCAACAAGTAAACTATAGGTCCCCCTACTTGAGATGCTCCTTAGCCACTATGGGTAAAACAAATCACACCCTCCTCCAATATGGGTTGACAAAAAAAACTTCAACACCCAGTGTGTGTCCAAGATCACCTACACCATACCAACATTGCAGCAGACCAATGTTATGCTGATGTTTTTTTTTCTAGTTTTATATAGCACCCACACAGGATTAAATACCTAAAAATACTTTGAGATTCACCCATTGGGCAATATCTTAGTCTTGAATCATCACTAATGGTACTATAGGTTCAGCTCACTGTTGGTCCACTTCCTAATTTCCTTTAAATTCCTAACTGCAAACCAGATCAATCACTGCATATACAGTTGAGTAGCCTGGCGTTTGGGTTAGAAACAGAACTATCTATCGGTATTGACCATAGATCTGTAAAATGATATAAGGATCCATGTATCTAGTCATATCAAGATATAAACAAACAAAGACTGGCCCCTGTATGTTATTTGGTTTTTGCTAGTTAAAATTTTAGGAGCACTGCAGAATTCCATAGACTTGTCATTTTTCTTTATTATAAATGGTACCAGTCCTGCTCAGTTTTTATCTATTTTTTTTGCATTTATTGTATTGTATTGTCTGATTGTATCCTTGAAAATCCCCACTGTTTCCCATCTTTAAATAGTATCCTCGCCTGCCACATACACATTTATTTCCCGTCCCATGGATCCTCACCTTCACCTTCATCGGAAAGGCCTGAGTTATTTGGTAGACCTGCTGTAAATCTGCTATAAATATAGTTTGTGCTATTATGCCTGTAACACGTGTATGAAAGTTTTTACTGTGATTTATCTTCATGGCTTCATAGCTTACAAACCTGTAATGTGCTTTATTTCATCAGCATCATTTGCTGTTTAGAAAATCCTTGGTGCATATTGTTTTTATTCTCGGTTTGTACACAGCAAAATTGCAATAAAAAAAGATTAATGTGCACTTATCGCCTCTATATAATGGAGGAGCCTTTCTGCTGAGATGAACGGCTCTCGTAAGAAAGTAGTCCATGGATTCACAATTTGAATTATCTGTATTTGAATAGTAAAGTAAAGCTTCACCTTGGAGCCATATGAAAGGGCTTGTCTAATTTATGAAAATCCATGTTACCTTTCTTATATGGCAAAAAGCAACTCACCATTATACTTTAATGTGCACATATGCCCAATTTGAGATAGATTCCCCTGCCAGGGCTACCATTAGGGCACTACAAGTGTTACTGTTGTCAGGGGCCTGGTCAAATGAGTCCAAAATAGACATCATGCCTCTCCTGAGATCTGCCACCCCAACACCCACCAGTTACAGCATTTACAGTAGTTATGGGAATCACTGGGATAGTGGAACCTCTTAGTAAAGGCTAAACCAAGCCATTGAACCAGCTCACAGAGGTTTGGACTTTCCCTGTTCAATTCCCATGTTACATCATTGGAGTAGTCATAGATTGGCAAATGGTTGCACTGCAAAGGATGTCAGGCAGAGACGTGGTGAGTGAATGCCGAGATCAAAATAGCTAAGGGTTAATTCCTGTGAGGCAGACAGAGTTAGGTAGAAGTACCAAGGATGAGCAAGCCGTAGGTAAAAATGGAGTCGGGGGTAGGGGACTAGGCGTAGATCCGAAAGGGCAAAACTGGAGCTTAGTCACGAGGTAGAGAGTCTGTAACCAGTCAGGATATTAACCCCTTTCCGCCTACACAACATAAATTAACAGGCTAATTGACTGGTCCCTGTGCTAGTAGCCTGTTAATTTACATGCTATATTTGATGATACTGTATAGCATAGTATAGGTATACTGTATAGGCATAGCTAGGTTCTCCTGCACCCGGGGCAAAGATTCAGATTGGCGCCCGCCCCCCCCCCAAACTTATTTCCCGACATCTCCTTCCCCCTCGCCATGTTTGTTTTCTCTACCAGTCAATGAGGTGTAATTTTTTCCACAATTTTTTTAATGTAACTCGAGCATAAAAGCATTTCTACATTTTACAAGTGATACAGTTATATAAGGGAGTTAACATAAAAATAAATTAAAAGAAAATAAATGAAAGAGGCCACACACAGCCCCCTGTAGATAGCGCCACACACAGCCCCCCTTGTAGTTAACGCCACACAGCCCCCCTTGTAGATAGCGCCACACACAGCGCTCCTTGTAAATATCGCCACACACACCGCTCTTTGTAAATAGTGCCCCACACAGCCCGCTTCCCCCCTTGTAGAATGCAGCACACTCCACCCCTTGTAAATAGCGGCACACTCCCCCCTTGTAAATAGTGGCACACTCCACCCCTTGTAAATAGCGGCACTATTCCCCCTTGTAGATAGTACCACACATATCCCCCTGCCCCTTGTAAATAGCGCCACACACCACACACAGCCCGCTGCCCCTTGTAAATGGCGCCACATTCCACCCCCTTTTAAATAGCGCCACACTGTAAACAGAGCGGCGAGCAGTAGCCTACCGCTACCACTCTCCGCTCTGCCTGACGTGTCTTACCGGAGGAGCCGAGGAGGTCATGCGGCGCAGGCAGCAGGCGGAGTTCCTTCTGACTAGGGTCGGTGACAGCCTAGGAGTGGACCAGTCCAGTCACCTGACCTGAGTCATCTGACCTCATTTCGCTGACATGAGGTCAGGTGACTGGACTGGTCCACTCCCTGGCCATCACAGACCCCAGTCAGAACGCCGCTGCATGAACTCCTGGCTCTTCCTAAAGCTGAGCGCTGCTGTAGGCGTCCGACATAGAGGGCGCCTATTAGCATCGATCAGCTGCTCTGCGGCGCCCCCTACTTCCCTACCACCTAGTTGCGCCCGGGGCACATGCCCCGCCTACTCCCTCCTAACTACGCCCCTGCATTGATAGGATCAGACTGTCACACATACAGCCCAATCCTGTACTGTGATAGAAAAACTGAAATAATCAGTTTCCTATCACAAAACAAACCTTAACATGGCTGATGGAAGGGTCAAATTTGGTGCAAGCAGCATGTATCGATGAACCCTTCCGGTCAAGTGTCAACAGATTAGGCTGGTGGAATTGGAATAATAGTGTGGGGAATGTTTTCTTGGCAAACCCTGGGTCCTCTGATACCTGTGGATGGATGTTTGAACAATTAGGCTAGCAGTATTGTGGACGACCAAGTCCATCCCTTCATGGAAGCTGTTTACCTTATAGCAGAAGGACAACTTAGCGTTAACTGTGAGAAGCTATTCTGTCTGCATGTGCCAATATTCCTGCAGAACAATTTCAACATCTAGTGTGATCATATTGAGCGCTGTGTTCTAGAATGCAGAAGCCACTGCTTTTGCATTCGGGCACTTACTAGGGACATCAGTAATGACGTCACAGGGATTCCCTGTGCAGAGGGGGCTTGGAGGGATGCAGAGAAGACGAGATCTGCGTCTACTCTGCATGTCTGGCTATACGGATCACTGGTAACAGTGATCTAATGGGTTGTTGCCATTACAGCACTGTTATCAGTGATCTGTATATGGGGACAGCAGTCAGGAAACACACAGTGGTAACCTGTTCCCCTATAGTTAAAAATAATAATAATTTATACATAAGTACAGAAAAATATAAAATAAAAAATAATTAAAAATAAACAATTAAAATGAAGTGGGAAAATAAGTAAAACAATTTAGAAAAGCCCCCTTCCCCAAAAATAGTGCACATCAAGCCCACACATAGTTACATAGTTACATAGTTACATAGTTAGTACGGCTGAAAAAAGACACATGTCCATCAAGTTCAACCAAGGGAAGGGAAAAGGGAAGGAAAAATTTCTACACATAGGAGCTAATATTTTTTTGTTCTAGGAAATTATCTAACCCTTTTTTAAAGCCATCTACTGTCCCTGCTGTGACCAGCTCCTGCGGTAGGCTATTCCATAAATTCACAGTTCTCACTGTAAAGAAGCCTTGTCGCCTCTGCAGCTTGAACCTTTTTTTCTCCAGACGGAGGGAGTGCCCCCTTGTTTTTTGAGGGGGTTTTACAAGGAACAGGATTTCACCATATTTTTTGTATGTGCCATTAATATATTTATATAAGTTAATCATGTCCCCCCTTAGTCTTCTTTTTTCAAGGCTAAATAGGTTTAATTCTTTCAATCTTTCCTCATAACTTAAATTCTCCATGCCCCTTATTAGCTTCGTTGCTCTTCTTTGTATTTTTTCCAACTCCAGGGCATCCTTTCTATGAACTGGAGCCCAGAACTGAACTGCATATTCTAGATGAGGCCTCACTAATGCTTTGTAAAGTGGCAATATTACATCCCTGTCCCGCGAGTCCATGCCTCTTTTAATACACGACAATATCCTGCTGGCCTTTGAAGCAGCTGATTGACACTGCATGCTGTTATTGAGTTTATGATTTACAAGTACACCCAGATCCTTCTCAACAAGTGAATCCGCCAGTGTAGCGCCCCCTAGGACATATGATGCATGCAGGTTGTTGGTACCAAGATGCATAACTTTACATTTATCTACATTAAACTTCATTTGCCAAGTGGACGCCCAAACACTTAGTTTGTTTAAATCTGCCTGTAATTCATGAACATCTTCCATAGTCTGAACTATATTACATAGCTTGGTGTCATCTGCAAAAATAGAAATAGTGCTATTAATCCCTTCCTCTATATCATTAATAAATAAGTTGAATAATAGTGGTCCCAGCACTGAACCCTGGGGTACACCACTTATAACCGGGGACCATTCAGAGAAGGAATCATTGACCACAACCCTCTGGATACGGTCCTTGAGCCAATTCTCAATCCAATTACAAACTATATTTTCTAAACCTATAGTCCTTAATTTACCCATTAGGCGTCTATGGGGGACAGTGTCAAATGCCTTTGCAAAGTCTAAAAACACTAAATCCACTAAATTTTATTCATTTTGCGTGACGCAAACATGTTTTACATGGATGTCAGATGCACAGGCATTGATGCATTCTTTTCAGGCTGAATGTCTGTTATGCCAAACATAAAATAATTTCCCCCGGTAACCAATTTCAGTTTATTTTACCCTGGCCGTATATACAGTACTTTTACTAAAAAATGTCTGTACTTGACTGATATCTTCCAGGTACAAAGGCTGCATCTAAAGCTAAGGTAGTGAGATACATTTAAAGATAAAACAGAGTTTTAATCTCGTCACTGTAGTGACTTCATACGTTACACAATGTGCACATTTGTTTACATCTCTGTATGGGGGAGAATAAGAGGATTAATTTTTGGGAAAAATATTATTCATTGAACAAACTACCTTAAAACATAGCATAAAAAAAAATAGGAAAAACGATATATTTTCCTATTTTTAAAAAAGACCTACAAAATTAATTAATATCAGCTCCAATTTTAAATGATAAAGTGCTATTTGAGGTACACCAAGAAACACTAGAAATACTAAAAAAGGTATGTGGGCAACTGGTTTGAAAAGGCCTACCAAATGCAAGTACTCAGGAGAAAATGAGCTAACAGATTCCCTTCAAGTATGACAAGAGTTATTTGAAGCTGTAGTCAAACTTCCATTAGTTCCTTTCTGTCAGGTTTCCCTTGTTTTTTGATGGCCGGAATAAATGAATGACCCATAATACGTTAATGACAACTTTCAGAATTTATTAGAATCTGTTGAAAAAAAAATATACATCATCCTCATCATTGCTCCTGTAAAAGCGATAGTAATGACACCAGTGATACAGTAAGGGCCAATTCACATCATCTTTTTGGGAATCCATTAAACGTAAACCTCATAGGCTATTCAATAGCTTTTCATTATGTATACGGTAAACATCTACCTTAATAATCTAATAACCTGTGACGGATGCTAACAGTGGTATCCATCACTTATAGACTATAACGGTATCTGTTTCAGGTATTCGTCATAAAAATGGTCATAAGAGTTCATGATGTATACGTTTAACGTACGCCATTAGAGTCTATGGGTGACAGATGCCACTCATAGTCATCCAAAAAAATGAAAAGTAGCAGCACATCACAATCCCAGTTAGTTCATGGAGGGTAATTTTCCAAAAATTGCCAAGTTGACTTCAGAT
The DNA here is from genome assembly GCF_050947455.1 of Rhinoderma darwinii. Taxonomy (NCBI): domain Eukaryota; kingdom Metazoa; phylum Chordata; class Amphibia; order Anura; family Rhinodermatidae; genus Rhinoderma; species Rhinoderma darwinii. The sequence continues at coordinate 61,327,763 of NC_134690.1, forward strand.
ATAGACATAAAAATAGAGGGACCACAGCACATGTTCCTTGTGGTATCAAAAGAGTGTAAAAATTTTCTATATTGCGCCATAATATACACCAACATTTCGACCCTAGGTGTGGGTCTCTTTCAAGTCTTTTTTTTATTGCTTGAAAAAGACCCACACCTGGGGTCGAAACGTCGCTGTATATTATGGTGGAATAAAGAAGATTTTTACACTGATAGTCATCCATCACTGCCTATGTTTAACGTTTACATCGGGAGCTTTTTCTGGCCTACAGTGAAGGAAATAAGTATTTGATCCCTTGCTGATTTTGTAAGTTTGCCCACTGTCAAAGTCATGAACAGTCTAGAATTTTTAGCCTAGTTTAATCTTACCAGTGAGAGATAGATTATATTTTAAAAAAAACTGAAAATCACATTGTCAAAATTATATATATTTATTTGCATTGTGCACAGAGAAATAAGTATTTGATCCCCTACCAACCATTAAGAGTTCAGCCTCCTCCAGACCAGTTACACGCTCCAAATCAACTTGGTGCCTGCATTAAAGAAAAGCTGTCTTAAATGGTCACCTGTATAAAAGACTCCTGTCCACAGACTCAATGAATCCGTCTGACTTTAACCTCTACAACATGGGCAAGATCAAAGAGCTTTCTAAGGATGTCAGGGACAAGATCATAGACCTGCACAAGGCTGGAATGGGCTACAAAACCATAAGTAAAACGCTGGGTGAGAAGGAGACAACTGTTGGTGCAATAGTAAGAAAATGGATGACATACAAAATGACTGTCAATCGACATCGATCTGGGGCTCCATGCAAAATCTCACCTCGTGGGGTATCCTTGATCCTGAGGAAGGTGAGAGCTCAGCCGAAAACTACACGGGGGGAACTTGTTAATGATCTCAAGGCAGCTGGGACCACAGTCACCAAGAAAACCATTGGTAACACATTACGCTGTAATGGATTAAAATCCTGCAGTGCCCGCAAGGTCCCCCTGCTCAAAAAGGCACATGTACAGGCCCATCTGAAGTTTGCAAATGAACATCTGGATGATTCTGAGAGTGATTGGGAGAAGGTGCTGTGGTCAGATGAGACTAAAATTGAGCTCTTTGGCATTAACTCAACTCGCCGTGTTTGAGGAAGAGAAATGCTGCCTATGACCCAAAGAACACCGTCCCCACTGTCAACCATGGAGGTGGAAACATTATGTTTTGGGGGTGTTTCTCTGCTAAGGGCACAGGACTACTTCATCGCATCAATGGGAGAATGGATGGAGCCATGTACCGTCAAATCCTGAGTGACAACCTCCTTCCCTCCACCAGGACATTAAAAATGGCTCGTGGCTGGGTCTTCCAGCATGACAATGACCCGAAACATACAGCCAAGGCAACAAAGGAGTGGCTCAAAAAGAAGCACATTAAGGTCATGGAGTGGCCTAGCCAGTCTCCAGACCTTAATCCCATCGAAAACTTATGGAGGGAGCTGAAGATCCGAGTTGCCAAGCGACAGCCTCGAAGTCTTAATGATTTACAGATGATCTGCAAAGAGGAGTGGGCCAAAATTCCATCTATCATGTGTGCAAACCTCGTCATCAACTACCAAAAACGTCTGACTGCTGTGCTTGCCAACAAGGGTTTTGCCACCAAGTATTAAGTCTTGTTTGCCAAAGGGATCAAATACTTATTTCTCTGTGCACAATGCAAATAAATATATATAATTTTGACAATGTGATTTTCTGTTTTTTTTTAAATATAATCTATCTCTCACTGGTGAAATTAACCTAGCCTAAAAATTCTAGACTGTTCATGTCTTTGACAGTGGGCAAACTTACAAAATCAGCAAGGGATCAAATACTTATTTCCTTCACTGTATATACTAAATGCAAGACAAAAATTGAGATGTGAATAAAGCCTTAAAGGGGTTGTCCGAGATTTTTTTTTTAGGTACATTTAGAAATACATTACACATATTAAAAATTGCATAATATACTTACCTGTGCAATCTTGCTTCTGTTCTCCGCTCTGGCTGCTTCTTCCTTCTGGTCACTTGAGCTCTGACGTCACCTTTTCAGCCGCTTCCACTGTCGTGTCATATCCCGATCACGTGGTCTCGCAGCAGAGAGACCTCGGATGGTATACGACACGTCACTTGTCACGTGGTGTATATCGGCTTCTTCTACTTCACATGCAGTAACGCGCATGCGCTGTCAATGTTGTTCTCGTGGTCACTGCTGTTCTCGAGATAACAGCAGGGGCCGCGCATGCGCGTTACAACAGAACAAGCCGATATACACCACGTTACAAGTGACGTGTCGTGTACCCGGCAAGAATTCAAGATCAACAACGCGGCAGAGCCGGAGCAGAGAGAGACGTCAACAATCAAGTTCCCGACGGCAGGATCTGGAAACGGGGCCACTTTGGAAAACGTAAGTATATTACAACATTTTTTAACTTAAATGATTTAATGGTGTTATTTAAAATATTATGTTATCTCGGACAACCCCTTTAATGTCCTACAGTCATGCATCTAAAGATGTTTTGAGGAAGAGGTCAATAGTAGGTCAATGAAGGAGCAGAGCGAATGGATAAGAAAACCTTAATAAATATGACATCCGTGGAGAAGTAAAGTGTTACCTTGATTGACTAGAAATTTATTTGTTACTTAGGTAAAGAAAGGGCATTTCTTAGAGATGTTGCACAAGTGGGAATGGCAGCACATGTTCAGGATGTAAGGCAAGAATGGGACCGTAAGGTTGTGAGGTAGGATCAATGACAGATCCATACACGATTAGGAAGGTGGAAGGGAATGGTTTGGGATGATAATCCTAGGTTTAGTTTTATTAAGTTCCTGGTATCTTTCATCCATTCCAACCGTGCAAAAAAGACTGATCTAGAATGCCCAGGATAGTAAATTGTGATATTATCTACCAATAGGTTGTATTTAAAGCCAATGGATGAGATATGTTTGCCAAAAGTGTTGATGCACAGAGGAAATAGTAGTGAGCTCAGGAATAAACCAATGAAAATCCAGGAAGTGCCGTTTTCTAAATGTCTACAAAGAATGTAGAGTTAGTAATGGTAGATGATGGTCAACAATGGGAAATGTCGTGGAATCTCTGGATCTGGAAAGAGAAGCAGGAAAAGTGATATTTTGCTTTGGTTACAAGGAGGATGTCGATAACATTAACTTGTGCTGTTCAGGTACAACGTGAAGGATATAACCCTGATTGAGCAGTTGTCAGAAGTTGCATTATCCCCTAGGGTCCAGCCTATTTTGTGCCTTAAGGAGACAGAAAATGTTTTCATTTTCTCACCACTGCATTCCAAGAGCCATAACTTTTTTTATTCTCCCATTGGTGTAGCCATATAGTGGCTTTTTTTTGCAGGACAAGTTGTGTTTTTTAATGGCACTGTTTTGCTGTACATATTATTGTACAAGTTATTGTTTAATTTTCCTAAAGTTAAAAATAATTTTCCTAAAGTTTAAATAACATGTTAACTTTATTCTATGGGTCGGTACGATTATGGTGATACCAAATATGTGTAGGTTTTTATATGTATTAGTACATTTGCACTATAAAAGTTCCTTTTTTGGAGTGGGCGCATTCCAAAAGCCATAACTTTTTTTTTTTTTTTTTACGTAGCTTTATGAGGGCTTTCATTTTAAAGGAAAAAATTATATTCTTTAATGTTCTTTGCATACAAAAGTTGTTGTGTGGTACAAGTTATCTTGAATCTAGAGGTCATTACAATTGCGGCAATACCTTATTTGTATTTTTTTTATCGTTTGCTATTTTTGCTGAATAAAATTATTTTTAATTGAAAAAAAAAGGGGGGTTTTGTCATGAACAAATACACAGTATTCAGTGAGGTCCCTGTTCTTCCCAAACCTCCATCCCTACCTACTTGTACGACCCGACCTAAACAACGGCGCACAATTGGGTGGCGTTCCCTACACTGGTACAAGTGAAACTGACAAACGGATAAGACAGAGACAGTAAAAAATAACGAAGGGTAACCTGGGAAGACACGGAGGGAAAGGCAGGGCAATTGCGCCGCGGACAAATCTGGGTGCAAAAGGCGGAGTCAGGCAGGCAGGGTAAAACCAGGAGAGTGCGGTATAAACAAAAGTCAGAAGGCAAAGAAAAGTCAGGAGTCAAGCCGAGGTCAGGTCACAGGAAATCAAAATGCAAGTCGCTCAGGGGAGTCTGAAACAAGGGAACACAAAAAGATGAAAGAGACCCCAGGTAGTTGGCAGGCACACTAATGAATTACAGGAGAAGAGAGTGTCGCCCTCAGGCGACCAGCCTAATTTCCCAACTAATTAGCCCCGTGTACCCCCGAGGACGCTACTCCGTAGCGAAACATGTCGGGGGGGCTTTCAAATTCCTTTTAATTCCTACCACTGACCGGTTTCACTCTGCTATCCATTTAGTTGACTATTGTCAAGCAATTTAACTTACTACACGTGTTAATGCGTACCTTACTGGTAGCTATCCTATGCCTGCACCACAGGCAAGATATTGTCATCCGGTCTTCTGGTAGTGAGAATTTTAAATTTGTATGTGTGGTTGTCTTGCTATAAGTAGCTAATAAAGAAATACTTTTAATTTAATCTGTTGGGTAGTTGGGAAATTAGGCTGAAACAAGGGAAAGCACCAGGCAAGGAAACTCTAATTACAGACAAAGGCCTACTATCCCAGGCTGAACTAAATAAGGAGAGGGCGGGAGCTCAGGAACATCAGCCAGGCTTTGATTGGCCTGACACTCCTGAGCTCCTATTGGCTGCAGACTGCCTCAGTCTGCCAGGCCGGGCGACGCCCGAGTGAGTAACTCTCGATGTCCTGGAGACCGAGGGAGCAGCAGGCAGAGAGTACGTGACAGGTTATTTTTTTGGGGGGAGAATTATTTTTTATTACACATTACTTAAAAGCTATAAACTATAAGTCTTTTGCAATGAATTTTTTTTTTATTGTTCATTTCCGCATTTGCTTTCTAAAGCTTTCTCTTTTCTCCATACACAGCTCCTAAAAAATATCAGCTGATTTGTCTTCCAGTACCATCTTGAGCTGATAACACCCATTTACCTCTCCCTGTGACATTACCCCCTCTCTAATACAAAACACCAGTGATTGTCTGTCAGCTGTCTTTAACATTATGTCCTCTCTCTATCTGAAAATAAATCTTTCAAAAACCTTGTGTTTCCGCCATCTACTATCGTAGCTAAAACCGATATTTCCATTTCAGTGTGTGGCACTACCATAACTCCAAGGCATCACGCTCGCTGTCTTGGGGTTATGTTTCCATTACTCCTTATATTGCATCACTTACATCAGGGGCGTAGCTAGGGAGGGCAGGCGGGGCATGTGCCCCAAGCGCAACTAGGTTGTAGGGAAGGGGGGGGAGCCGCAGAGCAGCTGATCGCTGCTGATAGGCGCCCTTTATGTCGGACACCTGCAGCAGCTTTAGGAAGAGCCAGGAAATCTGGCGCTCTGACTGGGGTCTGTGATGGCCAGGGAGTGGACAAGTCCAGTCACCTTAAATGTCACCTGACCTCACGTCAGTGGCATGAGGTCTCAAGACTCAGGTCAGGGGACTGAACTGGTCCACTTCCATGCTGCACTCTCCCAACATGTAGGGGGCACCACTGGGTTCTGCCTCTAGTCTGTGCGCTGCTGTTACACACACGGAGTAACAGCCAAGAAGCAGAGGAGGAAGCTCCGCCCACAGCCTGCCCTGAAAGAAACTTGTGATCCTGCCAGCAAGGAGACATGGGGAGTGTCTGTGTGTTTATGTGTGTGTAGTGTGTACAGTGTGTGTCTCTGTGTTTTTGTGTGTGTGTGTGTGTGTGTGTGTGTCTCTGTCTGTCTGTGTTTCTGTGTCTCTGCATGTGTTTGTCTCTTACATCTACTACATTATCTGTACTCAGAGAGTTATCACTGTGTTATCTGTGATGTTACATAGGACTGCAGGTGACAGAACTACATTATCTGTACTCAGAGAGTTATCACTGTGTTATCTGTGGTGTTACATAGGACTACAGGTAACACTACTACATTATCTGTACTCAGAGAGTTATCACTGTGTTATCTGTGGTGTTACTTAGGACTGCACGTAACATCTACTGCATTATCTGTACTCAGAGAGTTATCACTGTGTTATCTGTGGTGTTACATAGGACTGCAAGTGACATCTACTACATTATCTGTACTCAGTTATCACTGTGTTATCTGTGGTGTTACATAGGGCTGCACGTGAAATCCACAACAATATATGTACTGTGCATATATGTGCCTGTGTGGGTATATATGGGTCTGTTTGTGAATGTGTCTTTGGGCTTGTATATTTGTGCCTTTTATGTATTTGTATATGTCCCTGTCTGTGTATTTATCTGCCAGTGTGTGTGTGCGTATATGTGTCTGTATGTCTATATATTTACCTGTATGTATATATTCCAGAATCTGTGTATGTATATTTGCCTGTATGTCTAAATATCTATCTTTATGTATGTACAGTATATATGTTCCAGCGTGTCCATATATGTGGTTAATTTTTGGTTTGTGTAGGGGCGGCAATGGAGAGTACCGCACAGGGCGCCATCCAAGCTAAGGCCGGCCCTGGCTGTCACCAACCCTAGTCAAAAGGAACTCCGCCGCTGCCTGCGCCGCATAACCTCCACGGCTCCTCCGGTAAGTCACACCAGGCAGAGCAGAGAATGGTAGCGGTAGGCTACCACTCTCTTTACAGTGTGGCGCTAAGTACAAGGGGGGAGTGTGGCGCTATTTAAAAGGGGGGGAATGTGGCGCTATTTACAAAGGGGCAGCGGGCTGTGGGTGGCACTATCTACAAGGGGGGAGTGTGCCGCTATCTACAAGGGGGGAAGCGGGCTGTGTGTGGCGCTATTTACAAGGGGGGCTGTGTGGCGCTATTTACAACGGGGGCTGTGTGTGCGCTATCTACAAGGGGGATGTGTGTGCACTATGTACAAGAGAGGGGCTGTGTGTGGCGCTATCTACAATGGGGGATGTGTGTGGCACTATCTACAAGGGGGGTTGTGTTTGGCACTATCTACAGGGGGCTGTGTGTGCGCTATCTACAAGGGGGGATGTGTGAGCGCTATCTACAAGGGGGGATGTGTGTGGCACTATCTACAAGGGGGGCTGTGTGGCGCTATTTACAAGAGGGGCTGTGTGTGCGCTATTTACAATGGGGCTGTGTGTGGCACTATCTACAAGGGGGCTGTGTGTGGCGCTATCTACAGGGGGCTGTGTGTGGCCTCTTTATTTTGTTTTCTTTTAATTTCTTTTTATGTTAATTACATTATATAACTATATCGCTTGTAAAATGTAGAAATGCTTTTATGCTCCAGTTACGTTAAAAAAAATGTGAAAAAAAAATTACACCTCATTGATTGGTAGAGAAAGCAAACATGGCGAGGGGAAAGGAGATGTCGGGAAATAAGTTTGGAGGGGGGCGCCAATCTGAATCTTTGCCCCGGGTGCAGGAGAACCTAGCTACGCCTCTGCTTACATGCTCCTGTCACCTTCACCTCAAAATCATCTCCAGAATCCGATCTTTTCTTACTGTGGAAACAGCCAAAACTCATTGTTGCTCTGATTCACTCTCGTCTTGACTGCTGAAACTCATTACTAATCGGTCTTCTCCTCACTAAGCTCTGCTCTCTTCAATCTATTCTGAATGCAGCAGCCAGGTATATCTTTCTAACCAACCACTACACCAATGCCTCTACCCTGTGCCAGTCACTGCACTGGACCACTACACCAATGCCTCTACCCTGTGCCAGTCACTGCACTGGACCACTACACCAATGCCTCCACCCTGTGCTGGTCACTGCACTGGACCAATCCACCAATGCCTCTACCCTGTGCTGGTCACTGCACTGGACTGCTACACCAATGCCTCTTCACCAATGCCTCTACCCTGTGCCAGTCACTCCACTGATTGCCCATTCACTTTAGAATGCAATTTAAATGTATTGCTCTAACCCACAAAGCTCTCCACAGTGCTGCACCTTTTGCATCTCCTCATTCATCTCTGTCTTCCACCCTACCTATGCTCTACCTTCTGCCAATGATCTAAGATTAACGCCTTCCATTTTCTGAACCTCCTACTCCCGTCTCTAAGACTTTTCTCGTTCTGCACCAGTTCTCTGAAATGTGTATATCGGACAATCAGAAAAATGCCACACTTCCACACTTGAAAAAACATATTTTTAGGAAGGCCTATCACATTCCCTAATCTGATTCCTATCCTTTACCCCCCCCTTCCCTATTATATTAGTCCTCAGAACCTGATCCCTTCATTCAGCAGTATCCCCCACACTCTTTGCACTCTAATATACTTCATGTCTGTCATACACAGATACTGGCTGGATGACTGGCTAATGCAGCTTCATATGTACTACCCTATTTTTGTTATAAAAGATGACTGGACCATTGTACAAAACAAGCACTTTTTAAATTTTGTGTCACCCCCATTTCCTCATAGATTGTAAGCTCTTGCGAGCAGTACTCTCACTCTTCTTGTTTGAATTGTTAACTAGTTGTGTCATTATGTAATGTCTGATTTTGTCTATACATGTACTATCTGAGTCGCAAAGTGCTGTGGAATATGTTGGTACTATATAAATAAAGAATATTATTATTTTCCCTAGGATCACGTTGGCTGGTAGCTGCTACTACGATCCCTGAGGCAGTGATGGCAATATACACTACCGTTCAAAAGTTTAGGGTCACTTAGAAATTTCCTTATTTTTGAAAGAAAAGCACCGTTTTTTTCAATGAAGATAACATTCAATTAATCAGAAATACACTCTATACATTGTTAATGTGCTAAATGACTATTCTAGCTGCAAACGTCTGTTTTTTAATGCAATATCTACATAAGTGTATAGAGGCCCATTTCCAGCAACCATCACTCCAGTGTTCTAATGGTACATTGCATTGTGTTTGATAACTGTGTTAGAAGGCTAATGGATGATTAGAAAACACTTGAAAACCCTTGTGAAATTATGTTAGCACCGCTGTAAACAGTTTTGCTGTTTAGAGGAGCTATAAAACTGACCATCCTATGAGCTAGTTGAGAATATGGAGCATTACATTTGTGGGTTCGATTAAACTCTCAAAATGGCTAGAAAAAGAGAGCTTTCATGTGAAACTCGACAGTCTATTCTTGTTCTTAGAAATGAAGGCTATTCCATGCAAGAAATTGCCAAGAAACTGAAGATTTCCTACAACGGTGTGTACTACTCCCTTCAGAGGACAGCACAAACAGGCTCTAACCAGAGTAGAAAGAGAAGTGGGAGGCCCCGCTGCACAACTGAGCAACAAGACAAGTACATTAGAGTCTCTAGTTTGAGAAATAGACGCCTCACAGGTCCTTAACTGGCAGCTTCATTAAATAGTACCCGCAAAACGCCAGTGTCAACTTCTACAGTGAAGAGGCGACTCCGGGATGCTGGCCTTCATGGCAGAGTGGCAAAGAAAAAGCCATATCTGAGACTGGCTAATAAAAGGAAAAGATTAACATGGGCAAAAGCACACAGACATTGGACAGAGGAAGATTGGAAAAAAGTGTTATGGACAGACGAATCGAAGTTTGAGGTGTTTGGATCACACAGAAGAACATTTGTGAGACGCAGAACAACTGAAAAGATGCTGGAAGAGTGCCTGACGCCATCTGTCAAGCATGGTGGAGGTAATGTGATGGTCTGGGGTTGCTTTGGTGCTGGTAAAGTGGAAGATTTGTACAAAATAAAAGGGATTTTGAATAAGGAAAGCTATCACTCCATTTTGCAACGCCATGCCATACCCTGTGGACAGCGCTTGATTGGAGCCAATTTCATCCTACAACAGGACAATGACCCAAAGCACACCTCCAAATTATGCAAGAACTATTTAGGGAAGAAGCAGGCAGCTGGTATTCTATCTGTAATGTAGTGGCCAGCGCAGTCACCAGATCTCAACCCCATAGATCTGTTGTGGGAGCAGCTTGACCGTATGGTACGCAAGAAGTGCCCATCAAGCCAAACCAACTTGTGGGAGGGGCTTCTGGAAGCATGGGGTGAAATTTCTCCCGATTACCTCAGCAAATTAACAGCTAGAATGCCAAAGGTCTGCAATGCTGTAATTGCTGCAAATGGAGCATTCTTTGACGAAAGCAAAGTTTGAAGGAGAAAATTATTATTTCAAATAAAAATCATTATTTCTAACCTTGTCAATGTCTTGACTATATTTTCTAGTCATTTTGCAACTCATTTGATAAATATAAGTGTGAGTTTTCAAGGAAAACACAAAATTGTCTGGGTGACCCCAAACTTTTGAACGGTAGTGTATGTCACTACTACTTTCAGACCACTCTTCCCTTCAGTTCAAATATGGGAGGAAGTGTAGTCTGCCCTGTAATAAACATCAGCAAAGTCTGTGAATATAAAAGGATGCCAGCTGGCCAAAATACTGAAGAATTAGGCGTTACCTATAGCAATTCCCTTTCCCAGGAACTAACATTGTCTCCTGGTACTCAGCTATTCCCAAGACTGTCGAAGGGAAAAGAAATATGGAACAATACTAACAAGTAACAGAGAAACAGTAACTTAGCAATTGAAGATAGGGATGGTAACAATATGATAATATCAAGCAGATGATGTTAACAAACAGATGATGGGAAATGATTAATATCTATAAAATCTGCTTCAGTGCCACAAACTACGTTTGTACAGTCAAAGATACACCTTTCCACTCAAGCTTAGTGGGCAACAACAGTAAATTGTTAGAAGAGAAATTAAATGCACCTAGATTCTTGCAAGTTTCTTGCCTTAACCCCTTTAGGACACGGCCAATTTTGGACTTGAGGACAGGACAATTTTTTTAGATTTCGCTCTTTGCATCCCGACGCTCATAACTCTTTTATTTTTTTGTACGACATAGATGTATGAGACTTTGTTTTTTGCAGGACAAGTTGTACTTTATGTAGGTACCATTTTTTCGTACAAATACATTATCGTTTAATTTCTATAAATTTTTATTTTGGCGAAAATGCAGAAAAAAAGCAGTTCCGCAGCAGTTTTAATATTATTTTTTTTACACCATACACCATTCATCATAAATAATGTTATACATTTGTTGTACAGGTTGTTACTGTGGTGGCGATACCAAATATGTCTATATTATTTCATGTTTTGGGACTTATATTTTAAAAAGCTTATTTATTATAAAAAAAAATGTGTGTTTCTGTGTATTTTTTTTACTTTTTATTTATTTATCATTAATTTTTTTTACATTCATTTAACCTTTTTTTTTAATCCCATAAAGGGATTTATCATTTTGATTTTTATTTTGTAACTGTAATGTACTGGCATAGATCTATATGCCAGTACATTAGCCTATGTACTGATTGTACACAGGCAGTTGATAGGGCATACCTCAGTATGCTCTAAAAACAGGAAATAAGTTCAGACAGCCCTGGGGTCCTTCAATGGACCCTGGGCTGTCTGGCCATATGAGTTGTGGGCTTTGATCACGTTATAGTTATCTTCTGTGACGCGATCAAAGTGCAGTCCCCCCTTCTTGAACGCCGCGATCAGCTTACATCGCGGCGTCAAAGGGTTAACGGTGGAGAGAGGATGTTTCTCTCCTCTCCGCTGTCAGAGCGGGCTCGTGGCTGTGTATTACAGCCGTTGCCCCGCTCCCGATTGCGCACAGACGGCTGTCACACAGGCCGAGAATGCTCATCCTAATGCGTGAAGTACTCGCCACTCAGGACGAGCATTGTCATCCTGTGTCGGCAACCAGTTGAGGGTACACTTCTGGGCAAAATGCCCCTTATTGCCACAATGTAAATAAAGAAATATGTTTTCTTCTTTCCCTTCCCGCCTTACAGAGCCTGTCTCTTGGCTGTGTCTCTAACTCATCAGGACAGGGGAAGACAGCAGTACGACATGTGGTAGCCTCCCTCTCTGACTTTCTATATTTGATTCACTGGCCGATTTACGATTAATGAAATTAAGTCACATGGAATGAAACTGTACCGTAACATCTTTAAACTGGTCTGAGAGACCCAAACAGTGCTGACTACAGGGGGCGGAATCATTCTAATCACTATCCATGACTCACTGTCTCAACACCGTATCCCTCTGCAGTTCTGCGTAATAAGTGTCTGATTCTGGGCGGCCAAGACCTGCAGGGGATTATTGTTCTTTATAATACGGCTCACGGTTAGGGTTGGTAATAATGTAACTACACCGGCTGGCCACGGGATGGTAGAACTAGGCTTCATCTATAGCAATCCATTTACCTAGTCACTAACAGTGACTCCAGGTAATTAGTTATCCCCAGGAATTACAGAAGGGTTGAATTGTGAGCCATCTGGACTGTTGAAGGAAAAGGAAATATAGAGCATGTATCCCTATACTAGCAGGCAACAGGAATACAGAAAACAGTAAGCCACCGATTGAAGACAGGGATGGTAACAAGATGATGATGTCAGTGAGATGATTGGAGCAAACAGATGATGGGTGGTGGTAACATGCTAACCCTAAAGCACTCCCTATGTCTATACCTGGATCTATCCCTAAACACTGACCCCAACACCAGACACCACTAGCCTTCACGGCTCCAAACACTCTCCCTAATCTGCAGACACTGTTCCTAGCACAACACAAGGAAAACCCTAGGAACCAGAAGGAATCAATAAAAACAAAACTAAAGCGATCCAAAACCCAGTGAAACAAAGCAAACAAAACAGAGAACAATTGACACATGATAAAACTGAACAACTAAACAAGACCAAACAATGAAGCAAACAAGGACTGAGGAAATAAAAGATACAGCTGGAAAATCACAACACTAGGCTTATAACACACAATCTTTACACTAAGTACAAAGAAGCACAAAGAAAACACAAATAGCATACTTTATTACCGACACCGTACTGCTAAGGCCAGGTATTCTTAAGGGGAATTAGACCAAGCAAGTCGCTCTCTCCAAGTGTTGTCATCTGACCTGTTCTGATGAATCAGCTGTATAACATTTGCCTTAGCAACTCACCCAGCTGTGATTAATAGCTAGGTGATGACGATCAGGGTCGGCTCCAGGTTTATATGGACCCTCGGGTGACACAGACTTAGTTGGTCCCTTTGAGGGGGAACTCATGACGGCAGTAAAATGGCAGAAACCCACTTTGGGTCCCCATATAGACATAAGGCCCTGTTTATGCCCCCTTATAGAAGTTAGGCCCCCAGTTTGTACCCCCATAAATTTAGTGCCCTCTGTAGATAGTGGCACATAGACCGCCTCCCAGGTAGTGCCGTACAGCCCCCTCCTCTCAGGTAGTGCCACACAGCACCCTCACTGGTAGTGCCACACAGCCACCCTCCCTGGTAGTGCCACACAGCCACCCTCCCTGGTAGTACCACACAGCCTCCCTCCATGTAGGTAGCGCCCTTGGGGTTCCCTCTAGGAGGGGAATCCCTAGCCAGAGCATTGTTGATGCTCTGGCTGTGGATTTCACTTCAGTAGAAACCCCTGATGTCAGTGTCCATATATGGACAATGTTGGCAGGGGCAACCCCAGAGCAGTAGTCCCGGGCAGAGCACTACTAGCACCCTGCATGGGACTCCTGCTCTGCTCCTGACATCACTGTCCATATATGGATAGTGATGTCTAGAGCAGAGCTGAAGTCCCGGACAGAGCGATAGTAAAGGCTCTGCTGCGGTACTCCAGCTCTGGGGAAGCCCCTGACATCACTGTCCATATACGGCTAGTGATGTCAGGGGCAGAGCAGGAGTCCCAGGCAGAGTGCTAGTAGTGCTCTGCCCGGGACTACTGTTCTGGGGTCGCCCCTGCCAACACTGTCCATATATGGACAGTGACGTCAGGGGTTTCTACTGAAGCGGAATCCACAGCCAGAGCACTAATAGTACTCTGCCTGGGACACTGCTCTGCTCCTGACAACACTGTCCAACTATAGACAGTGATGTCAGGGGCTTTCTCAGAGATGGAGTCCTGGAGAAGAGCCGTTTGTAGCACTCTGCCTGGAACTCCACTCCCTCTGACATCACTGTCCATATATGGACAGTGATGTCAGGGGCTTTGCCAGAAATGGAGTCCTGGAGCAGAGGTGCTAGCGCTCTGCCTGGGACTCCTTCTCTCATCCTGACATCACTGTCCGTATATGGACAGTGATGTCAGGGGCTTCCCCAGAGATAGAGTCCCGGTGCAGAGCCGCTTGTAGTGCTCTATCTGGGACTCCTTGTCTCCGTCTGACATCACTGGCCATATTTGGACAGTGATGTCAGGGGCTTCCCCAGAGACAGAGTCCCAGAGCAGAGCCGCTAGAACTCTGCCTGGGACTCCTTCTCTCCTCCTGACATCACTGTCCGTATATGGACAGTGATGTCAGGGGTTTCCCCAGCGATGGAGTCCCGGTGCAGAGCCACTTGTAGCGCTTTGCCTGGGACTCCTTGTCTCTGTCTGACATCTCTGTCCATATTTGGACAGTGATGTCAGGGGCTTCCCCAGAGACGGAGTCCCAGAGCAGAGCCGCTAGCACTCTGCCTGGGACTCCTTCTCTACCGACATCACTGTCCATATATGGACAGTGATGTCATGATGACAGCAGCGACTGCACCCGGCGGTCGAGTGGACACCCCAAGTGTAGTGGACCCTGGCACTTGCTTGATGGCAAGCATGCAGGAATAGACAGTAATGGTGTGTAGTAAAGGTTAATCCAGCACTCAAAAATTAAAAGTAAATCATAGCTATGATTAACCCCTTAAGGACGCAGCCTAGTTTGGGCCTTAAGGCTCAGAGCCCATTTTTCAAATCTGACATATTTCACTTTATGTGGTAATAACGTCGGGATGCTTAAACCTATCCAAGCGATTCTGAGATTGTTTTCTCGTGACACATTGGGCTTCATGTTCGTGGTAAAATTTGGTCGATATATTCAGTGTTTATTGGTGAAAAATTGCAAAATTTAGAGAACATTTTGAAAAAATTGCATTTTTCATAATTTAAATGCATCTGCTTGTAAAACAGACGGTTATACCACCCAAAATAGTTACTAGTTCACATTTCCCATATGTCTACTTTAGATTGGCATCGTTTTTTGAACATTCTTTTATTTTTCTTGGACGTTACAAGGCTTAGAACATAAACAGCAATTTCTCATATTTTTAAGAAAATTTCAAAAGCCTTTTTTTTAAGGTACCTCTTGAGTTCTGAAGTGGCTTTGAGGGGCCTATGTATTAGAAACCCTGATAAAACACCCCATTTTAAAAACTAGACCCCTCAAAGTATTCAAAACAGCATTTATAAAGTTTTTTAACCCTTCAGGCATCTCACAGGAATTAAAGCAAAATGGAGGTGAAATTTGCAAATTTCATTTTTCTTGCTGAATTTCAATTTTATTACATTTTTTTTGTGTAACACAGAAGGTTTTACCAGAAAAATACTACTAAATATGTATTGTCCAGATTCTGCAGTTTTTAGAAATGTCCCACATGTGGCTCTACTGCGCTCGTGGAATAAAACACAAGCCCTAGAAGCAAAGAAGCACCTAGTGCATTTTGAGGCCTCTTTTTTATTAGAATATATTTTAGGCAGCATGCCAGGTTTGAAAAGGTGTTGAGGTGCCAAAACAGTAGGAATCCCCCAATAGTGACCCCATTTTGGAAACTACACCCCTAAAGGAATTAATTTATGGCTGTTGTTACCATTTTGACCACACATTTTTTTCACAGCACGTATTTGAATTGGGCTGTGAAATGAAAAAAATTTCATTTTTTTCCAATAAAATGCCATTTGTGATCAAAATTTCTTATTTTCAGAGGGAACAAAATAACCCATTTTGTTGCCCAATTTGTCCATAGTGTGGCAATACCCCATTTGTGGTGATAAACTGCCTTTTGGGCCAATGGGAGGGCTCAGAAGGAAAGGAGCGCTATGTGTTTGTTGGAGTCCAGATTTTGCTGGATTGGTTTTCGGGTGCCATGTCGCATTTGCAGAGCCCCAGAGGTATCAAAGCATTGGAAACCCACCAGAAGTAACCCATTTTGGAAACTAAACCCCTCAAGGAATTCATTTATGGGTAATGTGACCATTTAGACGCCATAGTTTCTTCACAGAACTTATTTGAATTGAGCTGGGAATTAAAAAAAAATATATTTTTTCCAATAATATCTCATTTTAGCTCAAATATTCTTGTTTTCACAAGAAATAAAATACTCCATTTTGTTGCCCAATTTGTCCTGAGTGCGGCAATACCCCATTTGTGGTGATAAACCGCCGTTTGGGCCCATGGGAGGGCTCAGAAGGAAAGGAGCGCTATTTGTTCTTTGGAGTCCAGATTTTGCTGGATTGGTTTTCGGGTGCCATGTCACATTTGCAGAGCCCCAGAGGTATCAAAGCAATAAAAACCAACCACAAATGACCCCATTTTGGAAACTACACCCCTCAAGGAATTCATTTATGGGTGTTGTGACCATTTTGACCCCATAGTTTTTTCACAGAACTTATTTGAATTGGGCTGGGAATGAAAACAAAATTATTTTTTTCAAATAATATGTCGTTTTGGCTGAAAATTTCTTATTTTCACAAGAAGCAAAATACCCCATTCTGTTGCGCAATTTGTTCTGAGTGCCGCAATACCCCATTTGTGGTGAAAAACTTCCGTTTGGGCCCATGGGAGGGCTCAGAAGGAAAGGACCACCATTTGGCCTACTGGGGATTTTCTATTGCGAAGTCATGTATGCAGAAGCACCTGAGGTACCAGTACAGTTGAAACCCGCAAGAAGTGACCCCGTTTTAAAAACTACACCCTTAAGGCATTCATCTAGAGGTGTAGTGAGCATTTTGACCGGAGACCTACACCCCATAAACTGTAATGTGGGTTCTCCTGGGTACGGTAATACCCTACATGTGGCTGTTATCAGCTGCCTGGGCACACAGCAGGGCCCAGAGGGGAAAGACGAGGGGGGATAAGCTGTGCGGAGTGCATCAGGGTAAGTAAAACTGGGGTAGATTAAAAATCAAGGACTGTATGATACATCTTAAAACACTCTTTCATACAGAGCTCTAGTTATTCGGGACACGTGTCACATTGATATATTGTGTCATCCCTTATCGCCCTCTTATAGCAGACTTTGCACCTCTTTTGACTTTTTCCCTTCTTGCCAGTTTGGGGAACTTCTCCTGGAAAGTGTTGCCACCCTGGTATGATGCGTGTGGCTCCGCTTCCAGAAGTACTGGGTGCCCCCCCTTCTTGGTCCCTAAAGATTAGGTTCTTGATAATCACCTCTTGAAATTCCAGGAAAGCTCCCGTCTGGCCTGCACATCGACGTATCACGTACACATTGTAGGTATACCCTGATGCACTCTCGCACAGCTTATACATCTTCACACCATCTTCACACCATACATTGCCCTCTTACCCGGCAGGTACTCGCGGAATTGAACCCTCCCTTTAAAATGTACCAGGGACTCATCAATAGAAATACACTTCTCGGGGGTGTATGCTTGGGAAAACCGGGCACTGAAACGGTCTAATAGGGGTCTCCGTTTATACAAACGGTCAAAACTGGGGTCATCTCGGGGTGGGCACGGCTCATTATCAGTATAATGTAAGAAGCGAAGTATTGCCTCATTTATTTATTTTTTTAGGTTACAGTTCAGTTCTGAAGTTGCTTTGAGGGGCCCATATATTAGAAACCCCTATCAAACACCCCATTTTAGAAACTAGACCCCTCAAAGTATTCACAACAGCATTTAGAAAGTTTATGAACCCTTTAGGTGTTTCACAGAAATTTAGAGCAAAGTAGAGGTGAAATTTACTTTTTTTTTTTGTCAGAAAATCCTCTTTATACCATTTTTTTTATAACACAAAAGGATTTATCAGAGAAACGCAACTTAATACTTATTGCCCAGATTCTGCAGTTTAGAGAAATATCCCACATGTGGCCCTCGGGCGGTAAAGAAGGGGCTGGACGGAGCCTGCAGGGCTTAAGGGGAAGCCTCCATGACCTCCCTGGTAGGGAAAGGGTTAACAAGTTGAGGGAGAGTTGGAGGGAGTCGGAGGGGGGGGTCAGGGAGGAGTCGGGGGGCCGTTGCTGCGCTTCCCGCTGTTTTCGGCATTGAGCCGGAAGCAGCGGGAGGAGTAGCACAGTGAAAACAAGCTCCCACCCTCCCGCCCTTGGTTTGTTACTTTGTGGGTCTTTACGTACGTCCGTCTATGAGTGTTGTGTTTTATTTGTGTGCTTATTTAACATGTTTTTCCTTTTTTCCTGAGTAGGTTCTGTTGTCATGGCAGCTGGCGGGGGGAGTCCTTGAGGCCAGTCAGTACAAAATGGTGGGGGGCTCGCATCGGGGGTATGCGTCCCCCAAAAAAGGTACATGGTTGAAGACTTCATCGGGTGTTATCCCTTTGAAGTGGTCTTCTGGTGGAAGGTATATCACTTGAAGGCTTCATCGGGTGTTATCCCTTTGAAGTGGACTTCTAGTGGTCGGTATATCACTTGAGGGCTTCATCGGGTGTTATCCCCTTGAAGTGGACTTCTAGTGGTTGGAGCCATCTGCAGAGGTGAACGGTGCTTCCGAGCTGGTTTACGGCTGGAGGTAATTAGTGGTTTGCAGATGGCTAACTCGGTGTGTTCTTAAAAAAAAGGGAATATCTGAAAGGGCTTCAAGGACTTCCTCTGCTCGGGTTAATGTTAACGTTAAATTGTTATTTACGTTTCTGACCCATGTTGGGTCATGTGAATTATTAGAAGGAATTCTCGGGTGGATTCCTAACTAGTTATCCGAAGGTTTCGGATTTAAATTGTTTTTATAAAACTGTAAAATTAATAAACGGCTGCTGTGGCCATTTCACATCCAACCTCGGTGTCACGTGTCTTTCCTAAAGGTGGGGGTGGGGGGATAGGATGGGGTAAGGGAAGGTTCGTTAACACACGACTCTACTTAGGCAGGTCATGGACGGAAGCACCGGCCTCCAAAGCAAAGGAGCACCTAGTGGATTTTGAGGCCTCTTTTTTATTAGGCACCATGTCCGGTTTGAAGAGGTCTTGTGATGCCAAAACAGTGAAAACCCCTCAAAAGTGACCCCAATTTGGAAACTAGACCCCTTGAGGAATCCATTGTAGTTTTCTTGGGGTGCATGCGGCTTGTTGATCAGTTTTTATTCTATTTTTAGGTGACGTGGTGACTAAAAAACAGCAATTCTACTATTGTTTTTTATTCTATTTTTTTTACAGCGTTCACCGTGCACTATAAATGACATATTCTCTTTATTCTGTGGGGCGATACGATTACGGCGATACCAGATGTTTATAGTTTTTTTTTATGTCTTATGGCGTTTGCACAATAAAATACGTTTTGTAAAAAATCATTCACTTTTTGTGTTACCTTATTCTAAGAGCCATAACGTTTTTATTTTTCCATCAATAAAGCCGTGCGAGGACTTATTTTTTTGCGTAACGAACTGTAGTTTCGATCAGTACCATTTTTTGGTACATGCGACTTTTTGATATCTTTTTCTTCAATTTTTTGGGTGGTGAAGTGACCAAACAATTGTGATTGTGGTACGGTTTATTAATATTTTTTTTTACGGCGTTCACCGTGCGGGATAAATAACAAAATAATTTTGTCGTTCAGGCCGTTACGGACGCGGCGATACCAATTATGTATAGTTTATTTGTTTGTTTATATATTTTTATTAATAATAAATGACTGATAAGGTAAAAAGTGGGACTTTTACTTTTATTACTTTTAAAACTTTTATTTTCTTATTTTTACACATCTTTTTTTAACTTTTTTTTAACTTTATTACTTTGTCCCACTAGGGGACTTGAGGGCAGGAGGCCCTGATCGCTATTCTAATACACTGCACTACATGCGTAGTGCAGTGTATTAGAACTGTCAGCTACTCACTGACAGCAAGCATAGTGGGTCCTGACATTGTCAGGACCCACTAGGCTTCTGTCTATGGCATAGCCGGACGCCATTGTTTGGTGTTCGGTTGCCATAGTCACCATCGCCGGCCGCTATCATGTAGCAGGCCGGCGATGGCAGCTTAACCCCTAAAAAGCTGCGATCTCTATAAAACGTGGCTTTTAAGGGGTTAATCAGCGGGGACACAGCGATCGGTCCCCGCTGTAGGAGCTGTGACAGCTGCTGTACGAGACAGCAGCTGTCACAGCTCCTGTATGTGTCGGGAGGACGGCCGAAACGGCCGTTACTCCCGAGACGTACTATTAGGTCATGGAGCGCGAACGATACAGCTGCCATGACCTAATAGTACGTCCAGGAGCGGGAAGGGGTTAAGGACCTCAGTGGTCTGAAACGCATAAGCGTGGTCCCGGGATTCTTTGTTTTACCTTTGTTTTAACATGACCTGAATAAAACCTAGAACTTTTAATTTTTGAGTGCTGGATTAACCTTTACTACACACCATTACTGCCTTGATTGCCTGCGGTCGACACAGGATCAGTTTTGGAGCATCTACGAGCACCTACAGCATGCATATTAATCATATATCAACTTGCATCAACTAAACGCAATGAAAACGCATTGGAAACGCAACCAAAGCGTGGTGGTTATGAGGTGAGCGAAACTTTTGGTAATATTTTTTCTATTTGTATGCAGGAATAGACCTTGTAACAGAATGGAGTAAGTGATGTCATTCACCAGTGTTGATCTACTTGCTCAATTCTAAAGCTGAGAGCGAGCAGAGGAGCCACTGGGCAATGGAGGAGAGGTTGGTATTCATATTATTTATTTATTTTAGCCACACCAATGATAAATATACCCCACAGGACGCCCATAAGGACTATTCAGTTAGGAGACTAGACAATTTCTTTCAATGTATTAGCTGCTGCAATCAGATGTACATCCTGATAACGAAATTCATAGACTTTGTAAGCAGTTCACTAAGAATGCGTTACATCTTCGAGACATGAGGCACACAAAGCCTTAAGATTGATATCACTTGTGTGCTGCAATCTCATGATTAATATTGTTGTCACACTCCAATCTATTCTGGATAGGCAAAGTGTACATTTTATCATCACATGTAGGTCTTGAAATTCTACGTACATTAAATATACTCTAGTAAAAAGAAACTAGTAATGAGAGCTTCAGAGGAGATTTTCATTTTGCTTTATCACAAACCTCGGTACACATTAGAACCATTATGAGCACAATGATAAAGTTACTTGTCCGTGTTATTATATTGAAAGGTTCATTGGCTGTAGAAATGCATTTACAAAAATACATTGCTTGGGTCTGTGTAAATACTCTTTCAAGTAAATGAACCAATTTTTTTTACCGATCTACTTATAACTATTTATATTTCCACTGAGACATAAAAAGCACTGACAGAGAGTATAAACAAAGGCGCAGAAACATTATTACCTAAGTTCCCCTGCCCAAGCCAGGATACTTTTAATTTACTTAATTCTATTAAATTCTATTTTTCATTACTGTCAGCTCAGAACACTTCTTAATTAAATCCTTAAGTATGATCTTGGAGTAATACAAATTTAAAAAGAAACACAAAGGGCAAGTGGAATATATTGGTCGCATAGTTTAAACTTTGCTAGTTTGATTTGATTGTTGCTCAAAAGATAATTTTCAATGTAATTTCAAAATGTACCTTGAATGTTCAATATGCCTATGTGATCTTTACAAATACCATGATTATAGCTACCTGTTTTTTCTTTACAGGGCTTTAAAAGCCCTTCCTCTTTGTTTACCTCATGTTAAAGAGGTTTTCCCACAATCACCATGTATCATGTATCCACAATATAGGTAAAACACATATGATCTCTGTGGGCTCCACCACTGGTACCCATACGATCTCTAGAAATCAGTGAGGAGAATTTTGAATGCAGCAGCGGTCGCTCATATGCGCTGCTGCTTGTCATGATCCCGGGGTATGTGGACCCACTAGGCCGCTCCGCCGTAGCGGAGAGGCAGCTGGCCAAGTCACAGTCTATGCAAGAGTCTATACAAGTTCATAGCACAAGAGTACCTGAAATCCTGAAATGGTCCAGATAGTGGCAGGGGCTCTGGCATGGATGGTAGTAGGTGCAGCAGTTTGCGCCAGACGTGGCGGATGACAACGGGTGCAGTAGGTTTGCGAAAGACGTGGCGGATGACAACGGGTGCAGTGGGATGTGCCAGACGTGGCAGATGACAACAGGTATAGTCGGACACGACTCCACTCACTTAACAAGCTCAGGAACAATAACACTGCACGGGACACAGGGTACAGGATACAGGTAGCAGGGCACGGGAAACAACGCGAACAGGATAACACTAAGGGACTATTTGCAAATACTAACATGGGATTAACTACTAACGCTCAGGCAAGGATCAGAAGGGCAGGGCCCTTTTTATAGTTCAGGGTGATCAGGGAATAATTAATAAATTATTTACTTATGCGCGCACTGGCCCTTTAAGGCCAGGAACCAGCACGCGCCCTCTAGTGATCACTACGGGACAGAGCGGGCGCATGTGCTGACGTCTCTGGGGAGGAAGATGCCGGCAGGAAGAGGAAGATCTGCGGGAGGCAGGTAAGTGAAGGTTGCGGTCTGTGAACAAAAGAGCCAAATGAAGAGTTAGCGGCCGGTACTTGAGTCATGGCTGGCATAGGAACAGGAACTCGAGGATGCTGTCTGTACACAATGTAGAAGGGAGATGAGGCGGTAGACTCACTTGTGTGGTTGTTGTATGAGAATTCCGCCAAAGGCAGGAGTTGCTCCCAATTGTCGTGTTGGGCGGAAACAAAGTGGCGAAGATAATTCTCTAAAATTTGGTTGGTCCTCTCGACTTGACCATTGGACTGAGGGTGATAGGCATAAGAGAAGTCAATTTTTTATGTCCAGCAGGTTGCACAGGGCTCTCCAGAACTTGGATGTAAACTGTACACCACGGTCCGAGACAATATATCGAGGGAGTCCGTTTAGCCGGAAGATATGCCAAATAAACAAGCTTGCCAACTGAGGAGCAGACGGGAGGCGAGTCAGCGGGATAAAATGTGCCACCTCGGAGTAATGATCCACCACTACCCAGATTGTAGTACATCCAGCTGAGGAGGGGAAGGTCAGTGACAAAGTCCATAGGGGCATCAGGAACGGGCAGGGGAAGGAGCAGACCAGCAGGTTTGGAGCGGGAAGACTTGTTCGAGGCATAGTTCGTACATGAAGAGACATAGTCCACAACATCCTTAGGCAGCATGGCCCACCAATACTGACGGGCTATGAAGTCCTGAGTCTTTCGAACACCAGAGAGCCCTGCCAATTTAGAGCTGTGTCCCCAGCGGAGAATTCTCCTCTTGTCCGTAAGGCGGACAAAATTCTTTCCAGGAGGAATATCTCTAATTTGCAATGGGCTAGCGACAATAATCCTAGACGGGTCTATAATATAATATCATCCGATCTTGATTTTTACGGACCACAAGAATCTGACCTACCTCCAGACAGCCCAACGGCTGAACCCTCGTCAGGCCAGTTGGTCACTGTTCTTTGCAAGGTTTCAGTTTGAGCTTCATTATCGCCCGCCCAACAAGAATGTGAGGGCCGATGCCTTGTCCAGGTCTTTCGAGACAGAAGACACCATTGAGAGTCCACAGAACATTATCGATCCATCTTGCATTGTCTCGGTCAATCCCCTGCAAATTGGGGACATTCCTCTAGGGAGGACTTTTGTGCGCCTGGCTGATCGTGGAAGAATCCTCCGCTGGGGACACTCCTCTAGACTGGCAGGTCACGCAGGGTTACGTAAGACCCGGGATTTGATTGCTCGTAATTTCTGGTGGCCCACTTTGCCCAAGGATATTCTGGACATCGTTTCTTCCTGTGCTGTATGTGCAGCCAACAAGGCCACCCACTCCAGACCTGTTGGTCTGCTCCAGCCATTGCCTGTGCCCAATGCTCCCTGGCAGCATATAGCAATGGACTTTATCACGGATCTGCCTCTCTCTGCTGGATGCTGTGCTGTCTGGGTGGTGGTGGACCGATGTTCGAAGATGGCCCACTTCGTTCCTCTGACCGGTCTTCCTTCTGTTCCTCAGTTGGCCAAGTTATTTATCCAACACATCTTCCAGCTGCACGGCTTGCTGCAGCATATTGTGTCTGATCGGGGGGTTCAGTTTACCTCGAGGCTCTGGAGAACCCTCTGCGAACTTCTGGGCGTGAAGTTGGACTTTTCTTCTGCCTACCATCCTCAGTCTAATGGTCAGGTCAAGAGGATCAACCAGATTTTGGAGAACTACATACGCCACTTCATCTCCAAGCAGCATGATGACTGGGTGCAGCTGCTCCCATGGGCGGAGTTCTCTTACAATAATCACACCAGTGAGTCTACTAGGAATACACCGTTCTGCATTGTCTACGGCCAGCACCCACAAATTCTTCTCCCGGTGCCTGATACTTCCGAGGTGCCTGCAGCTGATTCCACGAGACTTTTTGCAGATCTGGCAGCAGCCTCGATCCTCCATCAAAATGGCAGTGGACGGCATGAAACGGAAGGCTGACACAAGGAGAAGAGAGCCTCCTCAGTTTTTCTTTCTGGCACTAAGGTCTGGCTGTCGTCCAGGAATATCCAACTGAGAGTGCCGTCATGTAAATTTGCCCCCAGGTTCCACGGACCATTTGAGGTCCTGCAGCAGATCAACCCTGTCGCCTACAAGCTTCGGCTGCCTCCTACCCTCAGGATTCCCAACTCCTTCCATGTCTCCCTCCTGTAACCAGTGATCCTGAACCGCTATTCCAAGACTCCCAGCCATTTGGTTGCATCCAGCGGCCCCTTGGACATCTTTGAGGTCAAGGAGATCTTGGACACCAAGAGAGTGAGAGGAAAGACATTTTATTTGGTGGATTGGAGGGCGTTTGGTCCTGAAGAGAGGTCCTGGGAGCCAGAGGAGAACCTCAATTCCCCTACTCTTCTGAAGAAGTTTCTCTCTCGCTCTGGTCCCAAGAAGAGGGGGCGTAAGAGGGGGGATACTGTATTGTCCGTGGCTGCTGGCAGTCAGCTCCAACGTCCCCCTGACAGCCGCAGCCACGAGTCGGCAAGCACTGGCCCCAGCCTCCTCCTCAGGAGATGCCAGCGCTCGCGTCCACTCACCTCTGCTGGATCCTGTAGGGTGCACGCGCACGCTCGTGCCCGCTCTTAAAGGGGCAGCGCGCGCACCAGACCTCATGGATGAACTTTACCCGTGAGTACCCTGGACTATAAGAGGGGTCCAGCCCCCTAGTTTTATGCCTGAGCGTTGTTGTGTTCCCTATAGTTTGTCTTTGTGATGGCCTCCTAGTGTGTTTCCTGTTCCAGTCTCTGTTCCAGTCCCTGTCCCTGTACCTATACCTGTTTCTAATTCCTGTTCCTAGCAATCCATACCTTCCTGGTCTAGCACCGAGCTGTGCCAAAGTCGGGCCGTGCTGCATCCACCTGCTTCTGACCTGCTTCACCTCGCCTGATGTCCGCCTGCTACCTAAGTCCCAGCCGAGCCTGCCCTGCGGCTGTCTGAGCTGCCACAAGTACCTATAGAACTATAGACATTCGGCGGTGTCGGCCCAGTGGGTCCACAGACCCTTCATGACATTCACATTCTTATCAGCAGGACTGAAGTGAAGCAGGAATTGAAATCTAGCAAAGAACAACGACCACCATGCTTGGCGAGGATTTAGTCGTTGTGCTGACTGTAAGTATGTAAGGTTCTTATGATCCGTATAAATGAGAATAGGGTGGGCCGTGCCTTCCAGCAAATGTCTCCATTCCTCTAATGCCAACTTGACGGCCAGCAACTCCCGATCCCCGATGGAATAGTTGCACTCTGCCGGAGTGAACAATTTAGAGAAGAAGCCACAAGCCACCATCTTGTCCTAAGAGTTCTTTTGACCTAGTAGAGCTCCAGCACCAACGGAAGATGCGTCCACTTCCAGAAGGAACTGCCGAGAACCATCAGGGTGATGAAGAACAGATGCTGAGGTGAAAGCACTCTTGAGCTTAGTAAATGCCGATTCTGCCTCTGGAGGCCAAACCTTGGTGTTCGCCCCCTTCATGGTGAGGGCCGTGATCAGGGCAGTCAGAGATGAGAAGTTCGGGATAAACTGCCGATAGAAGTTTCCGAATCCCAGAAATCTTTGTATGGGCCGAAAGCCCTGTGGACGTGGCCACTCCAAGACGGATCTCACCTTCTCTGGGTCCATCTTGAGGCCACAGTCGGACACGATGTAGCCCAGGATGGGAAGAGATATTCTCTCTAACACACACGTCTCAATTTTAGCGTATAGGCGGTTCCCCCTGAACTGCGACAGAACTTGGCAAACGTGCCTCTGATGCGTCATTAAATCCGGCGAGTAAATCAGGATGTCATTCAGATAGACCACTACACAGACATACAGCAGATTACGGAAAATGTAATTTATAAATTCCTGGAACACAGTTGGAGCGTTACAGAGGCCAAAGGGCATCACAAGGTATTCGTAATTGCCGTCTCGGGTGTTAAATGTGATTTTACATTTGTCTCCTCTGCGGATGCGGATCAAGTTATATGCTCCGCGTAGGTCCAGTTTTGTGAATACCTTGGCCCCACGGATTCTGTCAAAAAGTTTTGAGATGAGTGGCAGGGGATACTTATTTTTAACAGTAATTTGGTTCAGACCCCGGTAGTCTATACATGGCCGAAGAGATCCTTCCTTTTTCATGGAAAAGAATCCGGCTCCGGCCGGGGAGGAAGACTTT
Source organism: Rhinoderma darwinii (assembly GCF_050947455.1). NCBI lineage: Eukaryota > Metazoa > Chordata > Amphibia > Anura > Rhinodermatidae > Rhinoderma > Rhinoderma darwinii. Next base: position 61,354,512 of record NC_134690.1, read on the forward strand.
TGGATGATCCCTCTTTTGAGATTCTCTTTAACATAGGCGGACATGGCTTGGGTCTCTGGCAGGGAAAGAGGGTAAATGTGCCCTCGAGGTGGTGAAGCGTCAGGGATTAAATCCACCGGGCAGTCGTAGATGCGATGAGGAGGAACAGTCTCTGCATTCCTTTTACTAAAAACGTCTACAAAACTAGTGTAATGGGATGGTAGATCGGACAGTGACTAAGACAGTGGGGGTAAACCAGGGCGAACCTGTGACAGGCAATGTGTAAAGGATCTGCCAGGCACAGCTTCGGGGTTAACGCCCATAGATAATCAGTCTGCACCTGCTTCTATGTCTGTGAGACTGACTCCATCTTCCACCACTCAGGGTGGCAGGCTTAGGAGTGGGAGAACCTATCACAGCCTGGCCAGACGGAGCTAGCTCCCGTCGTCTGTCTATTTATACCTGCCTTTCCTGTTCCTCCTTTGCTTGTGATTCTTCTCGTTTCGTTTCCTGGCCCTGCTGCAGCTTCTTGTACCATTGTCCTTGCTTCATATTGTCCCCGGCTTGCTGACTACTCTCCTGCTCTGCGTTTGGTACCTCGTACACTCCTGGTTTGACTCGGCTTGTTTACTACTCTTCTGCTCTGCGTTTGGCACCTCGTACTCTCCTGGTTTGACTCGGCTTGTTCACTTCTCTTGTTGCTCACGGTGTTGCCGTGGGCAACTGCCCCTTTCTCCCCCTAGCTCTGTGTACCCTTGTCTGTTTGTCTGTCGTGCACTTATTGAGCGTAGGGACCGTCGCCCAGTTGTACCCCGTCGCCTAGGGCGGGTCGTTGCAAGTAGGCAGGGACTGAGTGGTGGGTAGATTAGGGCTCACTTGTCTGTCTCCCCACCCCCGTCATTACACAATGGCTATGGCATCTGGGACCCCATTGGAGAATTTCTCCAGAACTCCAGTCGAGAACCGGAGCGTGTAGGGGAAGCCATGGCAGACCCAGCAGAATAGGGTTGATACAGAATAGGTAATACAAGGAAGGCGATCTGTTCAGAGTGAAGAGCTCCGACTTGTAGTGTCAATGGTTCCGTGATGAATGCAATTGGTTCGGGCAATGGTAGGCCATTTACAGAAGCAACAGCCAGAGGTCTCTCCAGAAGAACTGTGGGTAGATGTAAGCGATCCACTAGAACCTACTGGATTACATTTACAGCTGCTCCAGAGTCAAGATAGGCAGAGGAGGAATTTGATGTCTCTCCGGAGATGATGTCCACAGGAATCGATCGTTAGGAAGAGGTTTTGATGTTTGGAGACGTCCCACCTAGAGTTGCCTCTCCAACCAACCCAAGGTGCTGGAGTTTCCCAGTTTCTGTGGGCGTTGGCGCACAAAATGACCCTTAAAGCCACAATACAGACATAATCCAGAAGAGCGTCTGTGCTGTTTCTCTTGTTCAGACAACCGGACTTGCCTACCTGCATAGGTTCTTCAGGTAGCGCACTAGGGGAAGGCAATAGTGGTCTCTGGGCCGAGGGTGCTGGTTTGTGACACAGGCTCTCCTGTCAAACCTCCAGAATGTGCTCCCGGATACTCATGTCAACCCGAGTGGCCAACTGGATGACGACATCAAAGGTAGAAGGAAAGTCGCGGGCTGCAAGCTCGTCCTTGATGTGCGAGGACAGTCCCTGCCAAAAGGTCGCCACCAATGCCCCATTGTCCCATGTCAACTCTGCTGCCAGGGTACGGAATGAGATAGCATACTCTCCTACTGTGGAACCCTCTTGCTTGAGGGTTAGCAGAGTGGTTGCGGCAGAAGATGTTCGGCCCGGCTCCTCGAACACGGCACGGAAAGACTGCAGGAACATGGTTAGGTCCGAGATGGGATTCGCCCAGACGAGGACCTTGCCAGCGAGGAGGGAAATGATAAATGCTACTTTGGCCTCCTCAGAGGAGAAGAGATGAGCGTGACCACTACTCAATTCAAAATCCTCCTCACTGCGAACGTGCAATGAGGAGGTAAGGGGGTCAGGACCACCGTTCTAGAGATCGGTGTGAGTTCCAGTGGTGGTCCCCCAGCAATCATATATTTATCACCTATCCAGTGAATAAGTAATAAAGGTTAATTGTGGGGAAAACCCCTTTAAGTATTGCAGATACAATACAGATATAATAGATATGGACACAGGTCAGACTGGCCCACCAGTGTACCAGAGGTTCCTCTCAGGAGGCCAGGCTTTGGCACAAATATCGGCCCCAGAGGTCCAGCAGAAGGCAACCCCGTTTGGTGCTAACATTGGAGTCAATCACTTACCACTAGTTTTTATTTCTTATAAATTGATTAAAAAAACTGATTAAACCTTATTAATTATATGCCCTATGTGTGCAGTTATAACAGCAATGTTTACTATGTGATTAAAGGTGAATGTGCACATGTTCTGTATAGATGAATGGTGGGCCCTATGAATTATTTCCACTGGTGGGCTCAAGGAACCACAGATCATCAGTGTAACTACCAGGGTAGCAGGCATAGCAGCTACTATGAGGCCCAGCAGCTGAGGGGGTCAACTGCATTTTAAAAAACCTCTAAAGTACTGTTAAAGAGGACCTGTCACTAAGTCATATAAGTTATACTGGTTATCTGACATGAATAGCGCTGTCTCCCTCATTCCGGCACTTTTTTTTCCCCCTGGACCTCCCTGTTATGCTGGCTCCCTATATGCTAATTTGCAGTAGTTAGCCAATAGGGCGTTAACTACCCTCATTCTCCCAAGTTGGAGCTAACTTCCCTGCCTCTGATGCTGACCAATCAGCACGAGTCAGCTTGAGGATAGTTCACGCCCCGTTGGCTAACTACAGAAAATAAGCATAGAGGGAGCCAACACAACAGTGGGCCATATCTCTGAAACTGGGGGGGTCCAAGAAAAAAAAAATTGTGGTGGAATTAGGGAGACAGCGCTGTTCAGGTCAATAAATCAGTTCAATTTATATGACCTAGTGATCAATTGGAAGGAGATGACTGGGAAGCAGTATATAGTGAAATACAGAGTATTGAAAGGCCAAGGAGGAGAAGAAAATACTCAGTGATAATAGTGGTCATTGCAGAGTGGGGCCCTCTTACAAAATTTGCTATGGGGCCCCACAATTACTTGTTACGCCTCTGCCCCAGACTAACACAGTACGGGCATATAAGGTAAGATAGATTACATAGAGAGATCTTTGACTGTTATAAAGTTCCTTATTCCTCTTCAAAAAAAATGCTGTGCTGCAGCTCAGGTGTGAATTATAAGGTATACTCAATGTTCTACTCTAAATTCTTATAATAATATGACAGTATGTAACAATTTACTTTTATATAGTCACAAATCCAGTCATTTCCAGTATGGGGTACATTATCTCATATACAATTGACAGGTTGTGTTATATTATGCCTAAATAACTACTTTATTTTACTTCTTGAGAACTCTCTACTGGGTTTATCTGTAAGAAAATGCACAAGGGACAGCTACAGGATGTCAGGAAGATATCACGGAAAGGTGATACAATCATTAGAATAAAACTCTGGTCTGGGTCATGAACACTGACATGTCCTTACTTCACATAGAGCCAGCAGTAGTGACATATTCCTCACAGCATGCATTGCTTAACCTTTACAGTGCCTCCGATGTCATTTTGATGTCTAAAATATATGACCTTAGAAGCCCTAAGGCTTGGAAATTATGTCTAGTCGAAAAAGTAGAAAAATGCCACAATAAAGAGTCATTAAAGCATTAGGAGACTGAAAGGGAATTCATGGATTCAGTCCTTAGACTAATGTTAAAAAAAAGCTAGCATGAACTGAGGCAAAAATAATTCATGTGTATCAAATCACAGACATGTAATACGTACATTCACTGTAATAATAACACAAAAGCTGCATTTTACTATAAGTATACGTTAATATTTAGTATGCTGTATTTTGTCATGCTTGACATTTTCATTTTTTTACTCCAAAATAAAAAAACAAAACATGAGTATGGACAAAATTGTGATTTGTACGGAGGCCAATCGCTGGGATTCACACTGATCCTAAGAACGGAGCAACTTTGCAAATAGTCTTAAAGAGGCTCTGTCACCAGTTTCATACTTCCCTATCTCCTACCTAATCTAATAGGCGCTTGTGTTGTAAATAACTAGTGTTGTTGGTTTTTAGAAAAAAAAAAAGTTTATTAGTGACAAAGTTATGACCATTTGAACATTTATCCAATTTTTTGTAAAAGCCCAACTGGGCGTTTTTTTTACTTTAACCAAGTGGGCGTTGTAAAGAATAGTGTATGACGCTGACCAATCAGTGTCATACACTTCTCTTTATTCATGTCCAGCTTTAGTCACAGCACAACGTGATATCGCGAGATCACGCTGTGACGTGACTTCCTCCCGCAGTTCCTTCACCGGAGCGTCGGGAGAATGACCAGACATCGCCTCCATCCAGGACCCGCCTGGAGGCGATGTCTGGTCATTCTCCCGATGCTCCGGTTGGTCAGTGTCATATACTTTTCTTTACAACGCCCACTTGGTAAAAAAAACGCCCAGTTGGGCTTTTACAAAAAACTTGCATAAATGTTCAAATGATCATAACTTTGTTACTAATAAACATTTAAAAAAAACAAAAAAACAAAACACAGTAGTTATCTACAACACAGCGCCTGTTAGATTAGGTAGGAGATAGGGAAGTATGAAACTGGTGACAGAGCCTCTTTAATTAGAAATATCCTGCTACTTTGTCTATACAGCTCCTATGCAGAACATGATGTCTGTCTCCAGGGTTACAGACTATAAACAAAACCCTGAGTAGTCTAATCTTGCCATCATGTTTTACCTCATTTCATCTGCCCCTTCTTTTTGCTAATCTACAGACATAGAAGAGGAGACAGAAATGAGTGAGTAATACATGGCTGCAGGATCAGACCTTAAACAAGGTTTGTTTGTAGTCTGTAACCTTGGAAATACATAGGCTTGCATAGGAGCTGTATACACAAAACTGTTTTAGTCGTAATTCCAATTAAACATCCAATTGAAAAAGAAAATACAATAATCTGGTATTTCAAAAATCCCACGCAGATCGCAGTTTTTATACTATATTGTAAACATGTGATCCAAATACAGGAGTGATAGCAGAACAATTCAACGTGTACATTTTGTGTTTGTTTTTTGTTTTTTTAATGGACATAAAATTCTCATTTCATAATATATCTTTACAGTAATATGAGATTTATTTTTCTATTACAAAGATCCAAATTCTCGACTCCTGGCACCCCGTCAATCAGCTCCAGCTGTCGCAGGTTCCCCTTTACTGTTTACCCAGGCACATTGCCATACATGCAGGTTGGGCTGCATCTGGTACAGTAGCTCAGTCCCGTTCACTTGAATGGGTCCAAGCTGCAATGGGCTGTAGTACTAGACACAGCCATAACCATATGTATGACGCAATCCCTGGGTAAAAAATGAAGGGAATGCAGCACTCGCTATGGCCACTCCATTGAAGGGGTGCCAGGAACTTGACCCCCACCGATCAAATATTTATGGTCTACCCTGAGAATAGGCCAATAATATTAAAATCCCGGAAAAACTATTTTAAATGTCAAAAATTCTGACTGCCTGCAACCACCACTAGGGGGAGCTTATGAGCATACCATTAAGGGATTTGTTTTTAGTTTAATGGGAGCTGTGCAGACCCACCTTCAGTAAGCTCACCCTACTGTTAGCTCCAGGCAGTCAGCATCTTATAGCTGTGTGAATGAAAGCAGGGAATTTAGAACTTTGTATCAGAGAAATTGAGAACCAACCCCTAGAAAGAAAAACATTTTGGACTTAAACAGATGAAAAAAATGAAAGAATAGGTACACTTTAAGATATATTCAGAATAAATTATCAATATGATAGCTAAATTAAGTTTTTATTTTTTTATTTTGATTCAAGATATATTTATTTTCTTACTTTTATCTGAATGGAAGACGCTGACAATGAGTAATCCTCTTTGTTTATGTTCTTTGTCATCATTCAAGTCAGTTGTCATCAATGAGACCTGTGCTAACATGAAGCTTTTCTGGCTTCAAGCAACTGGTCGTGACTATCTGTTCACGAATGACATTTCTCCATGCGCTGACCTGCTTAATGAACTTTTATTTTCTATGACGTTTTTAAAAAGCAACAGCATCAAAACAGAACATTACATTAAATAAACATGAATAGAGATGTAATGACCCTACCCTCAAATATCACCTACAATCACTGGTAAAGAAAACATGTCCAAAAATATTTTATTTTAAAAGGTAAAGTCTCTAGACATTTGGTTAGTTTCTCATTGCACAATGCCTAGTATTTCAGTTTTAAACATAGTCATATGACGGTATGTTCACACGCAAACGCAAAATACGTCTGAAATGACGGAGCTGTTTTCAGGCGAAAACAGCTCATGAATTTCAGAAGTTTTTGCAAGTACTCGCGTTTTCGCGGCATCTTTTACGGACGTAATTGGAGCTGTTTTTCTTTGGAGTCAATGAAAAACGGCTCCAAAAACGTCCCAAGAAGTGTCTTGCACTTCTTTAATGCAGGCATATTTTTACGCGCCGTCTTTTGACAGCGACGCGTAAAATTACACCTCGTCTGAACAGAACATCGTTAAACTCATTGCAAGCAATGGGCAGATGTTTGCAGACGTAATGGAGCCGTCTTTTCAGGCGTAATTCGAGGCATAAAACGGCTGAATTACGTCTGAAAATAGGTCGTGTGCACATACCCTAAATCATCGTGTGCATTTCTGGTTCATGCATTTATTCAGGAACTAAGTAAAAATCTAACCAGCCAGATGTTTTTGCATTTTAGACGCAAAGGTCCTTAGCCATATCAAAAAGCTAGGCAGATATCACTATATAAAGACAGCAGTTCTGAATAATACTTGTCCCATGACAAAGAGAGGGATTTGCCCCCTCAAAAAACAAGCGGGGCACTCCCTCAGTCTGGAGAAAAAAAAGGTTCAACCTGCAGAGGCGACAAGCCTTCTTTACTGTGAGAACTGTGAATCTATGGAATAGTCACCGCAGGAGCTGGTCACAGCAGGGACAGTAGATGGCTTTAAAAAAGGCTTAGATAATTTCTTAGAACAAAAAAATATTAGCTCCTATGTGTAGAAATTTTTACCTTCTCTTTTCCCTTCCCTTGGTTGAACTTAATGGACATGTGTCTTTTTTCAACCGTACAAACTATGTAGCTATGTAACTATGTAAGTTGCATACTGTACCCTGCGCAGCAGCATGCAGCATGTCACAGGCAGTGTAAAAATCCCAGGCCACAGCAGGGAGGAGTTTAGATGACTGTGGGACAACAGCATTATATCATCTACAGACGTTGCCTCAAACTTGTGGCTCTCTAGCTGTTTAGGAACTACAACTCTCGGCATGTCCATGCCATGCAGCTGTCAGGTCATGCTGGGAGTTGTAGTTTCCACAGGAAACAGTCAAGAAATGATTCAGTGACAACAGCAAAACATACAATGCTGGGCAGATTTTTCTTGTTTCTGGGCAAATTGTCAGAGCTCTGTTAGTAGGGTCAATTTTTCAAAAATATTTGGTATAATTATAAACCTACTCTTGAGAAAAGACTTCTTGAGCAGCACTTCTTACCTTCCTTTGGCATTATTCCTTTGTCTGTACTGACTAGGAGTTCACAAGAGAAGAAGCTTGATAGGCCAGGGGCTGCTTCTCCTTCTAAAATAATCAGCGGTAATGTATTTCAAATTTTGTGATACAGATTTCATATACTGCTGTAGATATCATTGAAAGAACAAAGTTAAAAAAAAAAAAATAAGCCATAGAAAGTAATTGAGTAAAATGATCAAGAAAATTAGAAACTGACAGGTTCTCTTTAAATGAAGTCAGTAGGACAGGGAAAATTAGGAAGGGTTCCTTTAAAGTATATGGGACTGGATTTATATACGGAAAAATGGATCATCTGGCATGCTTTGGAAAGACCATCTCAAGTGCATCTACAGGTCTTTTCAACAGGATTCTGAGGCTTCCAGCTATGACCTGACTTTTCTACACTTTGTTTTTGTACATTTAAAATAGGATTCTAGATAAAATATTTTTACTGTATTATATTTAAAGGCTGTGTTAACCTTCACAACCAGTTTTTTTTTTTTTTGTTATTGCTTTTGAAGGAGTTGTCTAATAGGGCAAATAGTCATGGGTCCATCAGGAGACAACACCTTTAATGTGTCTAAAACTAAAAATAAAGCAACTTTGCATATAAACTAAATTAAAATGATCCTACTGTTCTATGTATCTTAACAGTAACGGACTACAAACAAATCAGCGTAGTCTGATCCATTAGTCATCCTCCCCTTTATTTGTCCCCTAGTTCTTACTAACCTTCCAAATTCATATTGGAAAGAAGTAGGGGACAAATAGAATGTTTGTTCAGGTCTAAAACATGTTCTAAATTTGTTCACGGCATTAAATGGCTATTAGGGCGTATATACATTGTAGTGAGGGGTCTTTCTTTTCAGGACCCACTCTATAAACCAAATAACTCTGTATTACATGGTCAGCCACATTGAGTTGAGTGGCCGAGATGTTATACTACATTTTTCCTGCAAAAGAAAAGTATGGCCGGATGAAACTTCAGCTGGTCGTCAAGCTTGATGTCTTTAGAGAGAGGCTTGTCTTCATAAAACAATCCCTTTTAAGTCACTCTCTCTCAATACCAGCCTTCACAGCCATGCTCATCCTAGGAGCCTAAAAGGAAAACCAGAATAGAGAGTCTGGCAATAAATGCAATCAGCTCTTGTACATCACCCAGGCAATACCTCCTTGGACCCTATTTTATGGCAGGCTTGGCGCTGTAGCCCATATATACTTTCATGCACACCAGCTTCTCTGGAAAATAGCAAAATGTCTAGTCTGCCAGTCTGGGCCCGCGCTCATATATATATGTGTATGTGTATATATATATATATATATATATATATATATATATATATATATATATATAGTATGTATGTATACAGTGTATGTGTATGTATATATATATATATGTGTGTATGTATAGTACATATAATGTATCATGAGCCAGGGCTGTAACAACAACAGCCCTGGTCATGAATACGGTTGGAAGCAGAGCAGGACAATTAGCATGTCCCTGTTTTGTTAGGAAACCATGGAGACAAGGGATAGTTATCCCGTCTCCATTTCAAGTCTCCCGCGCGCACGGACTGTCTCGTGCGGGCACTCATGAGTCGGCTGGTGATACATTATCACCATGCCGACCCATGCTAGCCTGGGGCAAGCGCCACATTCCCCGCTGTGAGCGTACCGACAGGGTTAAATAGCCCTGCGTCGGTACGCTCAGGAGCCGAAGCTAGCTGAAGACGATCAGCTGAGAGCTGCCTGCCTGCCTCACACACCACCGACGGCTCATCTCTCTCTCTCTCCTCCAAAGACCTGGGCTCCTTCTCCTGCCTCTGCTGCTCCACAAAGTCACGCTAAGTATCAAGTGTAGCAGCAGCTACACTTAACCCTGTCTCTCCCTGTCTCCTCCTGCTGTAACCCTTGCTTCCCTGAGTTAACCCCTTGATCTCCCTGAGTACTGTCCCAGAGTTCCCTGAGTTAACCCCTTGCTCTACCTGAGTCCCTACTGTCCCAGAGTTAACCCTTGCTTCCCTGAGTTAACCCCTTGCTCTCCCTGAGTAAGTTAACCCCTTGCTCTCCCTAAGTTAACCCTTGCTTCCCTGAGTTAACCCCTTGATCTCCCTGAGTACTGTCCCAGAGTTCCCTGAGTTAACCCCTTGCTCTCCCTGAGTCCCTACTGTCCCAGAGATAACCCTTGCTTCCCTGAGTTAACCCCTTGCTCTCCCTAAGTTAACCCCTTGCTCTCCCTAAGTTAACCCTTGCTTCCCTGAGTTAACCCCTTGCTGTCCCAGAGTCCCTGAGTTAACCCTTGCTGTCCCAGAGTCCCTGAGTTAACCCTTGCTGTCCCTGAGTCCCTGAGTTAACCCTTGCTGTCCCAGAGTCCCTGAGTTAACCCTTGCTGTCCCAGAGTCCCTGAGTTAACCCTTGTTGTCCCAGAGTCCTTGAGTTAACCCTTGCTGTCCCAGAGTCCCTGAGTTAACCCTTGCTGTCCCTGAGTCCCTGAGTTAACCCTTGCTGTCCCAGAGTCCCTGAGTTAACCCTTGCTGTCTGTTTTACACAGTAACCCATTCCCCTTGTTCCTCCTTATCCCGTATTAACCCTTAGTGTATAGGGAAAGTTATATTAGGAGGGAGTGGGATAGAGAGCGTGTGAGAATCACAAGTAACTTATGTGTATTGTGTTGTAACGTAACTGTATTCTGTGTATGTTTAGGTAAGTGGGTGACGGTATAATATTGTGATACCGTGTTTATACTGTACTGTGATTAGTTACTGTATTATATATATGAGAGTGATTACTGTATGTTAATAAATATTACCTTTATTTACTATACGGTCTTATTCCCTTGAGTAGCCGCTAAAGCAATTAGATCGACGTTCGTATAAGGAAAAGGTAGGGGAACTAGGCATAACCCTAGTGACCCTGATTATAAAGGCGGTAGTAATAGTGGGTGCCATTAACCAGTGAATCCCGCTAATACCCCACCCCCTTTAACATTGGCGAGCCAGCCCGAACTGTTGTCCATTTATTTCTGTATTTTTGTACAATAAAATTGTGTTAAAACGTGAACTGAAGATAGGCGGAGAGGCGTGGACAGGTAACGTACATACACGGTGTAGTGTTGAGTTATACTGTGCGCCTAGACCTTTTTGAAGTTCAGACGAGTAACACAATTTTATTTAAGGCTTGATACAGGATACAATTGATCAGCGAACCTATTGTTTTTTGTTTTATTTTCTGAGGTATTAACGTCTTTTATTTTGCTTTGCGGCATGCTGCTCTACGGCGACGAATCGTCGGGCGAGCGAGCAACTTATACAAAAGAGTTTGCAGAAGTATCAACGTCGGTGTTCTTCCGGTGAAGTCCAGCTGATCGGGAAAAGGCGTTCCTGGAAGAAAAGGACCTTTTTCAAAACAGCGGGTGACAAGGAGGACAACGCAGACGGAGATGACTTCTGGAACAGTGAGTATGGACTTCTCCACACTTAAACACCTCGCCAAAAAGAGTAAATTTAATCCAGTAACACCCACGACATACAAGTCAGCAGGAATGCTGTAGTCCACTCTGCTGGACGAGGCTTATGCACATGATAAGTTGTGTATTAGCAAGAGGAGTGTTCTTAACAAAACCTCCAAACGTCTCCACATGCTCGCTAAACTTATCTGTGTGTATGAGTAGACGTGGAAACCTGATCACTCAGAAATGAAGAGTGATTCCCCAAATCTTCACTGCCATTATTGTGTCAACAATGTGAAGCAGGTTTGTGATTTGCAGACCCAACTGGCAGAGAATGCCCAATGTAGAGATCAGCAAATTTGCATGCTAGAATCGCAGGTGATAGATTTGAGAAATCACGGTGATGATATTGATGCACAGCTGACTGGGTCTTATGCTGTGATCATTGCGTTTAAGGATAAGGCGGCATCTACGGATGCGATCATTGCCAAGTTGAATGATGAGCTTGCTGCTAGGTCACAATTGGTTGCCAGTATGCAAAACATCATAAAAGATTTCTCAAAAATGTTACCAGCCTTGTCTTTTTCAAGGCCTGATTCCGCCGTAAGTTTGCCCTCTACAGGGCAAAATGGCGGGAGTAGTAAGAGTGATGGATCAGATTGTTACGAAAGTGTTACGCAGATGTAAGCGTACGATATTTAGAAGTGCATCCCTAGCCATGCAGAACTTTAAGAGATCATGCACTGGTGACTGCCCTAAGTCCAGCAGAGCATGTACTGTTAAATGTTTTGCATGTGCCGGATCAGGCCACATTGCGAAGTACTGCGAGTCTTTGAGTACTAAGAAATGTGGTCCTGTTAAATGCTTTAAATGTGGTCAGATGGGACATATTGCGAGGAACTGCCACGGCATAAGCAACCATGGAAAGCCCAGTGAAATTGCAATAGAAAATGGCCACGTCACAACTAAACGTGGGTTTAGACAAAATGGCTGCACAAGAGTCTCCTTACAGCCTTATGTGCTCCGCCACGTGCTCAAGGGTCTAAATGACCAACCACAACTAGGGAGGAGTTTAGGAAGTTGGCCATAAATTGCATGTTCAGTCTGGTGTTACGTCTGTAATGGTTGTTTATGGTCTGTTGTGTTTGTCCCCAGTTGTCCGTTTGTTTTCATTTGTGTTTTTTATTTTGTGTTTCTTTCACATATTCTATTGTGGTATATCCCTGGTTATGAGTAATATGTATTTATACTATATGGGTGCTGCCTGTATTTATAATGCATAATTAGAAAACGACTCCAGGAAAACAACTGGAGAATCAAACATTGGATAGTGGTGTATTTGTGCCCAATGTTTTAATTGCTCTCTATTAGGATAACGTTGAAGTTGTTATTATACTGTGAACTCAGGTTGGGCGGTGCGAACAGGTAACATAAGTTCACGGTGTAGTGTTTTATGTTATTCTGTGCACCTAGACCTGGGGGGTTCAGACAGGTAACACAACTTCATCTGAGGCCTAATGTGAGTGCAATTAAATACAGCGAATAACAGTATGGCTGATTCTTTTGTGTTTAACTGGAGTTAGGAAACTTTGGACAGGGGGAGGTAACCCTGGCATTACACCCATATCTTGATTTTAAGATAATGGGTTTGGTAAGACAGGGATATAGTTCCACAAACCTGAGAATTGTGAGGAACCACAAAAACAGTGCTTCATCCACAGCTCCCCTCGGATATCCTGACCTACACCAGTGTTGGGATACCGAGGGGTCCTATGATATGAATGCTAATCCAATGCCCTCCTCAAGACATGGGTCAAGGATATTGGTGCTGGCATCTAATGCAGAATGCCACGCGACTAACTGCTCTGAAAGAGGCATACTCCCAGGAGCAAACTGTACCCTTAATCCCGTATTAGGCGTTCATATGGCGGATCAGAAGGGAGGAACTCCGGTGACACCTGAAAAAAGGCTCGACATCCGTCCAGACACCCCTGTGAGACTCCGGACGATTCCTCTTGGGTTTGGCATCGTACTAAGAAATCTCTTGCTAGACTTCAATGAGGAAGAGGATGTCGTGGAGAAACTGAAAGATTCCCAACACCAAGCCACTATTCAGTTGGAACATGACACTAAAAAGATCACAGGAATTGTGAACAACCTTGAGGCGGACGCGGAAGTGTCTTGGTGGGAGAGCTTGTTCGGATATAGTCCCAAGGCCACTTCCTTCTTCAACTTGCTCATCCACCCAGTGATAATCCTTCTCACTCTTGTGGCGATTATGTACGTTGGACTGTTTTGCGTGTACCGACGAATGAAAGGACTGGTTGACCAAATACAACGAGGTCAAGCAGAAAGCCACGAATACATTCGTAGACGGGGTTTAAGGACATAGTGATACAGTCCTGCGACCCAGAATTGTTTATTATTGTATGTGTATATATATTTGTAAAGTGTAAATCTTAATCAATGGGTCGTACAAAATTTTCAAGGTGTACATATAGACAATCTAGGTGTTGATATGTGTCCGCAACATAGGCATACTCAGTGAGGACGTGCCCGTCCCACAGCGAGTGAGTATGTACATGGAGGCGGGCATATATTTACAGCCTGTAGTCACCTCATTTACATGTGTACCATGCACGTGTTTATGGAGCAGTAGTGTGAGATGCTGTTTGAGCATGAATTTCCATATGTACATATACCTATGGTTGGTGGGGGAATATTTTTGTATGTTTGGTTATTTTTCACTTTGTTTGTATGATTGGGTAGTGTGTAGGAACCCTTAGGGACAGGTAAGGTATTCATACACCCTTGTAGGTATTTGCCACCTCAACCTGAGAACTGGTATGGTCAATATGATGATAGATTGAATGTCAGAGGGGAAATGGAAGGCGATGCTCCACCCCACAGTAGATTCCTGGGTACCAAGACCTCACCTCCTCCTCGGGGATGATAACCTGCCATGATAAAGACCTGGATATCGGCCCACAAAGATTGTTTCGTCTTCAATCAAGATGCTGGGAAAAGTTGGAAAAGTAATGGATCACATACAAAAGGTTGTTGAAAGGCGGGCTAAGCCATTCCAAGGCTGACCATATGAGGGCACAAGTAGCCTTACATGGGTCGGCATGCTAAAATTGGATCGGCCACTGGAAAGACCTGCTGACACCACTCAAGAGGAAGAAACTCCAAGCAAGAAAGAACAAGAAATCTGCGGTTCGTGGACTTTGAGGTTTTCATATGAGCTTTGAGGCTTCGTTCTATGGACTGTGAGTTTATTTCAACCCCGTTCTATGGACTATGAAGGTTTCTTCATTCTATGGACTATGAAGGTTTCATTTCAACTTCGTCTGATGAGCATCGAGGCTTCGTTCTATGGACTGTGAGTTTTATCTCAACTTCGTTCTATGGACTAGGAGATTTAATTTCATCTTCATTCTGTGAACTTTGAGGTTTCGTTTCTTTAGACACTAGTCTCCAGAGTCAGAGGACTGGCGGGAAGGTGTCCTTGAGGAGATAGCTGATGTCAAATATCTAGGTCTAATAGTATACTTCCTTCCATCTCAGACCATTACCAGTAACCGGGGAGGTTGAGGGGGTAAATAGAACCCCACAAACACTTCCCCAAATTGCATTGTCGAGTCCCCGACAACAGGGGGATTGTAAAGGGAAGTGTCCATATATATGTGTATATATATATATATATGTATATATATATATATATATATATATATATATATATACAGTGGAGGAAATAAGTATTTGATCCCTTGCTGATTTTGTAAGTTTGCCCACTGTCAAAGACATGAACAGTCTAGAATTTTTAGGATAGGTTAATTTTACCAGTGAGAGATAGATTATATAAAAAAAAATAAAAAAAATCACATTTTCAAAATTATATATATTTATTTGCATTGTGCACAGAGAAATAAGTATTTGATCCCTTTGGCAAACAAGATTTAATACTTGGTGGCAAAACCCTTGTTGGCACGCACAGCAGTCAGACATTTTTAGTAGTTGATGATGAGGTTTGCACACATGTTAGATGGAATTTTGGTCCACTCCTCTTTGCAGATCATCTGTAAATCATTAAGATTTCGAGGCTGTCGCTTGGCAACTCGGATCTTCAGCTCCCTCCATAAGTTTTCGATGGGATTAAGGTCTGGAGACTGGCTAGGCCACTCCATGACCTTAATGTGCTTCTTTTTGAGGCACTCCTTTGTTGCCTTGGCTGTATGTTTCGGGTAATTGTCGTGCTGGAAGACCCAGCCACGAGCCATTTTTAATGTCCTGGTGGAGGGAAGGAGGTTGTCACTCAGGATTTGACAGTACATGGCTCCATCCATTCTCCCATTGATGCGGTGAAGTAGTACTGTGCCCTTAGCAGAGAAACACCCCCAAAACATAATGTTTCCACCTCCATGCTTGACAGTGGGTACGGTGTTCTTTGGGTCATAGGCAGCATTTCTCTTCCTCCAAAAACGGCGAGTTGAGTTAATGCCAAAGAGCTCAATTTTAGTCTCATCTGACCACAGCACCTTCTCCCAATCACTCTCAGAATCATCCAGATGTTCATTTGCAAACTTCAGACGGGCCTGTACATGTGCCTTCTTGAGCAGGGGGACCTTGCGGGCACTGCAGTATTTTAATCCATTACGGCGTAATGTGTTACCAATGGTTTTCTTGGTGACTGTGGTCCCAGCTGCCTTGAGATCATTAACAAGTTTCCCCCGTATAGTTTTCGGCTGAGCTCTCACCTTCCTCAGGATCAAGGATACCCCACGAGGTGAGATTTTGCATGGAGCCCCAGATCGATGTCGATTGACAGTCATTTTGTATGTCTTCCATTTTCTTACTATTGCACCAACAGTTGTCTCCTTCTCACCCAGCGTCTTACTTATGGTTTTGTAGCCCATTCCAGCCTTGTGCAGGTCTATGATCTTGTCCCTGACATCCTTAGAAAGCTCTTTGGTCTTGCCCATGTTGTAGAGGTTAGAGTCAGACTGATTAATTGAGTCTGTGGACAGGAGTCTTTTATACAGGTGACCATGTAAGACAGCTGTCATTAATGCAGGCACCAAGTTGATTTGGAGCGTGTAACAGGTCTGGAGGAGGCTGAACTCTTAATGGTTGGTAGGGGATCAAATACTTATTTCTCTGTGCACAATGCAAATAAATATATATAATTTTGACAATGTGATTTTCTTTTTTTTTTTTTTTTTATATAATCTATCTCTCACTGGTAAAATTAACCTAGCCTAAAAATTCTAGACTGTTCATGACTTTGACAGTGGGCAAACTTACAAAATCAGCAAGAGATCAAATACTTATTTCCTCCACTGTATATATATATATAGTATTGTCAGGTCCGTATTTCACACCGAATAACCACCTCTGTAAATTGAAACCTGAAGGCATGCCTGGAGAGAAGTACACCACACAGATGTTTGGTACAAAGCTTCCCTCTCTCAGTCAGGAGGAAGACTGAAAAAAAACTTTTTATTCAGAACAAAGAAACACAGAAAGAGACACATGCCCCTCCCTCGAGATGTGGGACTTGCTTAAGTCCCATTGGCTCCTCTGCTGTAAGTTTTCGTGTACATTCTTCTGCACACTCCTCTTTGCATTCCAGGGGGCGGTGTCTTCCATAGGCGTGTTATGCAGGCTCTTTGTGCTCCATGAATCCAATCTCTTTGTGTAATATACTGAATATATATATATATGTAAGGATAATATTTTTCAAACAATATACATGGTAATGATCCCTGACAGTCCCCCCTAAAAATATTATTCTATCCCTGAGTCTTGCCTAGCAACCTACCACTGACCACTCGAACCAGGCGGGTAGGGGTTTTGGATTTCTTCACCAGCTTCAGACGAGCTACTCCTGATGAGTAACCCCCCTTTGTACCTGGACTTCCAAGGTGTCGGAGTGGTCCTAACTTTCCCTATTCTCCTCTGGATACAGGATGGTTGTCTTGATATAATCTACAAACCGCTGCTGGTTGTAATATATATATATTAATCCGGTCTACATTTTTATTAACAGTAATAATTGTCGCACTGTCACTTACTGTCCTAATGGGACTTTACCCCTGCAGATATGACAGGTCATGGGCAGCACAGTGACCTTCACCTCACACCTTCACATAAAACTCCTCAGATTGTAATTTGCAGCACCGCGGCATATTTACACACATTATAATTATAAACCTCAGAAATTATAAACAATAGGGCCTCAACTAATAATCATAATGCTATCACCCTCAGGTTTCGTGTCCCATCAGTTCATTGCCAGTCCTGTACATCATCATCTTCTTCTTCTCCTGTCTTCTGCTCTTCACTGACTGTCACCCTCAGGGTAACCCACACAATTGTGGAGTCAGACTACGTTGGTGTCCAGTGGGGGAGTTATTATTACCCCCTCCTAGTCACTTACTTATCAAAACACTTAATCCTGCTGACGGATTCACTCAGGTCTTTGGTCTTTACTTTGATCTTTGCTGATGTCATCAGGACTTGGTTTGGTACTTCTCATCTGTCCGACACCGTCTCCTTTAGTTTACGTCATCAGGCTGAACATAGCACCTCATGTTGTGAGCCTGGGGTGAGATCCCACGTAGGCGGATTAGTGGAGTTGTATTGTGACTATCAAACCCTCCGCATCTGTACTCTTCCTCTGGTAAGTTACTTGTCTGGGCGGCCGCTTAGAATTGTGACACTGCCGTCAGTTCATGACAAACGCGTTGTACTGGCTCAGGCTGTGCCTGCCGCATCTCAGTGATGGAGTTCATCGTGTTAAAAGTCTTTTAGTTCATATTTACTGGCACTTGCTGGGGACCCCCAACCCTTGTCAATTGTTAAAATAAATACTAATCTGGTGATAACATCATCCGCATACACTATAAACGTTGTTCTAAGTACATACAATAATGTCAGGCCCTTAAATGACATCAAACACCTTTATATATATATATATAGATATATATATATATATATATATATCTATATATATAAAAGGAAAAACTTCTCTGTTCCAATGGACAGTGCATCTAGAAGATGTGTAATTATTGGGTACATTTCATTTGCACTTGGTGATACTCTTTCAGCAGGATTTGTACCTTGATTGCCTAGAACATCTCCACCTCACAGAAACATACACAGATTCCACATGTTTATCTGACAAGTGTCTTAAACCTATTTTTCTTACTCTAATCTGGTTTGTTCTACCTGGGAAGGCCTCTCAAGGTCGCTTCTCTTCGGTGGAGGCGAGTATGATAAGGTTGGCACCGGTCTGCCAGGACTGTTCTGTAAGCAAATCAAACAGCTCTAACAGAATTTAGCAGCCACAGCTGTAAAGCCTGGGACATACCAATTAGATCTTAATCAAATAATAAATTTGAAGAAAAACATTAACAAATAGCATCTTTACATCAAACGTTCACACTGGTCAGTAACTAAAACTTACAAATTGATTCTTCTTCTTTATATACATATCTATACATACACATATACACTGCACAGAATTCTCTGCTCTAAAATTTCCCTTTCACAACAAAAATAAAAATAAACAAATAAAAATGTTTTCGAATGGGAATATTCCGCTTCTGTACCTTTTATCTGACACATGACTCTAATAGTCCAATGCTAAGGCTGGTCCAGAACTTTACATAAAACTTAACCTCAATATTTAATATTCCCACAACACTTCTTAAATACAGTTATTAAACAAACTAACCTTGGGACAATGTCTAGAGAACTGCTGACATCTTATCATTGTACAAACACCAGTTCAATACTTGGGATAACATTGTTCCCCTGTCACTTACACACAACGTCTGTAGTGGGGAAAATACAGGCCGGGCTTCAGGCCGCCCCTGAGAACAGGTCTACACACATGAGCACTTTGTCATACACTTCTACCTCGGGTAGTTGTATGTTTTGCAGTCGCTGGGACGGGTAATCTGGCCGGGCTTCACTTTTCACAGGTACCTTTGCTGTTTTACCTATGTCATGCCGTGCGCACATCATGCCGGCTGCTACAAACCTAGTGGTGGCATTATTGTATCCAGGGACAAGCCAATTTACTGACACCTGACTGCAGATATCCTTGTTGTCAGGTCTGTCTTCTCTCACTCTCTCAATTGGCTTACCCGATGATCCAATAAAGTTTCTACTACCCATGGGCCAATAATTGTGGGCGATGCCAAAAGCGTACCTAGAGTCAGTGTAAATGTCGGCCGTCTTACCTTCTGCCAGGTTACAGCCTCAGCGAGCACCTCCAGCTCCGCTCCTTGAGATGAACAAGAAGGTGAGAGTGGTTTCTGGGTAATATACCTGGTGCCTCGTATCCTGTCTTGTACAAATTGTATAATAAAATATCTCTTTATTACAAATTTACATTAAAAACCCATGTCACATATAGATAGAACATCTCAAAGGGGTGGCGTCTTCATTCTCTAAAATAAAACCAAATATTATACACTTCTCAACACTCATCTGATAATCCAGAATACTTTGAGAATCTCACTTTTATCAGATTCTGCAAATACTTGATTAATACAAAAACAAATAAAAATAAAACATTCCTAAAAACTTTATATCAAATTAACAATGTCCAGACAATTTTTGTTTTGCCTTCTCCCTCATCTAAATCCATAAAGACTCGTGTGAGTGACGTCACCTCTGCCTCCTGTGTAAATTTGCTGGAGGGGGATGGTCTCTTACACATTTTTAGATCTCCTGAAACCAAATTAATTAACTCAAAACAAACCAAAATTGTACCTGATCAGTTCCTTCACCATTCCCCCCTTTGTGGACTCTGCGAAAGTAATGTAGCAGAGTTCAAAACTACATCTCAACATAACACTAGTTTAACCCCCTGTAATGTACAACAGCCTGAAACAAAAATGACTTTTCCTGACAAATACATTTGATCTTTACAATGACATAATTTCTGTGTGAAATCAAAAACAAAACAATTGTAGTTAGTTATTCAATAAAACAGAAAATATTATCACTTATAACATTAATTACTGCAAACCAATAAACTGTATATAAAAATAGGGAACGGTGGGGGGCACATACATTTTCAAAACCCCGTGTCTCACAGTATCTGTAGTTTAATACATCTGAATTAACATCAAAACACATGAAATCTGATCACATCATAACACATAAATATCGTAACTTTTATAAACAACAGCGCATGCGCAAAGAGAAGAAATTTATTTAGGTTTGTAGACATTACTGATATATATATATCTCAGCAGTGCATATTGAAATCCCTTTGTCTCATCAGCCCTGCAGACTGCACCCAGTCAGCCCCCCTCCTCCTCCCAAACACAGCACACTACAGGGGAGAGGGAGGGGGGTCACACACTCATTCCTCACAGCTTCTAGTCTCACAATCTTAACACTTTCAATGCCGGCAAAACAACATACGTATCTGCAATCATTCATCACACCATTGTATAGGAATTATCTACGTTCAAAACATCAAACATATAATTTGTAACAGTACAATCTGTCAGCCTCCATCTCTATATTATGATGACGTGTTGCTTCATCAGTGAACAGCGTCTAGCATGGAACCTAAAAAATAGAAGACACTACAAATGACAAAATTAACAAGGCGATTATTTCATACTGATTTGGTTGGGCCGGGCGTGGCCACATCAGGGGTGGGTGGTGGGGGGGGCAGCCTCTCCCATTGGAAACACAGTGTGCAGCTGTGAGGGGGGGGGTTTCCCACCAACAATGAGGACACACTCAACATGAGGTACGGACGCCATTACCGGGCGTCGGCTGGTCCTGTTTTCTAATACATACAATACCTTTCTTATTCCTAACTTCCTCTTCTGCAAATCCCTCTAAAGCACTTTCCATCATCTTTCTACCTTCCAACTTCCCTTTGTTCTCCAGAATACCTTTTGCCCAATCTCCGGCTTGCAGCCGCCCTCCTCTATGGATTCCACACACTTCCATCAATTTCTTCATTTTACTCACATACTGCTTCCCTTCTCTTCGCTTCATTAAATCATATACCTAGCAGTCTATATTATACACGTAATTTATATAACAATTTTCGGTCAACGACTCCCAGGCCTCGCCGGAAATATTAAAATTCCTCTGTGTACAGCCTCCGGTCCGCCGAAATATAATTTTATTTAGACTCTCCGGCTACGCTGGAAATATTAAAATCCCAGTCGATAACTCTCCGGTCTCTTATATAATCTTTATTTAGACTCTCCGGCTACGCTGGAAATATTAAAATCCCAGTCGATAACTCTCCGGTCTCTTATATAATCTTTTATTTAGACTCTAATTATCCAGAGGATGGTTAGTCGGGCGCGACTAAGGTCTCACAGTTTTTTTTTACCTCACAGCGGAAAATATCACCTCTGTCGCCTGAGATAATCCAGGAAATCAACAAAAGGGTTCTACAGATCGCCACAAGACTGCCCACTAACACAGATAAGACGAAGATTTATAAAATCAATTCGCTTACCGTGTTATTGCGGAGGTGATCAAATTCCTTCAGTGGGCAACTTTGAGTCCTCTGTTTCACCCTGTGATTGTCGACTGTCCGGATTTTGATATTTCCTCGAGTGATGCCCCACGTTCGGGCGCCAAATGTCAGGTCCGTATTTCACACTGAATAACCACCTCTGTAAATTTAAACCTGAAGGCATGCCTGGAGAGAAGTACACCACACAGATGTTTGGTACAAAGCTTCCCTCTCTCAGTCAGGAGGAAGACTGAAAAAAAACTTTTTATTCAGAACAAAGAAACACAGAAAGAGACACATGCCCCTTCCTCGAGATGTGGGACTTGCTTAAGTCCCATTGGCTCCTCTGCTGTAAGTTTTCGTGTACATTCTTCTGCACACTCCTCTTTGCATTCCAGGGGGCGGTGTCTTCCATAGGCGTGTTATGCAGGCTCTTTGTGCTCCATGAATCCAATCTCTTTGTGTAATATACTGAATATATATATATATGTAAGGATAATATTTTTCAAACAATATACATGGTAATGATCCCTAACAGTATGTATACAGTGTATGTGTATATATATATATATATATATATATATATATATATACACATGTATATAATATATATGTGTATGTATAGTACATATAATGTATCATGAGCCAGGGCTGTAACAACAACAGCCCTGGTCATGAATACGGTTGGAAGCAGAGCAGGACAATTATCATGTCCCTGCTTTGTTAGGAAACCATGGAGACAAGGGATAGTTATCCCCTGTCTCCATTTCAAGTCTCCCGCGCACACTGACTGTTTCGTGCGGGCTCTCATAAGTCGGCTGGTGATACATTATCACCATGCCGACCCATGTTAGCCTGGGGCAAGCGCCACATTCCCCGCTGCGAGCGTACCGACAGGGTTAAATAGCCCTGCGTCGGTACGCTCAGGAGCCGAAGCTAGCTGAAGACGATCAGCTGAGAGCTGCCTGCCTGCCTCACACACCACCGACGGCTCATCTCTCTCTCTCCTCCAAAGACCTGGGTTCCTGCTCCTGCCTCTGCTGCTTCACAAAGTCACGCTAAGTATCAAGTGTAGCAGCAGCTACACTTAACCCTGTCTCTCCCTGTCTCCTCCTGCTGTAACCCTTGCTTCCCTGAGTTAACCACTTGATCTCCCTGAGTACTGTCCCAGAGTTCCCTGAGTTAACCCCTTGCTCTCCCTAAGTCCCTACTGTCCCAGAGTTAACCCTTGCTTCCCTGAGTTAACCCCTTGCTCTCCCTGAGTAAGTTAACCCCTTGCTCTCCCTAAGTTAACCCTTGCTTCCCTGAGTTAACCCCTTGATCTCCCTGAGTACTGTGCCAGAGTTCCCTGAGTTAACCCCTTGCTCTCCCTGAGTCCCTACTGTCCCAGAGTTAGCCCTTGCTTCCCTGAGTTAACCCCTTGCTCTCCCTATGTTAACCCTTTCTTCCCTGAGTTAACCACTTGCTGTCCCAGAGTCCCTGAGTTAACCCTTGCTGTCCCTGAGTCAACCCTTGCTGTCCCAGAGTCCCTGAGTTAACCCTTGCTGTCCCAGAGTCCCTGAGTTAACCCTTGTTGTCCCAGAGTCCCTGAGTTAACCCTTGCTGTCCCAGAGTCCCTGAGTTAACCCTTGCTGTCCCTGAGTCCCTGAGTTAACCCTTGCTGTCCCAGAGTCCCTGAGTTAACCCTTGCTGTCTGTTTTACACAGTAACCCATTCTCCTTGTTCCTCCTTATCCCGTATTAACCCTTAGTGTATAGGGAAAGTTATATTAGGAGGGAGTGGGATAGAGATAGAGAGCGTGTGAGAATCACAAGTAACTTATGTGTATTGTGTTGTAACGTAACTGTATTCTGTGTATGTTTAGGTAAGTGGGTGACGGTATAATATTGTGAAACCGTGTTTATACTGTACTGTGATTAGTTACTGTATTATATATATATGAGAGTGATTACTGTATGTTAATAAATATTACCTTTATTTACTATACGGTCTTATTCCCTTGAGTAGCCGCTAAAGCAATTAGATCAACGTTCGTATAAGGAAAAGGTAGGGGAACTAGGCATAACCTTAGTAACCCTGATTATAAAGGCGGTAGTAATAGTGGGTGCCATTAACCAGTGAATCCTGCTATTACCCCACCCCCTTTAACATAGGCAAACAAGAAAATGTTGGAAGTGAACATTGAATATTTGAAGACTCTTTGTGAGGAAATCATAAATGGAAAGAAACAAAACTATGACAGAATATTGGAAGAACTTAAAAATTAACAAAAAGGCATAAAATACATAAGGCAAAATAGAAAATGTGAGGAGCGAGTATACAACATGGGACCAATAATATTGTTGAAAATGCTAAAAAATTTACAATCAAACTGATGTCGGAAGCAGAATATCTTATACTTTTAGATAGCAAGGTACTGATAAAGTAAGACCAGCTGATAAGTAGAATTTCTTTTATAAAACTGGTCATATATAATATGTATATTATATATAATATTTCTAGTAAAGGAGACCTACTAGAAGAAACATCTAAATGCCATTTAGCGTACATTCAAAGTATAAGGGTATGTTCACACAGGGCGGATACGCTGCATACACCGTGTTCCAAATTATTATGCACATTGGATTTAAGTGTCATAAACATTTAATTATTAGTTTTTCAATTAAACTCATGGATGGTATTGTGTCTTAGGGCTCTTTGGATCATTGTAATCAATCTCAGACACCTGTGATAATTAGTTTGCCAGGTGTGCCCAATCAAAGGAAAACTACTTAAGAAGGACGTTCCACATTATTAAGCAGGCCACAGGTTTCAAGCAATATGGGAAAGAAAAAGAATCTCTCTGCTGCCGAAAAGCGTGAAATAGTGCAATACCTTGGACAAGGTATGAAAACATTGGATATTTCAAGAAAACTTAAGCGTGATCATCGTACTATGAAAAGATGTGTGGCTGATTCAGAGCACAGACGGGTTTGTTCAGATAAAGGAATAATGAGGAAGGTTTCTGCCAGACAAATTAATAGGATTAGGAGAGCAGCTGCTAAAATGCCATTGCAAAGCAGCAAACAGGTATTTGAAACCGCTGGTGCCTCTGGAGTCCCGCGAACCTCAAGATGTAGGATCCTCCAGAGGTTTGCAAGTGTGAATAAAGCTATTATTCGGCCACCCCTAAACAATGCTCACAAGCAGAAACGGTTGCAATGGGCTCAGAAATACATGAAGACTAATTTTCAAACCGTGTTGTTTACTGATGAGTGCCGTGCAATCCTGGATGGTCCAGATGGATGGAGTAGTGGATGGTTGGTGAATGGCCACCATGTCCCAACAAGGCTGCGACGTCAGCAAGGAGGTGGCGGAGTCATGTTTTGGGCTGAAATCATGGGGAGAGAGCTGGTAGGCCCCTTTAGGGTCCCTGACGGTGTGAAAATGACCTCTGCAAAGTACGTAGAGTTTATGACTGACCATTTTTTCCGTGGTACAAAAAGAAGAACCGTGTCTTCCATAGCAAAATTATCTTCATGCATGACAATGCACCATCTCATGCTGCAAAGAATACCTCTGTGTCATTGGCTGCTAAGGGCATAAAAGGAGAGAAACTTATGGTGTGGCCCCCATGTTCCCCTGACCTCAACCCTATTGAGAACCTTTGGAGCATCCACAAGCAAAATATCTATGAGGGTGGGAGGCAGTTCACATCAAAACAGAAGCTCTGGGAGGCTATTCTGACATCCTGCAAAGATATTCAAGCAGAAACTGTCCAAATACTCACACATTCAATGGATGCAAGAATTGTGAAGGTGATATCAAAGAAGGGGTCCTATGTTAACATGTAATTTGGCCTGCTAAGTTTTTTTTCACTGAAAGAGCTTTTGATTTCTGTAAATATGACCTCCTGATTCTTCAAATTCAACAAATTACCATTTTAGTTCTCTTTACAACCTTTAAAATGTTTTGATCTCTGTTGTGCATAATAATTTGAAGCAGTGCATTTTGAGTTTTTTACTTCTAATAAATCTGTTATCATTAGGAGATTTGTTCAATAAAATTCACATTATACTCCAACGGTTGATGGCTTGAAGATTATACTGACTGTCATTTGCATCGACTATTTAGGAAAATTAGCGAAAAATAACATTTGCATAATAATTTGGAATGTGGTGTAAAAGCACACAGCGTATCCGCCCTGGTCGCCACAGGTAATTTCGGACGTTAAACCGCACCAAATTGTGGTGCAGTTTTGCGGAAGGAAATGTACGCTGCGGAAATCCTATACTGAAAAAAAAATAATAGATACTTACCATGGTGATGTGTCCCTCTGACGTCCTGATGTTCTGCAGCCCTGGGATGACGTTTCATTTCCTGAGTTGTGTTTGTTGCGGCGCACCGCAGGTCAATTTCTGAGAATTTTTTCTGCTCAGCATTTACGCAGCGTGTGGATGAGGTGGTTCAAATCTCATCCACTATGCTTCTACTGTATTATGCTGCTGATTTTACGCAACAAATTCCCTTGTGGAAAATCTGTAGTATTTATGCTACATGTGAACTTACCCTAAGAATTATTTTTTAAAATCTTGCTTCGGGGAAATGCTTGTAAAAACATATACTAGCCAGTATATAGCATCTATGATTCTGCTTCCAACAAGATATACAGCAGGGGACTGAAATACACGGCCCGCTGGCCGCATGCAACCCCTGAGCCTGTCATCTGCAGCCTGCGGGGCACCGCAGCTCCATCAGGAGAGTAGAGAGCAGGCCGAAGGAGAAGTGCTCTGGTGAATGATGAAGCTCCTGACATCACTGTCCATATGTAGACAGTGATGTCAGGGGCTTCCCCAGATCCAGAGTCCCAGAGCAGAGCTTATACTAGCACTCTGCTCCGGGACTCCTGCTCTAAGGAAGCTCCTGACATCACTGTCCATATATATACGCGTAGGCTCCAGGACTGGATCGTTACTTACTCCCGTCTGCACACCAGGACTCCAACCTATTGGACCTTTTTAATTGAATACCTAGTAAACTTGGAATCAGTTTCCTTTTTACCCTCTTCAGCGCTGGACTCAGCCCCTTTGCCTCTGCCTGTCTATACCCATCGTGTGCCGACACGAGAGCCCGTGCGATGACCGCGACACATACAGCAAGTGTCAGGTGAGCTGGAGGACTTCTTCTATATACCTTCTGTCTGGACAGTGATGTCAGTAGCAGAGCTGGAGTCCCAGTTATAGTGCTAGAAGTGGCTCTGCTGCAGGACTCTGGCTGGGGAAGCCCCTGACATCACTGTCCATATATGGACAGTGATGTCAGGAGAAAAAATGAAGTCCCAGGCAGACAGTGATGTCAGGAGCAGAGCTGGAGTCCCAGGAAGAGCGCTCTGTCCGAGAGTCCG
This sequence comes from Rhinoderma darwinii, assembly GCF_050947455.1. Classification (NCBI taxonomy): domain Eukaryota; kingdom Metazoa; phylum Chordata; class Amphibia; order Anura; family Rhinodermatidae; genus Rhinoderma; species Rhinoderma darwinii. Next base: position 61,381,497 of record NC_134690.1, read on the forward strand.
GCTCTGGGGTTTACCCTGACATCACTGTCCATATATGGACAGTGATGTTAGGGGCTTCCGCAGATTTCTAGGGCAGAGCCTATACTAGTGCCCTGCTCTGCTCAGGGACTCCGGCTCTGGGGTTGCCCATGACATCACATTCTTGTCCAGGAGGTTCCCCTGACGTCACTGTCTATGGACAGTGACGTCAGGGGCTCTTCTAGCAGAGGAATCCCCAGCCATAGTATCGGTAATGCTCTGGTTGGGGATTCCACCAGTAGAGGGAGCCCCAAGGGCGCTATCTACAGGGGTGTGTGTGTGTGTGTGTGTGTGTGTGTCTTTGTGTGTGTGTGTGCGCTGCATTATCTGCAGAGGGCAGTGTGGCATTATCTACAGAGGGCACTGTGGCATTATCTACAGAGGGCACTGTGGCATTATCTACAGAGGGTACTGTGGCACTATCTAAAAAGGGGCTGCCCAATCGTCAGAATTTTGTGTCTGCCAAATGCTGCCAACTGAGCAGCCAGACTGCATTTAGCTACACTTGAATGGGAAAACTGGATTGTTAAAATAAGCATGTGGCGTAAACTCGCAAATTTCCATTAAAGGAAACCTGTCACCAGCATTTCACCTATTAAGCCTGCAATACCTGGTGGTAGTGGGTGGAAAAATCATTTCTATATAACCTATAATTGTCTTCTTAGATGGCTCTGTAGCTTTAGTATTCAGTTTTTTAGTGTTCCCACACCATATGCTAATGAGCAGAAAAGAGTCAAATCTTCATTCCTCAAGTCTTTTCGAGTATACCCCGCCTCCTTACTTTTGATTGACAGCTCCTCGCCTTCCCCCAGCACACAAAATCCTGTGCTTGTGCATTGATGTCCTCTTCTGGGGTGTGCATACAACCGGACACCGGATTATTACGATAAAAAGCGCAAAATGTTTGCAGACAGTCGGAGGAGGAGTTTAGGAGAGGAGATAACGGCAATTAACTTTTGATAGCAGCGGCCAGTGAGGGATAAGTAAAGTTCAATAGTTGAAATGCTGGTGACAGGTTCCCTTTAAGTTTAAACCTAGCCGTATTATTATAGTAATGTAGAATTATTAAAGTAATATAGTATTGTTATAGTAGTTAAAATAACGAATTGATTAACAATAATTTTGTATTGTATCAAATTTGAAAATGCGGCCGTCAACTTCACATTTTTTCTATGTGCAGCCCATTTACCCAGTCAAGTTTGAGACCCCTGATATACATCATCTCTGTAAGTTACATGTTTGAGAACATATGTGTCTGATGGAGCCATGTCCTCAGTCTTCCTGGCAGTCCTGTGTGATGACTGACAGCTGCTGATCAGCCTAGTGCTGTTGTATGTTGTATTAAGCCCAGAATTTTATTTTATTTTAATGTTCTGTTCTGTTTTCAGTACAGCATGTAACCAGTGTCCTCACACAGCCTCCTTCAGCTAGGCAGAGATAACCTCTACACTACATATTGATTACTGTAAAATGCATGAAGCTGGATGTTAGTAAGAAGACAGCTAAACAGTACAACAACATACCTCCCAACCGTACCGGATTTAGTGGGACAGTCCTGGATTCCGGGCAGCGTCCCTCTGTCCCGGGGGGCCGGGAGTATGTCCCGCTGTGAAACTAATTCTGAAGCAGGGAACAATCAGTTCCCTGCTTCAGAATTAGTTCAGAGTGGAGGAGCAGAGGGAGCTCCTCCACTCGCCGAGGACTCCGCAGGCACAGCGCTACTGTAAGCGCTGTGCTCAGGGAAGCCCTTGATGTTACTGTCCATATGTGGACAGTGACGTCAGTGCTACTCTTGGAGTGCAATCCCCGGCCAGAATCGGCAACAGGGATTCTGCTCAAGGAGTAGCCAGTGATGTCACTGTTCATATATGAACAGTACCGTCAAGGTCTTCCCCGAGCACAGCGCTTACAGAAGCGCTGTGCCTGCTGAGTCCTCCGCGAGCGGAGGAGCTCCCTCTGCTCCTCCGCCCTGAACTAATTCTGATGCAGGAAGCTGATGGTTCCCAGCTTCAGAATTAGTGGCTACTCCTTGAGCAGAATCCCCATTGCCGATGATCTGGCTGGGGATACCGCTCTTAGAGGAAATCCCTGAGGCTACTGTCCATATATGGACATTGATATCAGTGGCTCCTTCTGGAGCGTAATCCCCGGCCAGAGTCAGCAATGGGGATTCTGCTCAAGGAGTAGCCAGTGATGTCACTGTCCATATTTGGACAATACCATCGTGCACAGCACTTACAGTAGCGCTGTGCCTGGGGAGTCCTCGGTGAGCGGAGGAGCTCCCTCTGCTCCTCCGCTATGAACTAATTCTGAAGCAGTGAGCTGATGGTTCCCTGCTTCAGAATTAGTGGCTACTCCTTGAGCGGAAATCCTGTTGCCGATGATCTGGCCGGGGATTCCACTCCTAGAGGAAACCCCTGAGGTCACTGTCTATATATGGACATTGACGTCAATGCCTCCTCCTGGAGCGGAATCCCCGGCCAGAGTCGGCAACGGGAATTCCGCTAAAGGAGTAGCCATTGACGTCCATGTCCATATATGGACAGTGACATCAGGGCTTCCCTCTAGAAGCGGAATCCAAGGCCTATGCTCTGGCTGGGGATTCCGCTCCTAGAGGGAGTACCAATGGCGTTATCTACAGGGGGGGATGGCCCAATCTTTATGGGGGTGTGGCACTATCTACATGGACATTGTGGCACTATATAGGGGCACTATCTAAAGAGGACACTGGCACTAGGTACATGGGGACTATATACATGGGCACTGTCTCACTATCTGCAAGGGCACTGGCACTAGGGGCAGCTAAAGGGGCTTTATACTGTATTGGGCAGCTGGAGGGGCATTATGCTGTATGGGGGAATTTGGGCATTATACTGCATGGGGGCATCTGTATGGGCATTACACTGCATGGGAGAATATGTGTGGGCATTATACTGTATGGGGGCATCTGTGTTGGCTTTATAATGTATGGTGGCAGCTATGGGGGCATTATACTGTTTGGTGGCAGCTATGGAGGCATTATACTGTGTGGGCTGAATCGGGTGTGTATGGGCGGGGATTGGGTGGGATTAGAGGCGTGGCTTAAAAGAAAAAAAATTGGCGCGACACGCTGCGCCCACCGCATCGGTTGTCCCTCTTTGTGATTCTTGAAAGTTAGGAGGTATACAACAATATACTACAAAGTTTATTATTTTTGCACAAGATAAATTAGCAGAACCTTTATGAAGGTGGAGCTTCTCTTTAAGTTAGAAGGACTGAGGCTGCCCTATTGAGGAATTCTAATGACAACACGAGACCTGAATTTCTTTCAAGTGCACTGCTATGTTGATTCAAATCACCATCATTCATTTATACATATTTGCCACTATTCCAGCCAGTTAGGCCCCATGCACACGACCGTAAAATTCATCCGTAATTACAAACTGTAATTACAGACCCATTAATTTCTATTGCCCACGGACACGTTCCCGTATGTTTATGGGAAGGTATCCGGGCCGTAGAAAGGCTCTGCAAAAGATAGGACATGTCATATTTTTTGCTTTTTACGGACCATGCTCCCATACGTTATAATGGAAAATGCGATGACTGTCCGCTAGCGGCCGTAGCTGCACTCACGAACCAGGATTATGGCTAAGGCTGTGTGCAGGGGGCCGTAAGATGTAGATATTGTGGTGGATGGTGATTTAAACAACAATAAGCATATTAGGAAATCTCTGGATATTACCTAATGTTGTAGAAAGGGGAAGCCTACACTTAACCGCCCCCATTTATCAATGAGTTTATGCCTGTCTTTGACATAAAATGCAACTTTTAAAAAAAACTTGCATTCAAAATGCACCAAAATTTGTGACATTTTTTGCGTTAAAATTCATCAAATTTGAAAGGTGAGATGGTGTTAAATGCCCCGTTATTAGTAAACGTTGGCCACATTTTCTAGAACTATTTAGTAGCTGCAAATTGCGGACATAGTCTCTCTCCACTAATGTTTATATAGAAACTGTGAAACTTCTAGCTTTTTCAAGAATTGTGTGTAGATGTGTCAATGTTTATTAGATTTTCAGAAATGTTTTCACATTCAAAGTAAAGAATTTTCCTTAGTCAATGCTACAGAAGAGAAAATAAGGGGGAGTGAAGGTTCGAAACAAACGAAAACATAATGATGGTACACAAAAGTGCAAAATGCGAAGCACAGACAAATGTATAGCACTGTAAGCAAAAAAACATACTGGCATAATAAGTTAAGCGGAAATGATGTGCCTAATAATCACGTGGACCTCAAATATTGCTTTAGGTTCAGCCACCATTTCCTCCAGTCATTGCATATGATGAATCCCCTAAACCAGTATGTGACCCCATTCAGGATTTTTTTTCCCTTTTTTTTTTTATTTTTTATTTATTTTTTAAATATCATGCCTGATTAGTTTAACTATAGTAATAAAAAAGTCAGTGATCTAAATGAGCGATACCAACTATTTTACCTCTTGGAAGGTTTTGATTCTCCTTGGGAAGATCCAGCTGGTAGGAAAACTAAAGGGCAATGCTCCCTGGGTAAAAAAAAAGTATGCAAAATAGCTTTCCTCCACAAGGAAGAAAACTGTTTCTACTGCCACGTCGTATAGGTGACTACCATGTATGTCAATATCCGACCCTTTATAGAACCCTGAAACATGACTTTGGCTTGGCCATTAACCTGAGTCGGACATTGACTTGCAGGGTAGCACCTATAAATGGCACTAGAGGGACCGCTATTTTGTAACTATTCTACCTAACGAAGAGGACCATGTGAGTCCCATGACTATTTAAATATGACATTTTAGAGACAATTGGAATTGCTAAATATGTGGCAATGTTGTAAAATAGCCAAAAGATTGAGGAGAGCTGCCATATATGTTTATTGGCATATGTGGAACCATAATATCTAGTCTAAGGCCCGTGTAGTGGCTGCATTTGAACCCACTAGTTCACCTTTGATAGGACATCTTTACAATGCTCTAATCTATAGTGGGCCTGTCCTGGTGACTGCTTGTCTTAAAAAAAATGCAATTCTGCATAAATAGTAGAAAGTTAGCACCATATCCGTAGATGTGGACATTTTTTAAATACTTGTTCTGCAGAAATTTCTATTTTTAATTCTACCACTTATTTATCTCCTTGGTTATTATTTGTCATCTTTTTTGGTAAGAACCTTTCTAAAATAATCATAATACAATACCATCAACAAAAAGGGAAATCAAGGCCTCAAAGTTTTTAACATTTATATTTTTTGCCATATTATCAAAGGAATATGATTCCTTTAACTAATCAGTTGACTATAATAATATTCACATTAGAAATTCTCCTAGAATTAATTTTTATTTTCTATTAGTGCACAATTTACCAGAGATGTGCCCAACATTTTGTTAATACTGTACAAAATAGAACACTTCTTGAAAAATAAAAAAATATTTTTTAGCAGAATCTTTGACTTGAGGTTAACTGAGGGAGTCCTATTACTAGACATAATGAGAGGAAATTATTTAAAGGAAAATTCCACATAAATTAGATTAATAGGGAAAAAATAAGTGCTAAGATGTATCACCGCCCCTCTTCATCCTTTCATTCATGTCTATCTATTCATGTATGTTTTACTTAACTGAGGAAGGGGTCTGTCCTACCTTGAAACCAGCTGTAAATCCTGCAACATAAAAATAAAAATGAGTTCTTACTAATTTTGCTTACTGACTACGAATCTTTGGGCAATTGCAACAAAAATTCCCAGTTTTTTTACCAACCTACTCAAGCAATATTATAGACATCCCTGCCTGTAGCAATGTAGAGAAGAAAATGATCCAGCGCTGGTGATGATTTAAAAGGGAATTGAGAGTCCCATGTTTATTTGAGAAGGTTATTAAAATCGAAAGGGAGACGCAGTCCCAAGATGCAAGTAGTCAGGACTTGTGCCTGAGCCTACGCGTTTCGAACGCGATCTGCGTTCTTAATCATGGCAAGTAAGGTAGTAACCGTGTGTCTGAGGTTTCCCTATATGCTGAGTAATCAGCTGTTGGAGCCAATATGCAAATGTCAGTAATTGGCAGAAATCGTCAGTTAAGGAGTGGCTAGCGAACGTCGGGCGAGTAAGTAAAGATTGTATAAAATCAAATCAACACAATAGTATTATGTGTACTTCGGGTATATAATGTTAATCCAATTTAGTTCAAAACACTATATATGGATGTCAATTCGACAACGTTGGTAGTGGGTGAGCCCGTTTGTCATTGGTGAACTCGTACGGGAAAGACTGAGACACACGGCCTTACTTGTACTTGTACATACATGGAATACAAACATGACATGTTGACATATCAAAGCATTAAAAATATTTATATATAGAAACAATTAAAAAAGAAATGAAGAAAAGAAAGATAATTATATATTTATATAATATAATAAACTGTTCAAAGTCTATGGTTGTTCAAAATCTATGGTTATGAAATTTATATATGTCAAGGTAAATAACTTAATTGTAATATAAATGTGTTGGTATGTTATCGTTTTGGATGTTATACTAATCTAATGTCCCGAGTAAATAGAGAATATTAGTGTTTTGTGGCATTTGTTGATCTGACAATATAATTTATTCCAACAAGTATATTAAATATTGTTTTATTTGATATTAATCTTATTGCAAAAAGAATCCAGTACTTGATTCCAAAATGGATAATAAATTCTGTTTGAATAGTGGAGAAACATCACAATGGACAAGAAACCATTACTGAATCTCAAACCAGACGAGAACCGCAAATCGAAGGCATTGGCCCGTATGTACAGCGGAAACCTGTCAGCACCGCAACAAAGGGCCTCTGTATATGGACAAAAGTTATAGGTATTAATGTAAACTGCATGTGCTGATAATATTGTTGCAATATCGCAAATTCATGTATGATGTAAAAATCATGTAGGGAAAGAAACATTGACGCATCGTAATGAGTGTGAATTTGGTCTTATGATATATAAGAGTAGAATGTGTTTTCTTGTGAGAAAAACATTATATAAACCGAAAGTTGATCGATAATAACTTAATATGAAAGAAAGTGACACAATGTCAGAGTGGTAAATGTAAATTTTGCCTTCACGGAACAACATGTAATAGAATCGTTGGCATGATTATATATTATAGTTGACCGTATGTAGCCAGTAAATGCATATCAAACTAAGGTGACCCTAATACGTTTGCCACAATATAAATATATAGCCACCCCAAACTAAGTATAAGAAAAAGAAATTTAACATGTCATAATAATGGATGTGAGGTAGGTTTGGGGTTGTTTGTTGGTAATAGAGATTCTCTTATATCAACGGATAGAACTCAAATTATTCCAACAAAAAGTCATAATACTCCAACTCTTGTACTCCAATATAGTAAGCAGTTCAACACTATTAAAAATATGGTGTTAAAATACATTCCTCTACTGTACGAAGATCCCATATTAGAGAAGCTTTTGAAAGATGGATGTAGAATAGTGTCCCGTAGGGCACAAACCGTGGGTAACATATTGTCTCCATCACTGTTACCAACAAACAACCCCAAACCTACTTGGCTGACATACAAGGGATTTTACAAGTGTGGGGTCAGCCCTTGCAAAGTTTGTACATTTGCTGAAATAAATAAACAATATTCAAACTCTACAGAAACGACTACTTTTGCGATTAAATCCTATATGAACTGCAATAGCGACCATGTAGTGTACATTATTGAATGCACAACATGCAAACTTAAATATGTAGGTTGCACTACGAGGAAATTTAAAACTCGTATTTTGGAACATCTCAGTTATATACGCAATCCATCCATCATCAATATTTCTAATGTAGCTAGACATTTCGTTACTTGCCATAACAGAAATGTCAGCTCATTTTGTACATATGCTATAGAGAAAATAAGGGGGACAAGGAGAGGAGGAGATCTGAAACACCGTTTACTCACGAGGGAGGCATTCTGGATCTACAGTCTGGAAACTCGTTTTCCAAAAGGACTTAATCTCAGGAAGGATCTTATGTTCCATTACTGAATTTACAGATATTTAAGATCCAACTTAAATTCCAGTATAAAGTACTCACTGATGATAAATAACAAGCAATACAAATAAATATCATCTAGGTGTAATCACAACCCTTTGCTGAGCAATACATTATCTTGTTCTTCATTAGATAAATCCTTCAAAATCAGGTACTGACAATTATATTAACATTATGTTCTATTACTGAACTTTGAGATATTTAGATCTCATCTACATTCTAGACTTAAGAACTCATTGATGATAATAATCAGTAATATAAATAAATAAACATCAATTGGGTCTTATTACATATCTTTTGCCGAGTAATACATTATCCTGTTTTTTACATAACAAATTCCCTATAATCTGGTACTGTTAATTATGTCAACGTCACCATCGGTCCTGTCCCCGACAAATCTAATATTCCTGCCAACAATTCAAGAGCAACATTTGTATATACATATTATGATAGTGCCGACTATTAGCTATATTTTTACGATACGTTGCACAATTATCTAAACATATTCGCTACTCACTTGTTGTCGCTGGACGATTTGGCCATGTCGCGGGGTGCCTCTCTGCTCGGCGTGGTTTTCTCGTGTTTCCGGCTTTGTTTCGGGGTGGGCGTTTTTCACTGCGTCGCGGTCTCTCTCGTTTCGAATGTCACATTACATCTAACATCAATTTCATCATTATACATATAGGATCAATTATACGCATTTATACGATATAATAACAGTCATATTGATTTTAGTATACCTTGCTTCTATTATAGGTTCACTTCTACGAGCAAATATCCTTTCCATAGATTCCCTTAATACATGTAATATGAGTCGTGAAGAAAGAGGCTTACGTTTAGCAATTTCTACAGTATCCGAATAAAGGCGTATTGTAAACTCGGATCAACATTGTTCGATCACACATGTTTTTACTGCAGATAATACCACAGTCATCAATTCTATGTTCTCTTTCAAGATGTAATTCACATCCATTATTATGACATGTTAAATTTCTTTTTCTTATACTTAGTTTGGGGTGGCTATATATTTATATCGTGGCAAACGTATTAGGGTCACCTTAGTTTGATATGCATTTACTGGCTACATACGGTCAACTATAATATATAATCATGCCAACGATTCTATTACATGTTGTTCCGTGAAAGCAAAATTTACATTTACCACTCTGACATTGTGTCACTTTCTTTCATATTAAGTTATTATCGATCAACTTTCGGTTTATATTATGTTTTTCTCACAAGAAAACGCATTCTACTCTAAGGCTGGGTTCACACGTGGCGGAATTTCACTTAAATTCCGCTGCGGACACTCCGCAGCGTTAATCCGCAGCGGAGCCGTTTCTCCATTGACTTCCACTTTAATTTAGCAGTGTTCGTTTAGACGATGCGTAAAATTCCGCTGCGGAGCATAGGCTGCGGAGCGGAATTTGGTGTCCGCAGCATGCTCTGTCTGTTGCGGAGGTGTGGCGGACTGTTTGCGGACTCATTGCGGAATTTCTCCATTGACTTCAATGGAGATTCTAATTTCCGCAATGAAGTCCGCAGCTGTCATGCACATGTTATGTGTGTTGCGGATGCGTTTTGCTTTTTTAACTTGACATTTCTTCATTCTGGCTGGACCTATGTATTTCTAGGTCTACAGCCAGACTGAGGAAGTCAATGGGGCTCCCGTAATGACGGGAGCGTTGCTAGGAGACGTCAGTAAATAGTCACTGTCCAGGGTGCTGAAAGAGTTAAGCGATCGGCAGTAACTGTTTCTGCACCCGGGACAGTGACTACCGATCCCAATATACAGCAACCTGTCAAAAAAAATAGAAGTTCATACTTACCGAGAACTCCCTGCTTCTGTCTCCAGTCCGGCCTCCCAGGATGACGTTTCAGTCTAAGTGACGGCTGCAGCCAATCACAGGCCAATAACAGGCTGCAGCGGTCACATGGACTGCCGCGTCATCCAGGGAGGTCGGGCTGGATGCCGAAAGAGGGACGCGTCACCAAGACAACGGCCGGTAAGTATGAATTTCTTTGACTTTCACAAGGGAAAGTGCTGTCCCTTCTCTCTATCCTGCACTGATAGGGAGAAGGGAAGTACTTTTACCGCAGTCCGCAGCAGCTAGTCCGCATCAATTTACTGCACATTTTGTGCAGATCCGCAGCAGAATCTGCAACGCAGATTCTGTGCGGCATTGATGCGGACAGTTGCGGAGGAAATCCGCCACGTGTGAACATGCCCTTATATATCATAAGACCAAATTCACACTCATTACGATGCGTCAAGGTTTCTTTCCCTACATGATTTTTACATCATACATGAATTTGCGATATTGCAACAATATTATCAGCACATGCAGTTTACATTAATACCTATAACTTTTGTCCATATACAGAGGCCCTTTGTTGCGGTGCTGACAGGTTTCCGCTGTACATACGGGCCAATGCCTTCGATTTGCGGTTCTCGTCTGGTTTGGGATTCAGTAATGGTTTCTTGTCCATTGTGATGTTTCTCCACTATTCAAACAGAATTTATTATCCATTTTGGAATCAAGTACTGGATTCTTTTTGCAATAAGATTAATATCAAATAAAACAATATTTAATATACTTGTTGGAATAAATTATATTGTCAGATCAACAAATGCCACAAAACACTAATATTCTCTATTTACTCGGGACATTAGATTAGTATAACATCCAAAACGATAACATACCAACACATTTATATTACAATTAAGTTATTTACCTTGACATATATAAATTTCATAACCATAGATTTTGAACAACCATAGACTTTGAACAGTTTATTATATTATATAAATATATAATTATCTTTCTTTTCTTCATTTCTTTTTTAATTGTTTCTATATATAAATATTTTTAATGCTTTGATATGTCAACATGTCATGTTTGTATTCCATGTATGTACAAGTACAAGTAAGGCCGTGTGTCTCAGTCTTTCCCGTACGAGTTCACCAATGACAAACGGGCTCACCCACTACCAACGTTGTCGAATTTACATCCATATATAGTGTTTTGAACTAAATTGGATTAACATTATATACCCGACGTACACATAATACTATTGTGTTGATTTGATTTTATACAATCTTTACTTACTCGCCCGACGTTCGCTAGCCACTCCTTAACTGACGATTTCTGCCAATTACTGACATTTGCATATTGGCTCCAACAGCTGATTACTCAGCATATAGGGAAACCTCAGACACACGGTTACTACCATACTTGCCATGATTAAGAACGCAGATCGCGTTCGAAAGTCCTGACTACTTGCATCTTGGGACTGCGTCTCCCTTTCGATTTTAATAACCTTCTCAAATAAACATGGGACTCTCAATTCCCTTTTAAATCATCACCAGCGCTGGATCATTTTCTTCTCTACATTGCTGTTCTATACCGCGGGCCGTCGCGGGGATCCGTTTGACGCTGTCGGGGACGCAGACCGGTGAGCTGGAGGTTCTCTCCCTTTTTCTATTATCCCTGCCTGTAGTTGTAATAAACCTATTGAAAGTTTTTATGGTCAATCTATGGGGCTACAAAACTGTGGTGGGAAGGGCCAGCCTTAAAAAGAAGATTTCACTAGCCCATACATGTGCAGCTGAGAGCACCATGTTATAGGCGCTGCTGCACAGACCCTGGGGCACTTTAAACTACCTATCTATCGCGTCAGTTTTTGGGATATCGGTGCCGTTATATTTGGCGCCCGATATGTAGATTACCCCTGTACTGTCAGTGGGTTGTTTCTTTTCATGGAAAGGGCAGGGTGGGGGCATGATACTTAGCGCTCTGACACTGTCCAATCAGCTACAGACAGTGTCAGAGTGGCTTGTGCTGTGCGAGCTCTCTAGCGAGATCGCAGTCTTGTCATCACTGTCTGACAAGAGCATGAGAGAGAAGGAGAACATGCACGCATGCACACAGCTCCACCGCCGCCGCTACGAAACAGAAGCAGAGAAGAATTCACATTCTTCTTTTCCTCTTCTGGTCCTTGGCGGCATCGAAGCTGTGCGTGTGCATGCTCACCTCCTCTCTCATGCTCTTGCCAGACAGGGATGACAAGACTGCGATCTCGCGGGAGAGCTCACACAGCACAAGCCGCTCTGACACTGTCCGTAGCTGATTGGACAGTGTCAGAGCGCTAAGTATCATGCCCCCACCCTGCCCTTTCCATGAAAAGAAACAACCCACTGACAGTACAGGGGTAGTTTACATATCGGGCGCCAAATATAACGGCACCGATCACTGTGCTTTTGAAAAAAAACAGAACTCAGGTTCTCAATGCATTCCTATGGATCCTCATTCTGGCTCCCATAGGAATGTATTGAGAGCTTGAGTTCCAGTTTTCTCAAAAGCAGTCATTCCAGACCAGGTCAGAATGAAGATCACGTGGGCGACGCTGGATCCGAAAACAACGTGATGCACATATCGGTTAGGCTGGGTTCACACGACCTATTTTCCAGGCATAATAGAGGCGTTTTACGCCTCGAATCACGCCTGAAAACACGGCTCCATTACGTCGACAAACATCTGCCCATTCATTTCAATGGGTTTGCCGATGTACTGTGCCGACGACCTGTCATTTTACGCGTCGCTGTCAAAAGACGGCACGTAAAATAACAGCCTCGTCAAAGAAGTACAGGACACTTCTTGGGACGTTATTGGAGCCGTTTTTCATTGAATCCAATGAAGAACAGCTCCAAATTACGTCCGTAATGGACGCCCCGCAAAACGCGAGTACGAGCAATTACGTCTGAAATTCAGGAGCTGTTTTCTCCTGAAAACAGCTACGTAATTTCAGACGTAAATGAAGTTATCGTGTGCACATACCCTAAGTATTTCTGCACACAGCACCCCACTGAAACACCAATGTACAAATGGAGGGGGAAATGAAAAAAAAAACGTGGAGTGCTTTTTTAACGTCACATAATTGTACCAGTTCTGGCACAGACACAATGCTTTATTTTACCTTCTATTAGAGTGTGAGTCTAGAACAAAAAAATGGCGCACATAGGATACTAAATTATTTCTGTATGATAATCTCTCAACATTTTTACCTATAATAATTTCTAAAGACTAGTTCTCATTTATGTCAATCTTACACTTTGGAGACTATCCCTGTTTAGGTTAATAATTAAGCTGATGGAAGTACAATATTCCCAGGGCGGCATATGCAAATTATAAGGAAATGAGCGCATGTGAAAATTAAACCTTACCAACACAAAGATAATGTTAATTAGAATATTTTCAACTGTGTTTAGTAACAATACAAAGCCACATTTGGGAGTTTGAAAAGCAAAAATATTTAATAAAGTTTATTTGAACGTTTTGTTATTATTATTATTATTATTATTATTATTATTATTATTATTATTATTATTATTGTTACTCTTATTATTATCATCACTCAGAATTTTTGTTATTATTATAAAAAAAGTTAATGCAAACAAAAATCACCAGTCTGTCCATAAGTAGACTGACCATTTGGGCAATCAGAACCAAAGCGGAAAGAGAACCAAAAAATTAGTCAAATCACCCCCTATTGATTTCAATGGGAGACAGAGGTGTTTTGTTTTGCGGGCGACTTTTGGTCGCTTGCAAAAAAAAAAAGCAGCATGCCCTTTTTTCTAGCTTGAAAACAATAGGAGGCAAAAAAACCCACGGTGCTCATTTCTGAGCGTTCTTTGCCCGCGGTAATTTCATTCGATTTAACAGTCGCAGGCAAAAAGATCGCATAAAACTTGGAAAAAAAGCATTAAAATATAATTTCTAAAGGAATTTTGAGGCAGAAAATTTGGGGGGGATATACTACTTCATAATAAGGCAGATTTACCATTTTTAAGTTTCAGTGGGAAATGCTTTGCATGAAATTTTTACACATCTCACGAAAATAGTTACTCAAACAAACTGTGGGAGGGTTCCTCCAGCTCACCTTGAAGCAGATTTTCACTGCGTTCTGCGCCTGGATCTCCGTGACGGCTCACGGTATTGTAGACAGGAAAAAAGTAGACAAAAGTCGATGGTCCAGCGCAGTCAAGTTTAAAACAGAACGTAGTTCCAATTTTATTTGGATAGTTAAAACAAGATCATTCCAGAATGCAAGGGTGAAAATGTAGGTAAGGTGCCTACGCGTTTCAGACGTATACCACGTCCTTCCTCATGGCTTTATTGCACTAACCTTACCTACATTTTCACCCTTGCATTCGGGAATGATCTTGTTTTAACTATCCAAATAAAATTGGAACTACGTTCTGTTTTAAACTTGACTGCGCTGGACCATCGACCTTTGTCTACTTTTTTCCTGAAAATTTACTGTATAAAGTGAATGGACTTTTCAGCAATGTAAAATATAAATACAATATTATATCACAGTAAAATATATAAATCCATTTTTGCAAGATGAAAATCCTCGTATTTGCAGATGTATCGAATTTACCATTTGTTTGAATTAAACAAGATGAAAAAGAGAAAAAAAAGAGAATTGTGTAGCTGAATCAATTCCCCAGCTAAACTGGCTTTGATACTGCACTGTGCTTAGTTATCTAGAGTCAAACAACCACTACAGAGCAATGGTCAATCAATATGGAGATAGGGCAACAAACATACATCAATGTAACAACAGTACAACAGCACCACCTTCAGGACACAGAGAGCATAACTAGCTGAATATATTCTGTACTGCAGATTGGAGAACAAGCACTGTGCAGGGAACTTGAGTATTTGTACAAGTAGGAGATATCTCTGACTATTTTTTTTTTTTGTTCTCAATTTAAAAAAAAAACACTGTACTTGCTAAGGATCCCTATAATAAGTTTTGGGCAGATGCTTAGCAACCAGCAACTCCACCACCATCGGGTAACACAGCTCAGTATAGTGCCTATAATCAATGTCACTAATAGAGCAAAAAGTGTGACATTGCGTCTTCCAGAGCTTCTGGTAACAAACATTTGAGAAGAAAGATACATGGCAATATGCTGGATCAGGTTTCACAGGGTTTGTTTGTAGTCTATTACCATTGAGATACATAGGTCTTCATAGGAGCTGTAGACACAAAACAGTACGAGACTTTTAATTAAGGTTATATGCAAAGTTGCTTTAGTTTAGATGCATTGAATTCAGAAAAAAAGGTTGTGAAGGTGTACATAGCTTTTAAAGGGGTTGTCCGGGCACAGGGCGGTTTTCATACTGATGACCTATCCTATCAGTATATGATCGGTGGGAGTCAGATGCACGGAGACCCCGTGTCGATCAGCAGTTGCGGCTTCCACCGGGCACCGGATGTTATGCAGTGGCCGGTGTCGGAAGCTTAAAGGACCAGTGTCACGAAAAAAATATTTTTTAGATCAATTTGCTTTTAGTGTTTTATTAAACATTTTTTTATTTATTTGTGTGTTTGTGTTTTACTTTTTTTTATTTTTTCACTTTTTCTTGTCCATGGGGGCTGCCATTTTTTTTTCCATCTCTGTATGTGTCGATTAACGACACATACAGACATGGAATACGGGACATACAGTCCCATAGTGAATGCGAACGGGGCCCGTTCCATCCACTATGCTGTACGCCGTCTGTGTGGGAACGGCGCATGCGCCGCTCCCACACAGTCCAAATTGAACTGTGCGACGTCCGGCGCCATTTTCTTGTGGACCGGAAGTCGCGGCCGGACAGTAAGATTACTACTTCCGGTCGCGGCTTCCGGACTTGTGCACTTGGAGCGGAGGTAGCAGACGGAGCGGACGGACCGGAGGGAGCGGCGGCGGCAGGAGCAGGTAAGTTAGGTCTATGTATGTATGTGTTTTACTGTGTGTTTACTACTGTATGTTAACCTACTACACTGTGTGTTAGCTCAAAAAATGGCGACACACAGTGTAGGAGGTTTGACCGTTCAATCCCCTCGTTTCTCCCTAAACTAGCCAGGATAAAGGAGGGGGGATTCTGAGAGCTCACTAGAGCGAGGGATTTTTTCAAATTTTGCAGCATAAAGCAATGTGGTTGCTTTACCACATGCAATGCTGCAATTTTGGGAATTGCTCCATCTAGTGACCAGCGCTGGGAAATATTATAAATTAGAATCTAATTTATAATATTTCCTGACTCGTGAAAAAATTAAAAAAATTAGAACAATGTTTAATCACCTATACACTAACTGTTTAACTAAAAAAAAAAAAATTTCTAGCGACACATTCTCTTTAACACTATGTCTATGCAGGGGATTTGGAGCTCTTTATAAGAAAAACAGCGCACCGACCACTATCAAGATATATAGGAAAGTAATCAGCACAGAAAATAAAAAAATAAGGTAATTCTCTCTCTTAGGCTACAGTCAGACGAGCATGTGCAACCTCGGACATGAAAAACTGCACACGGAGGGATGCGTCAAACGCAAGAAAATAAGACATGCTATTTTTTAACGGACCCTTCACACGCTCCGTTGAAACAATGGTCGTGTGAACAGCCCCATTGAAATACATGTGTCCATGTGACGGCCGTTATTTTAACGGCCGACGCATGGATGACTTATAGGCTCGTCTGAATGAGCACTTAGGGTAAACTCACGTCTACCGACAGTGCTGTGGCAGAAAGAAATCTGCAGGTGGAGTTTACTTAAAGGGAAACTAAACATTCAACAAACTTCTGACATGTCATAGTGACATATCAGAACTTTTGATTGGTGGGGGTCCGAGCACTGAGACCCCCACTAATCGCTAAAACGAATCAGCAGAAGCACTCGTGTGAATGCTGAGCCACTTCGTTTCTGTTCGGCTTTTTCCAGGAAAGCGAGGTAGCGGTGTTCCGACTCAGAGACTTTCTTTGGAGTCCATTCACGTCTAAGTCGATTTCCGGAAAAAGACAAACAGAAACTAAGCGGCTCAGCGCTCACACGAGCGCTTCTGCTGCTTCATTTTAGCGATTGATGGGGGTCACTATGTCATGTCAGAAGTTTGTTGAATGCTGAGTTACCCTTTAATAAAGTAGTCCTAGTAAATGGTCCTAGAACTGCTTCAATGGAAAACCACAATTGTGGTACCAGATGTAAGAAAAAAAATAAAAAACAAACCCTGCTGGTATTTTGTAAGTTAATGGGGAAAATCCATGACAAAATCAACAGAGGCTACGATTTAAAAATAACTATTATTATAATGCCCCCTATGGAAAAGGGTATACATGTTTTAATACTGCCTACTATAGACAAGTGTATAACGTCTATAATACTGCCCTGTGAACAAGCAAACGTTTTTGTAATTTCTGCATGTCTTTTGAAGGAAAAATGCAGTTGCACCCATGATTAATTTATATAGAAAATGTAATAATGCAAGACCTAGATCGAGTTATCATGGGAAAAAATTTTGAATGGGGTCCCACTCCACTATGACTAACATTAGCAGCCAGTGAGTTCACAAAATAAAACGTTGATGATAATTTTGATTTCCACAGTGATGTGACAGCACAGGGATAATGCATACGGTGATGCCATAGCTCAGAGATAATGCACACAGTGATCACAGTTGCAGGGATAATGGACATAGTGATATCATTACTCAAAGGAAAATGCACACAGTGATGTCACAGTACAGGGAAATGCACATGGTGATGTCATAGTATAAAGATAATGCCCACAATAATGTAACAGTACAAGAGATAGTGACGTCACAGCATAAGAATAATACAAAAAAGTGATGCCACAGCACAGTCAGACATGATGAACCAGGGGATATCACAGGACAGGCATTTAATCTTTTCCTTGGTTTCCCAGTTCATTACATTCAATATTTCATGCTCCCCTCCCATAATCCATAGTCATCACCAACTATACCTCTGAGTGGATGTGAGGACCCTAGATTTTACTTGGATCGGCGACTACTCCACATCCCAAAGACTTCTTTAACGGGGGACACTGTGCAAGAAAATATGTGCTACGGTGGTAGTTCTTTCCGTATTAACTTTTTGTTTTGTGCGACTTAATTTTATTTCACCACCGCAGTTTACATGAAGGCTGAACTCATTGGTTGCTCTGGTCTTAGTCCCTTCATTCTATAGGAATCCCAATAATCTATTCATCTCTTAAAATGCTTCCTGTTTCAGTGACTGTAAATTTTCCACTTACTAGGTACTAATCAAAATCTGTTCTCTCCTATATGGTATGTTCTTGTTACACTCAGACACAATTCTTACTTATGAATAAAACATAATGCTAATTCCATCTAAACTGTATACATTTACTCCTAAAAATATTCCATATCGCCGGGACTGCTGACTCAGTTCAAGTGGAACACGCCATCTCATCTTTTGTTCGGAACTTCAAACAGCGAGACGACAGCTTGCTCAGAACTTCAGATATGTGTCTTTCGTTTAGTTCGAATGCTTTGGGAGATAACTCTGACAAAATGAATCATTGATCCTGTAATCTGGCTGGAAAACATGTTAGATTTCAATTAACCTTTCACCAGAAGTTACAAAAATAAGATATCTAACAAGATCATACAAAATAGCAACCAAACAGGAGAGGTTTTCATTGAATGTGTTGTATGTATAATCTAGAGAGATCAGCCAATAACTATTTAGAGACAGCCCCTCTCCATATGCCCTATTAGGACATATGGATGTCATGGATGAGGAGTACCCTGCTTTTGGATCCACCCCATTAAAGAGAGGGGAAAGCCGTTATACCTCAGCTATGTATAATATTACAGCCATTCATATGAATGAGCAACATGTAATAAGCAAAATAACTCTCCTCCAGAAAGAAGAAAACTGCCATAACTTTTTAATTTTTTTCATCAATGGAGCGGTGTGAGGATTTTCTGTGGGTGAGTTTTAGTTTTCATTGGTACCATTTTGGTCTACATGTATCTTTTGATTGCTTTTTATTTCATTATTGTCGAGGCAGGATGAACAAAAAAAACTCAATTTTGGACATACTCTTTTATTTTTGATGCCGTTTAAAAACCGGAAACTATCAGTCAGCGCTTACACTGTAGAGGAGAGGGAGGAGCATTGCTCATCTATTCTCTTCCCTACCGTGCAACCCGCTGACTGTGCCCTCTGATTAATCCCCTCCCAAAAGAACGCCTGTTTTGTTATAAAGTCTGACGTCCGCAATGCAGGGGAGGGTTGGATTAAAAAATAAAAATTTTTTGTCAGCAGGCACCACACCCCTGCAAGGTGCCGGCCTAGGCACTGGACTTCAAGCGTCTAGTGGCAAATACGGCCCTGATAGCACCATAAATAATGCCAGCAGAGCGTCTACAATAAACAATACTGCCAGAAGAGTGTCCCATATAAAAAATGCCAACAGAGTCCCCCCAATTAACAATAGAGAGTCCCACATAAAGAGTGCCAGCAGAGTCCCCTTAATATACAATATAGACATAAAATTGTCTGACATAAACAATGCCAGCTGAGTGCCCCCAATAAACATTAATGCCAGTGGAGTATCTCACATATACATTTCCAGCAGACTGTCCCACATCACAGTGCTAGCAGAGTGTCAAACATAACAGTGCTAGCAGGGTGTCCCACATAACAGTGCCAGCAGAGTGCCAACATAACAATGCTAGCAGGGTGTCCCACATGTCCCACATAACAGTGCCAACATAACAGTGCTAGCAGGGTGTCCCACATAACAGTGCCAGCAGAGTGTCAAACATAACAGTGCTAGCAGTGTGTCCCACACAACAGTGCCAGCAGAGTGCCAACATAACAATGCTAGCAGGGTGTCCCAAATGTCTCACATAATAGTGCCAACATAACAGTGCCAGCAGAGTGTCCCACATAACAGTGCCAGCAGAGTGCCAACATAACTGTGCAAGCAGGTTTCACCAGATAACAGTGGCAGCAGAGTGCCAACATTACAGTGCTAGCAGGGTGTCCCACATAACAGTGCCAACATAACAGTGCTAGCAGGGTGTCCCACATAACAGTGCCAGCAGAGTGCCAACATAACAGTGCTAGCAGGGTGCCAACATAACTGTGCTAGCAGGTTTCCCAACATAACAGTGCCAGCAGAGTGCCAACATAACTGTGATAGCAGGGTGCACCACATAACGGTGCCAGCAGAATGCAAACATAACAGTGCTAGAAGGTTGTCCCATATAACAGTGCCAGCAGAGTGCCAACATAACAATGCTAGCAGCATGTCCCACATAACAGTGCCAGCAGAGTGCCAACATAACAGTGCTAGCAGGGTGTCCCACATAACAGTGCTAGCAGGGTGCCAACATAACAGGTCTAGCATAACAGTGCTAGCAGGGTGCCAACATAACAGTGCTAGCAGAGTGTACCACATAACAGTGCCAGAAGAGTGCCTCACTTACTAATATGTTAGATGAGCTGATCTTGAGGATTGCAGATGTAGAATAGGTATTGACGGTTTATTTACATGCTGCTCATCCATACAGATGCCTCTAGAGATGAGATACTGTACAGCTATAGCTCTCCATAATAAATGTGTAGATCAGGACCTGGTAAATAAAACCAGCTTATTCCTCTCATTCATGCCCTATTTGTATTTAACTCCTTTAACCCCCTTGGTGACATCTGCGGTACATTTATAGCACTGCGCTATGTACAGCAAGTTAGCACCAAGCAGCGTAAATGTATATTACAAATAAAACTCGGCTGCAATAGCCGAGATAACTCCAATCCCGGCTGTTTGACCCCTCAGATGTTTGATCGCATGATCAATAAAAAATAAAAGTTAAATAAAATGTTCAGAAATATAAAGAAAAACACAAAAACGTTTTCCCCTTGCAAAATGCTTTATTATGACAAAAAAGTAACTATTTAAAAAAAAAGTACACGTGATTGGTATCGCCTCAACCATGACGGCCCATACCTATAAAACTAACATATTATTTATCCTGCATGGTGAATGCCGTAAACAAAAAAAAAACAACTATGGCTGAATTTTTTTTTATTCATCCCCCCTCCCAAAAAAATGAATAAAAGTTGATCAATAAGTTCTGTTTACTAAAATGGTACCAATGAAAACTAAAACCCATCCTCCAAATAACAAGCCCTCATGAAGCTCTGCCAAGTGTGAAAAAAAGTTTTGGCTCTCAGAATGAGGCAACACAAAAACAAATAACTATTTTTAAAAAATGTTTTTATTGTGCAAAAGTAGTAAAACATAATAAAAACGATATAAATTTAGTATCATCACTATCGTAATGACCCCCAGAATAAAGATAACATCTCATTTATATAGCACAGTAAACGCCATAAAAACGGAACACAATACATTATACAGCAGAAGCCTAGACAGAGGGGCCGCTGTGGATATACTGTTTTTGGACTTTGCAAAGGTATTTGACACTGTCCCCCATAGACGACTAATGGGTAAATTAAGGACTATGGGTTTAGATAGTATAGTTTGTAATTGGATTGAGAATTGGCTCAAGGACTGTATCCAGAGAGATGTGGTCAATGATTCCTACTCTGAATGGTCCCCGGTAATAAGTGGTGTACCCCAGGGTTCAGTGCTGGGACCACTATTATTCATCTTATTTATTAATGATATAGAGGATGGGATTAATAGCACTATTTCTATTTTTGCAGATGACACCAAGCTATGTAATATAGTTCAGTCTATGGAAGATGTTCGTGAATTGCAAGCAGATTTAAACAAACTGAGTATTTGGGCGTCCACTTGGCAAATTAAGTTTAATGTAGATAAATGTACAGTTATGCATTTGGGTACCAACAACCTGCATGCATCATATGTCCGAGGGGGAGCTACACTGGGTGAGTCACTTGTTGAGAAGGATCTGGGTGTACTTGTAAATCATAAACTAAATAACAGCATGCAATGTCAATCAGCTGCTTCAAAGGCCAGCAGGATATTGTCGTGTATTAAAAGAGGCATGGACTCGTGGGACAGGGATGTAATATTACCACATTACAAAGCATTAGTGAGGCCTCATCTAGAATATGTAGTTCTGGGCTCCAGTTCATAGAAAGGATGCCCTGGAGTTGGGAAAAATACAAAGAAGAGCAACGAAGCTAATAAGGGGCATGGAGAATCTAAGTTATGAGGAAAGATTAAGTAGCTACATCGACTTACCTGCAAACGCTGATGCTGCTGCAGAATCAAATGTAGCCTCTGGTGCCGATGTGTCCTCGCTCGTCCGACACGATGCAGGACCTGGGGCAGGAAGTGAGTGACGTCACAGCGTGATCTCTCGAGAACACGCTGTGTCTGCACTGCCAGAAGCTGGGCGTTGTGTAGAGAAGTGGATGATACTTCTATACACAACGCCCAGCTAGTAAAAGAAGTAAAAACGCCCCGATGTAACGAACACAATACACGCCCAGTTGTACTTTTACTTTAAACACGCCCAGTTGTACTTTAGAAAGCCTCATTTACATAAATATAAAAATGGTCATAACTTGGCCAAAAATGCTCATTTAAAAAAAAAAAAAAACGTTACTCTTATCTCCATTGCAGCGCCAATCTACTGCAATAGGAGATAGGGGTTGCAAAATCTGGTGACAGAGCCTCTTTAAGGAGCTGTATACACAAATGTTAAGATTTTTGCATGTTCATTAAAGCTTTTTTGTTTAAAGCTCTTTATATACAAAATAGTAAGATATTTGCATAGTATTTAAAACTCTTGTGGCAGAGAACATGGATACAGAGACCTATGCTGCACATACAACACAAGAGGGAAGGGATTTTGCCACAAGGACTGTGTACAATAGTTAAACCTCATGCTTGCAATCCAACCAATATTGTAATTTAACATAATGTAGATGCGATAAAGATCCATATAAGAAAATCCATATGAAAACTGCTATGTGCCACCATCCTTAATGCATTGAGGTAGCAGTGTTTTCTCAATGGATCCACTCAGCCCCGTTAGAAAGAGAGTGGCCTTATGCTTTAACACAACCATTAGAGCCATCAGAACAACCCTGTCCATATGCCATTTTAGAGCATAAAGACACCATTGAGGGGCCCCCCTTTATGAGCCAGAGCGGAGAGCCACTAACAAGCATTGGCTCCAGCTCTGACAGACTGATGTGGGTCTATGTTCATTTTAAGGGCCACATGTAATTCTACATTTCCCCTGTAGTGGCCGCTGCAGAGCAAAAGAGAAGCTGGTGGCAACTTTACTAGCTGTTTGTCGAGACCTGAGTTGATCAGCTGATCGCCAGGGCAGCTCTCATATTAAAGTGTTTGTCTCTGAAAACCCATTTCATATTATTGTCATTAGGGAGTACATTATATCTTCTGTGCAGTGACTGTCAGCCCTTCTACAGCTGCACTTTAAGCTCAGGATGATGTTAGTTTATTTATTTTTTATCCTTTTTTCATTTAAATTCAATCTAAATTTAATTTATTGCAAATATGACATTTTAATATATCTCTCTTACAATATAACCCACATACATAAATACATTTGATTCATAAATATCCTGAATCATAACAAAGATTCATATATCTCGTGTGCTCCAACCACACAGAGTTAATAAGTAAAATCAGTGACTCTTGACAGGGGTTAAAGCTTTGCGTGGTGACTAACCTTTCCATTTATGTCTTTTATTGGACCATGAAATTATAAACTAAATGTACCCACTGTGACCTTTGCAGGAGTTATCATGAAAAAGAAGTAAAATGCCCATGTGGTAATTTAGAAGTCCGGTAGTGACAGATAAAACTCGCAAGGTCTGAAAATGGGAGAAATGGCCCCATATTTCAAATAGAGGGCCAGAAAGAGCATGCAATCAGAGCAAATACAGGTTAGCAGTGGATCACCCTGAAAGGCAATAAAATTTATAGAGCATGTTAACAAATTCAATTATACCGCCATCATACACTGTACAAATCTACGTTTTTAAACGAAAGGGCAAGAAAGTAAAATGTTGACTGGTTTTCAAACACATACAGATTTAAATTTACAGCTAGCGAAGAACCAAGCCTGCTATATGTACCAGGATGTAGTGCTTGGTTTGCCAGATGTAGCAGGGCTCAGTTTATGAGCAATGGCCAATGTTTAATTTTACATGCTGGCTATTCAAATGAATAAATGAATAAATAAATAATTACGAAATTCGTTCATTCAAGTGGTAAAGAACTAACCTTTGTTAGAGGCTCTTCACTATGGCTAAAAGAAGGAAACCCCAAAACAGGGGACCCTTCCTTCTACGATCCCTATATTCCATAATAGGGTCTATGAAAAGGAGTTATCATATTAAGACATCAACACAACACAAATAGTTATCATGGTGCTGGAACAATGCAGTTCCAAAGGGTGAAATGGCTCATTCAATTGTGTTAAATTTGTGCTTCTGTGCAGTGGTGCTTCTGGGCCTCTGGGTTGCTCCCTCTTCGCTCCCTCTTTGCTCCCTCTTTGCTCCCTCTGCAGTATTGTGGTGGCAGGCTCCGCCGTGCGGTGCTGCAACCAATAGAGTAGGGACCTACTTATCGGAGGTCGCCGTTAAGTGGCAAGTGGGCTTATTCAATTTGATCAAAATGTTAACTAAGAACCTCCTTTTGTGCGGTCCTTGATTCTCCTCTCCAACCAGCCTAAATTTGTATCCACCTTCACTAGAAACCCACCAAGTTGTATCATATAGATATTAACCCCTTCCCGACCACCCCACGTAGATTAACGGACTGCAGCACTGGTCCTTGTGCCTGCAGCCGTTAATCTACGTGTGCTCCTAACAGAGCATACAGGCGGTCCCCGCAGCCCGGCATCTCCCAGTACAGGCTGCTACTAGCAGCCTTAGTACTGGGGGAAAACATCGGGTCGGATCACAGCGGTGATCTGAACCGATTAACCCTTTAAATGCGGCAGTCAATAGCGACTGCCGCATTTAAGTTGTTATAGCAACATCGGCACCCCGCTACGCGATTTCGGGGGCCAATTGTTGCGGGGGGGATTGCTATGGCAACCGGAAGCCTAACAAAGGCTTCCGGTCTGCCATCTATTGAAGGCCATTACGTCCTGCCAGGGGCAGGACCATATATGCCTCCTGTCAGTGTGAAACTGACATGTATAATACCCTGCAATACATAAGTATTGCAGGGTATTATAACAACGATCCAACAATTGGATCTTCAAGTCCCTAGTGGGACTAAAAAAAAAAGTTAAAAAAAGTTACAAAAAAATTTACAAAAATAAAATGTCACCGGCCACATATCTGCGAATTATTATTTATGTACCCCATTATTATACCCTCTTATTATGCCCTGATGTACTCCGCCACAGGTTACATATGCCCCCACATCATAAACTGAAATACCAGCAAAACCCCAAACAGAACAGTTACCAAGCAAAATCTGCACTCCAAAAGCCAAATGGTGTTCCCTCCCTTCTGAGCCCCACAGCGTGCCCAAACACCAGCTTACGTCCACATATATGATATTTTATATCCGGGAGAACCCGCTCAACATTGTATGAGGTATTTGTCTTCAGTGGCACAAACTGAGCACAATATATTGTGCATTAAAATGGCATATCAGTGGAAAATTTTAATTTTCACTTTGCACCATCCGCTGCGCATTAACGCCTTGGCACACCACGACTTAATAGCATGTCGTGGTGCGAGGGGTTATTTATGGAGCGGGCTCATGCGCTGTGCACGCTCCATATTCTGCAGGTGTCAGCTGTGTATTACAGCTGACACCCGGGACTAACGGACAGGAACAGCGATCGCGCTGTTACAGGAGCCTGTAAAATGACACTTATACTGCAATACCATTAGTACCTGCAGTGTATTGTACCATGCTCACCTATATGATTCGCTTTAGTTCCAGTTTCCCAAATGGGGTCACTTCTGGGGGTCATTCACTGTTTTGGTTCCTCAGGGGCTTTTCAAATGCGACATGACAACCGAAAACCAATTGAGTAAACTTGAGCTCCAAAAGCCAAATAGCGCTCCTTCCCTTCTGCCGTGTATCCAAACAGCAGTTTATTACCACATATGGGGTATTGATGTAATCAGGAGAAATTGCTTTACAAATCTTGGGGTGCTTTTTCTTCTTTATTCCTTTTAAAAATTGATCATTTCTAAGTTTTATTGAAAAAATGTAGATTTTCATTTTTACGGACTAATTCCACATAATTCAGCAAAAAACCTGTGGCGTTAAAATGCTCACTATACCCCTTTATGAATTCCTTGAGGGGTGTAGTTTGCCAAATTGTGTCTTTTTGGGGTTGTTTCAACTGTTTTGGCACCACAAGACCTCTTCAAACCTGACATGGTGCCTAAAATATATTCTGATAAAAAGGGGGCCCCAAAATCCTCTAGGTGCGCCTTTGCTTCTGAGGCCGGTGCTTCAGTCCATTACCACACTAGGGCCAAATGTGGGATATTTCTAAAACCTGCAGTATCGGGGCAATAAATATTGAGTTGCGTTTCTCTGGTAAAACCTTTTGTGTTACAGAAAAAAATGGATTAAAAAAAAGAAATTTGTAAATTTCCCCTCTATGCTTTAATTCCTGTGAAACACCTAAAGGGTTAAGAAACTTTCTAAATGCTGTATTGAATACTTTGAGGGGTGCAGTTTTTAAAAAGGGTGACTTATGGGGGTTTCTAATATATAAGGCCCTCAAAGCCACTTCAGAACTGAACTGGTACCTATAAAAATAGGTTTTGGAAATTTTCTTGAAAATGTGAGAAATTGCTGCCAAAGTTCTAAGCCTTGTATCGTCCTAGAAAAAGAAAAGGACGTTCAAAAAACGATGCCAAAATAAAGTAGAGATATTGGAAATGTTAACTATTTTGTGTGGTATTACTAACTGTCTTACAAGCAGATACATTTAGATTTAGAAAAATGCTCATTTTTGCAAATTTTCTCTAAAGTTTGGTGATTTTCACAAACAAATACTGAATTTATTGATCAAATTTTTCCACTAACATACAGTACAATATGTCTCGAGAAAACAATCTCAGAATCACTTGGATAGGTAAAAGCATTCCCAAGTTATTACCACATAAAATGACACGTCAGATTTGAAAAAATTGGCTGCGTCCACAAGGCCAAAACAGGCTCAGTCCTGAAGGGGTTAATATGTCATAATGACCATTGTTTCTGATTATTATCGGACCTACATAGAAACTTTCCATAGACCAGGTTCATACAGTTTGGTGGCGTATTAGATGCTTTTTTTTCCCCAAAGCCTGGAGGGAATTCTAAATCGAGAAAAGTAGAAAGGAAAAACTTCTTATAATACTCCTCTTTTGGATCGATCCATTTTATCTAAAAAAAAACATATAAAAAAAATTGCACTTTATGTATCAGACCTTAATCTGATTACGCTAATCTCTACAATATCTCTCCCGCCTGATCTAATAGAATGGGCATAATTAATAGGCTGCAAGCTACCATGGTGCACTACATGTAACCATGTGACTGGCTCACTTATAGAAGCCATATCTGTGTGCAATTATAATACTAAGCAGCCACCCCCTCATGAATAGTAGGTGTGAGAGTGGATGTTTATTAGTATACTGCACCTGTGTAATCTCCCTCCATTGTGGCTTGTCTGCATCCTGCTGGGAATTGGTGATTGAACCTGCCCTTGTATTAGTAAGTATGGCCTCTTTTTATGTTTTTTTTGAGTAAATTTATGACCTTCTTTGCTGTGATTTGTTTAAATGTAGGAAACAACATGTTCTAGTGCAGGGACTCGTAAGACGACGAGGATCCTTGACGCAGATTGTGAGTTTGCGGATTTTGACCAAAATATTAACTATTACCTCATGGTTATCATGGATATGTTTTCAGGATGCAGACAGATCTTGTGATGTGGGAGGAGAATAGTGTGTCAGTACTTTGTGTGGTACACTTAGAAGGTGCTGGGCAGCCTGCCTGATCTAATAGTATGGGCGTAACTAATAAGCTGTATGCCAGCATAGTGAACTACACACTTATAGAAGCTATATCTGTGTGCAATGATGGTACTAAGCAGCCACCGCCCCCCCCCCCCTCATGAATAGTAGGTGTTAGATTAGTTTTTCACCAGTATATCGCACCTGTGCGATCTCCCTCTATGTAGCATTGCGGCTTGTCTGCATCCTGCTGGGAACTGGTGTTTGAACCTGCCCTTGTATTAGTAAGTATGCCCTATTTCTGTGATTTTAAGTAAATATAATTATTTTTCAGTGATTTGGTTGTAATCTCTACAATAGTAGTATGCAAGCATTAAAATAGATTCATGTCGATTGACCTGTCTGTAAATTATAAATGTATAAGGTACGTAGTGCTACAAAGGCTCTGTGTATCCCTCCATGCAGAAGTGATCTGAAATTGTGACGGCACTGTTTGGACAGTACTGTGGTTAGCTCGATTTTGGGGTGTTGTGGCAGAAAGTGTTTGGTCATTGTTAGACAGAGCTGTGAGTAATACTTTTTGGGGCTATTACTCGGCAGCACTATGGCTAGCACTATTTTAGAGGCATTGGGGCCGATTTATCAATGTAGTTGCACCTCGATTCAGGCTAGTGATGTGCCAAATCTGGAATGTTTTAAATTTACTGCATTTATTAAATGTTTGCGCCAAAAGAACATTGATTTGCGACATGCTCGCCAAGTCGGGTGAAGTTGTGGAATGCGCCAGATTTATCACTGGCATGTGCAATTTTTGTGGTGCAGCATACTGGTCTTTAGTATACCACCCAATAGGTGGTGCAAAGAAGGAAAAGGAATCTAGCAAACAAAATGCACATAATTGAAACATTTGGCGCATCTTCAGCCTAGGACGTTTGTTATCGTTAAACCATTATTACTAAATCTGCCCCATTGTTGCTGGTACATGAAGGGGCACATACCCAGAATATTTTTTGTCCAAATAGGAAATGCACTTTAATACACAGACCCTTAATACTTCCCTTTGAAATACCGTAGTTTCACCCAAATTTTCATTATAAAGGAACCAAGTTTTAGTCCTTTTTGAGATATTGGGAAAGGAATAGCTCATTTATGCAAGATAAGAGATTATTGATCATGTACGAGTTAGCATTATTAATGAAAACCATAACAACCGCGTGCGCAGCATCCAGGCGTCTTCATTTAACTGTGTTATTTAGAGGCTAATTATATACAAGATAAGGTTAATGCTGCAGACAATTGTCTGTGCAGGTTTCAGTATCAGACATCCAGATTCCTCACTCCTGCGGCAGATCCATGGCCCTGCTAATACCCGCCGGGCTACCTCTCATTGATTACTCTGCCTTATTTAAGCTTTTAAAGAAATTGGTGTCAAGGAACACTTCAGATTCGTATTGAAAATATTGGAAGGAGTGGTACTTATTAATTCAGGGCGAGGGGTCATTGATTGTGGGTGACTCACATTATTCAGTTGTTTCCAGAAACAAAAATAATTTGGGAGCAAGTCTGCATACTGTGGATGGTGCTGAATATCAATCGACTAGAAAGGACCTTTTACTATGACATTCATTTACTATGATATTTGGATATGTAAATTATTTTATATTTATATAAAATTTATACAAATATTAATAATTCCACAGATTTTTTTATCAAATAATATACAAAGGTCATTAAGACAATAGGATCATCTACAAAATTCTAATAAAGGTTTTATCTAGGAAGCAGTCGAGGTAGCTGTATATTGCGTCTGCTTTCCAGCTGAAATTGTCATCTAAGGAGTGCAGCATGAGAGAAGTCCTACTGGCAATGGCAACAAGCATCACCAAGATAGATCTCTGCAATGCCGACTGCTCATAGATTTATTTTGTTGAAAATCTGAAACAACATTCTAGGAGTTTAAGCTCTCTATAGATTCCTTTCAATCTGGTGGTCCAGTATCAGACAGTGATGTTCTCACGTAAAGGGTAAATCTTGTCAAAATTATTTTGTGACCTAACTAATTATATGGACAGGTTTTATAGAAAATTGGGCTCTGGGCAACAAGCATTACCCACCCCCCCCCCCCTTCTGATTGCCATTTTATATTTAGTCTTCTAGTAATTTTAGCCCACATCATACCGCCATATAGTGTCAAGATAATACTGCTACATACAGCTCACATAATATCACCATATTTTGGTAAAATAATGAGTATTATTATGCATTATTATTATCCAAATAATACTACCTTAAAGAGATCACAATATAGTATTCACATAATTCTGCAACTCAATTACCAAATAAAACTAGCACCAAAATAATACTGGGTAGTTTTAGTTTGCTCCTAGTGTTTCCATCTTTGGGAGCCCCCTAGTAAATGGAGCCCTGGGCAATTGGCCAGTTTGCCACCCCCTAAAACGTGCCCTGTATTTGGATAGGCTTAGGTAACTTCCACGTAAGCTATCTCGCAGTGAGAAATGCTGTATAATGTAATGCAGTGGTGACATCATTGAGGGAGGATCAATAATCTAGAAAAAAAACAAGAGAGGCAGGGAGCCACATCGGGCAGTATGTTTGTACAGGTGATAGATGTAGGTAAGGAAGGTAGGAAGTATGCTCACCTATTGTGTGGGATACAACAACCAATATAACTTAGTGTAGATTGATCCTCAGGGGTGCAACTATCCACAGGTGTTGCCAATGGATTCAGAGGACCAGGAGGACTTCAGGAGATTGGATGAGATTAAAAAAAATGTGGACAAATGGTGCTTCCCGTGGTGAGGTAACAGAGCGTGGTTTAAAAGATAATAAATAAAATAAAGTAAAATCAAGTCAATTTAAATCAAAAAGTGTATTCCTCATAAACTGGATACATTAAGAAGTCTCCATGTTATTCAAAAAGAAGACCAAGAAAATGCAGAACGGGTGGAATAGGATATTAAAACAATTGACTCAAAAAGGCAACTCAGGAATTTATAAGTAATTTTTCCGGTTTTAGGGGAATATGCTCTTAAAATATCACAGTAGCCTCTGAGCTAATCAAATACATATTAAAGAAAATGATTGCATACAGATCTTGCCGAACATTGAAACACTTAATTTTACAGAAAGTCACAATTTGTCATTTATCGTGATATATTAAAACATTTATTGGAAAAGCAAAGTCCAATATGTTCTCCAGTGAGTCATGTATCATACTGATATAAAACCACCAGTGGATTGTGCTGAAATTCATCCATCTTTGAGCATTAAAATTCTACAACCGCACATGAACTCTGCTGTGTGTTCCCAAGTGATTTTCTAACTACCATCGAGACACTATGTTAAAAGAAATGTTGATATCTACCTTGTATTAAAGTGTAAGTTGTCCCAGGCTGAACTGTCTTCTGGTTGTTTCTGCTTATGAATCAATTGGGAAATTCACTAGATCGCCCAAGTATGAAGAGGTTCTAAAAAGTGGTTTTGGCCATTTCTGCTACTTCCATAGCTATTTACTGTATAACATCAAGCAAACAAACAGTCATGCAGTCTCCATAGACAAATATTATTAGTAGAATAGGTCAAAAGGATAGTATGCGACAAGTAAAAAAAAGTAATTTTATAAATTTTCTGTCTTACTTAGTAACAAGGAGATAGCCCACTGCCCACGGGTGACAACGCCAGATATCCACGCTCTTCTGTAGTTGCAGCATTGTCATCCACATTGACTAGAAGTGCGTTGGGTTTTTTCCAGAGGATGCACATAGACGGACAAGGACTTTTTTTTTTCACCCTAATGAGGATTTCTTTATCACAATTCTATGGGCAACTTTAGATGCATTTTGGTTCAAACACTTAAAGTATACAATGGATGAGTGAGGTGAGTAAGCAGTACATGAATACCGCTCTAGTACAGTGGCTTATCACAGGGACGCCATCAGGGCAGTACTAGTGGTACTGCCATCATGGGCACGGCCACATGGCGGGCCCCCCTGCTGTAACTTCTCCCTCTCTTGGCAGGCTGTCAGAAGAGGGAGAACATTAATAGTAATAATAAAACACTTTTATTTATTTCAAATATCTATCTATCTATCCATCTATCTATCTATCTTATCTATCGAGCTATCTCATGAAAAAAGCGCCTCGACGTGCGTTTCGCCTATAGGCCGGTCTATAGGTGAAACGCGCGTCGAGGCGCTTTTTTCATCTTGTCCTGAGGTTGCCATCTCAACTCCCCACCGTGTCTCAGGGAATGTACTCATGTCTATGAATAATTGTTGTCGTACTACCACTGCCGTTTACCTCCTTGTCTCTTTGCCTGCATTCCTGTGTTGGGCTATTTAGACATCCTATACTATTTTCTGTGTATTGTACTTAGGTTGTACTTTTTCTATATGTGGATATTTTACCACTAGTTACTATTTACAAGTTGGCTTAATGCTTTAGCACGTACCATTCCATCTATATATATTTTCCTATTGCGGGTTACATGAGTGGTTTTTGGCCGCTGACGGTTGGTTGTTACTGTTTGTCACTGGTCTTTTACATCTGACCACATTGTTTTTCTTCTCCGTATATGATCCATCCTTTTTATTCTGGTCATGTTATTGTATATTATATGTAATAAAGATTTTCTACTTTTGCTAATATTTTGCTCATTATTTCTTTAGGGAACATGTTCTCTTATGGTTCGCGTTTAGGTTGTCTAATTGTATAATAGGTACCCCTGTTTACGCCATTGGTTTGGTTAGATGTTTATGTAGGTTGTTCATTAACTGGTCATATGCCTGATTCATGGTTTTGTTTACTGTAATTGACATCAGTACCAAAATCAGTTAATGCGCATAAGGTACAAACGTAAACACACCACTTTCATTGCCCAATCCTCGGTAATGGAGGGGGGCCTAGGCTCCTTGGCTGTATGGGGCCCAGAAATTCCTGATGGAGGCACTGCGTATCACCATAGGGGCAGGTGGCCGTCCGGGACCCGGGGCTCATGAGCACACCACAGATTTGTTGCTTTTTTTTACTGAAAATCACTGCAAAAAACGCGACAAAACTACTTTGTGTAAGTCCTGCAAAAGGACCTGCCAATATAAGGTCAGATGACAATATGTTTGCAGTTCTTGTTACTGTTGAAAGACCTGCAAACATAACACATGACCATGAGGACAGGTCCTTAAACAAGAGAGTAGAGCAGCAAGACTCCATAGAGAAGACTGTGAGCTGTTATGTAAGTATATGGGGTCTGGTGTTTGTATTAGTTTAAGGGGTCTGTATTTAGGGGGTCTGGCCTGGGGTCTGTATTAGTTTAAGGTGTCTGGGGTCTGTATTTAGGGGGTCTAGCCTGGGATGTGTATTAGTTTAAGGGGTCTGGGGTCTGTATTTAGGGGGTCTGGTCTGCGGTCTGTATTTATTTAGAATGCTTGTTCTGGGGTCTGTATTTGTTTAGGGGGTCTGGTCTAGGGACTGTAATAGTTTAGAAGGTATGGAGTCTGTATGTATTCTAGGGTCTGGTTTGGGGTTTGAATTTATTGGTCTGAGTTAATATGTGGGCCTGGGGTCTGAATTTGCTTAGGGGTCTGGTCTGCAGTCTGGAATAATTTAGGGGGTCTGGTTTGCAGATTGGACTAACTAACAGATCTAGTCTGGGGTAGGGAACAATTTAGAGGTTTTGTTGTCTGAATTTTTGTTTTGCTATAGGGCCTGAAAATGGCTGCAGAAGCAAGGGAAAAAGAGGTCTCGGCAGGAAACTATGCAGTCATCAGGAAAAGTCGCCATAATGGTCTGTGTCAGATGGAGAAGAAAAGAAAAGAGAACAACACCCATCAGAAAAGACGTCACCCGTGAGTCAGTGGATCTGTCACCTCTGATATGTCTATTATAGGAAATACTTTTATTCCACAAAAAGTCTTTGTGTAGCCAAGGACTAATAGACAAATGGGTGTTACCATTTCTCTTGTCAGGAGGAAGTGTGATACTGTCAGAGATGGTTGGAGACTGTCAGTATGTAGGGACACAGCTTTTTGATAAGGGGAATCGTAACACCCATTTGTCAATGCTCGCACAGAAAGGTGGTGTTTACTATAGACATGGCGTAGCACAAGAGGGGCCCAAGTTTTGGAAACAGCCCATTGCCTATGGTCTATTTAATCCGCCACTGAGTACACGCTACTTCTACCTATATACAGTGGAGAACCTGCCATGCACTCGATTCAAAATTCGATTCTATCCTGTCAGTAGAAACCAAAGAAAATTTTCTCAAAGGATAGGTTTGGAAAAAATTTCTTTGCTTTCTCTGATGGGATCTGATCCTGTTGCTGGCATTAAATATGCGGCATTCACACAAACTGTTCATACAACCATGTACCATAACCCTGAGGCCAAGATCACATGCACAGTTTTGATGCAGATGTTTGGTGCAGATCGGTGCAGCCAGCTGTGGATCCAAAATGAAACAAAGGTAAAAACAAAAGGTTGCTATGACAGTGATTTGATGGATTTCTTGCAACTGTCGTGTTGCGGTTGCGGCAACCTGCGGGATTCAGTGCTGCCATATTCCCTTTCATTACTCATTCATTATGCAGCCTGCGCAATAAAACAGCGATCCTTGTCTGTATGACCTGTGTCGTGGCCAAAGTCGCTGTGTAGACCCAGCCTTAATAATAATTAACCTTGGACTTAAATGTGTCCCAAAAGTGCAGTAATTTCACTATACTGAATAACAGTAGGTCACATGAAACTGAGGATTCCCTATGGAAAAAAAATGACAAATAGAATTTAGAAGCAGAAGAAAACCAGTTGGTCCATGTCATGTGCTCATTTAATTTTTATATAAAGTGCCTATACGATCGTTTACTCTCCAATCCATTTCAGTACATTAATGCTGAAAACCTCAGGACTGAGTGTATGTGTTTCATGCTAAGGGCACAGATCTGTAATTCCTGGCTGTAATTTGTAATGCCTTTTAAATAACGGCACAACATCTGCTTTACATTAATCTTACAGAATCTGCAGAAACACAATCCTGGGATGTTATATGCACTGGTCTAGATAGGACAGAAATAAGCAGAT
Source organism: Rhinoderma darwinii (assembly GCF_050947455.1). Classification (NCBI taxonomy): domain Eukaryota; kingdom Metazoa; phylum Chordata; class Amphibia; order Anura; family Rhinodermatidae; genus Rhinoderma; species Rhinoderma darwinii. Next base: position 61,416,449 of record NC_134690.1, read on the forward strand.
TAAGAATCACTGGGAGAATGCCAGCTAAGCCAGTTGCTTTATTTATCTTGATATTCATACTAACGTTGTACTTTTTACTGCAACTGGAATGCCATTTATAAGTGGATTTAATGTCCTCTGGAATATTTCTGTTGAATTATGTTTCAAATAAATGTTAGCTGGAACTCCTTAGTTTGAGTTCGCAATAAAGTCAAGTGCAGGTTTTTCAATGTATGCTTTATAAAAAAAAAAATATATATATATATATATATATATATATATTGTTCTACTACAGAAATTAGACACTAAATATAACCTAACAAGTAATGCACAAGTGTAGACAATCAGAATTTGCGATTTGCGGCAGATTTCACCCTTTGCATTGCATAGTGAATTTTTTTCTGCTACATGTCAATAGGATTTGCCATTCAGATGGTTTGTACTGTAATTTTTTGGAGATGTTTGGTGCAAAATCTGTATATAAAATTTGCCTTGCCTAAACGTGGCCCAAAACCTGATCCTACACGGTTTGGTAACATCTGCAATTAGTGTTAATGTTCTCCCAATATTTACATGCATTTTTACTACACTGATCCTGTCTGTTTTTTTTAGGGCATGTTAAAACGTGGCAGAATTTTTCCGCTGCAGATTTTGCTGCAAATTCGCGGAAATTACGCATTGAATCTGCAGCAAAATGTGCATATTTGACAGGTAATTCAGACATGGCAGATGTCACAATGGACTTGCCGCAGATTTAAGCCTTTGAAAACCACGGTGAAATTCTGCTGCTTCTCCGCAACAGACTATGCTTGCTGCAGAGTGTAAATTCTGCACCACAGCCTAAATTCTGCACAGTTATTTTCCGCAACGTCCGAACTAAGTTACCTAAGAAGGTATAGAAACCAATGAAAAAAGAATGCTGCTGCGGATTGCCACTGTGAACAGTCTGCAGCGGAATTCAACAGCAATTCCGCCACGTCTGAATGTCACCTAACACCAGGCATAGCTGGGGGGGGCAGGCGGGGCATGTGTCATGGGCGCAACTCTGAAGTAGGGAAGGGGGGGTGCCGCAGAGCAGCTGTTTCAAAACAGCTTAACGCTGCTGATAGGCGTCCTGTATGCCGGGCGGCTGCAGCAGCGATCAACGTTAGGAGGAGACAGGCAGTCTTGCAGCGGCATTCTGACTGGGGTCTGTGCCGGCCCAGGAGTGGACCAGTCCAGTCACCTGACCTCACGTCAGTGACATGAGGTTAGGTGACTCAGGTCAGTTGACTGGACTGGTCCACTCCTGGGCCGGCACCGACCCCAATCAGAACACTGTTGCAAGACCTCCTGCCTCCTCCTAACGGTGAGTCACATCAGGCAGAGCGGAGAGTGGTAGCGGTAGGCTACCGCTACCGCTCTGCACTCTGGCGGCAGTGTGGCACTAAGTACAAAATGGAGGGGGGGTTCAGTGACACTAAGCACAAGGGGGAGGGGGGTTCAATGGCACTAAGTACAAGCAGGGGAAGGGGGGTTGTGTGCATTAAGTACAACCGGGAGGGGGTTGTGTGACCTGTGTGTGGCGCTATCTACAAGGTGGACAGTGTGTCACTCTCTACAGGGGGCTATGTGGTACTATCTACAGGGGGGCTATGTGTGGCACAATCCACAAGGAGGCTGTGTGTGGCACTATCTACAAGGACGGCTGTGTGGAACTCTCTACAGAGGGGGCTGTGTGGCACTATTTACAGGAGGGCTGTGTGTGGCGCTATCTACAAGGGTGCTGTGTGTGGCGCTATCTACAAGGGGCTGTGTGTGGCGCTATCCACAGGGGGCTGTGTGTGGCGCTGTCTACAGGGGGGCTGTGTATGGTGCTATCTACAAGGGGGCTGTGTGTGACACTATCTAGAGGGGGCTGTGTGTGGCGCTATCTACAAGGGGGCTGTGCGTGGCCTCTTTAATTTATTTTCTTTTAACTTATTGTTATGTTAAACTACCTTATAGAACTCTATAGCTTGTAAAATATAGAAATGGTTTTATGCTCGAGTTACATAAAAAAAAAAATGTGAAAAAAAATTATACCTCATTGATTGGTAGAGAAAGCAAACATGTCGAGGGGGAAGGAGATGTCGGGAAAGAAGTTGGGGGGGGCGCCAATCTGAATCTTTGCCCTGGATGCTGGAGAACCTAGCTAGCTAGGCAGGCCAGCTTGCAGAGCGGTCACAGATATATTTTGCCCATCTTATACCCCAACCCTGTTTCATCTACCCAGAGTACTGTATACAAATAATGCCACCAACAGCATTACTAGGTAGACAGGCAGTTGTATGCCACAAAGTTTAGAATATAACTGTTTTACTGCTGGAAATTTGGGTGCTCTATTCAGTTTGCCAGAATAATTTTTATTTTTTTGCTTTCCCAAATTTCACTTTTTATTCTTACGTTACATCGATGTAGCGACATAAGGTCTTGTTTATTTTTGTGACGCAGGTAAACATAGCTTTTGTGTGTGCAGGAAATAGGAAAATTACATTGTGAGCTCCACAGGACACCGTGACTAATTTGTCATCCGATGTCATTAGTTGTTGTCATCTTATTTTATAGATCAATCATGAATACAATTAACTTTTTTACAATTAACATATTGTTCACATTGGTTTTTCCAGCCGTCCTTCTATTGACTTCAATAGAAAAAAAAAACATCTAAAAGAAAAGACTTTATGCAGCGTTTTCCTGTACATCTCATGAAACCTCATCATTACAACGGATGACGATTATAAATTTTTTTTAAAATGTTGTTGAAATTAAAGGGATTCATTGTGACATCCTTTCCTAAAAGTATTTTGTTCATACTTGAAGGAACCGAGAAAAGAACTGAAAGGTGTGAACAGGGTCTACTTTTTGCACATGGCTGTATTATGGATCCGGGATGTACAAAACCGTAATGCAACACTGATAGAAATCTATAGGTCCATATCATGTGTTTCCAATTCCTATGGAGGGTATTTCTGGAAAAATTACAGTGATGACCTTTTTAAAGGGATAGCTTATCAAGCATGGTCATGGGGGACTTACCGCTGGGATCCTCACCAAAAAGTAGGATGAAGGAGCCACGGCGCCAAAATACCTGAGTTGAGTTGCAGTACCAGGTACAGCCACACTGTGCTGGGACCCTCACTCATGTTTCATTAATGATATATCCTCAAGGTAAAACCCCTTCAAAGCACCAATAAGGCATAGATCAAATTAGAAGCATAAGCAATATCTTGTCATATATTGCAAGTACAGAGCAGAACCAGGAGGTTAGAGTATAGTGATCTTGTAACAAAATAGTAGTCAAAATAGTCTAAACATGTGACCTGTAAATGACCAGATAAAAAAAAACACAACAAGTATGTAACAGGCTTCAGTCTATACTTCAAAAGGGTTTATCTCTAATTCTCAGATTTCCCAGAGCTAGTGACTGGAGCCTAACAGCTATCATATCTGCCTAACACAGCAGACATAGAAGAGGAGAATCCTGCCCCCCTCTCTCTATCTATCACATGTATAGAAGCAGCAACATGGAGGACATCATATAGCAGTAATGAGCAGTGTAGCTGTGAATCCAGCACTGGGGGAGATAAAACACTTAGTAGAAGCTGCAGCAGTGTCTCTGAGTCTCTCTCTGCCTTTCTCTCATTCTCTCATTCTGCTCCTGCTCCCTCCCTCCTTCACACTCCCCTCTCCATAGACTTCTATGGGCAGATGTAACCTGATCCCTCAGTCAGCTGATAGTCCATTTTGTTTTGAGAAGATGGAAAAAGCAGTCAATTCAAGTTTAGGCTTCGTTGACATCTGCGTTGGAGGCTCTGTTAGGTGCCTCCGTCACAGAACCGGCAGGGATTCCTGAAGATTAATGGAGACAATAGCGCAGCATTATACACGTATGTGTCTATTTTAATCCCCTATAGTAAGAAATAAAACATTATACTGTAGCCTTCAGAAGGAAAATTATTGCAATTTATAACTAGAAATATTGTTCATTGTGCCATATCTAGTGTCCTAGGTGACAATCCAAATATAAGTTTTGACTAAAACTGGGTCCTTAAAAATTCTTCAAATCCCCCATCTCCCACCTCCATTACTGGTTCTGATTCTGCATTTTGTAGTCTGAATTCTGAACTTCTCCCTCATATTTGTAGATGGGCAAAATAAACGAATAAAATTCATTCTGTTGGGCTTTGCATGTGTTTTATCACTTGCTAATTCCACTTCTACTTTCAGTTTTTCATAAGTCCATCACTAGCTGGTATATCTAATACATAGATTTTCACACTGTGCTTGTTATGTGAAAGCCCACCAAGAAACAGGTTTCAATATCATGAAGTCTACAAGGAATTATTGACTTTCTGAAAAAAAAAAAAAAAAAATGGTGTAAAACCTATTGTTGTGGCATTACATTCAGTTCAAGCTTTGTACATTTTCTACAGTTGTGCTGCCATTCCCTTGTTACATTGTTTTTCCAGTCAACCAGGTTACTATAGATATTGATTTTTTTTCCTTTCTCGAGAAATTCTTGTAAACAACATTATCAATCGACTCCAAACTGGACACGAAAGACTGGTTGTGATCTAGTCTCATTACTTTTCAACATAAGATGTGACAAGCTTACAATGTGTTGTATCTGAAAGAGACCTGATGTAGTGTGTGTATTATGATTTTATTTATATATATATATATATATATATATATATATAAGTTCTGTTTGGTGGTTTGGCATTTTGTGTTATCTTTTCCTGTTACAATACAAATACGGTTCTTCCGGATTCCAAAATCAGGGTTATTAACTTTTGAAAAAATTGTCCATGACATGGATGTGGGAGATTAGATCGCGAGCGCCAGCTGGGACAGGAGATATGTTTTCCCCTTGTTAATGTCCGCTTCTTTAAAGAGTCCCAGAGTCCTACAATCCAGCTGACGTCACATGTAACATGCTTATAACTGGTGTACGCGGATACTACTTGTGCTCTGGCTAAGTTGGGACTCATGATGGCGGAGGAATCGGAGATGACTCTTCTATCCCCCCATTTTTTCTTTTCTCTTTTTCGCTCTCTCTTTCATAAAGTTTCCTGTATATCGTTTTTGAGACCACCTACTGGTTTCTTTGTCTGAGTAGTGGACACAACCCGGCTATGGTGATATGCCTTACCCCGCTTCATGCTCTGCATCTATGTTGACTCTGCAGATCTTACTGTTCTATTTTTGAATATTTTGGATATTATTTCAATAAGTGTATCACATATTATCTTGATAAAAATTATTGAAACATAACATGCTTAGAACTTTTCCTCCAGAAGGAAGTAAGCTGTCTACCTATTGCCAGCTATAGATGACTACCCTAAAAATCATTGTCTGACCTTTTATAGAGCCTTGAAATAGTACTTGGGTTAATAGCCAAATAGAAGGTACCCATCTGTAGACAGCAATGTTTCAGAGAGGTTGCTTCTCATCAGTACAGAGTTGACTGGGTAAGATGCCTTTGATGCTCCCTTTGGAAGGTACTGTTTCTCCATGTGGTGATACAGATGACACTAGTGATACAATTATACTTTCACAGGGAACATTGCTCTTAAAGAAGCTTTCCGAGTTAACCGTATTTGTTTTTTTTTTTTAATACATTTACCCTTACATACACAACCTTTAAAACATTAGTATATGAAATAAAAAATCAACTTACCCATTGACTTTTTCTGTTGTCGCACCGCTTGTTTATATCCATTCAAGGTCCGTTTTGTTGTTGTTTCCCTGTATGCCTCGTAGGCTGTTCTGAGCATGCAGGTTGCTCCTCCCTAGAGTCTACGTGGATCCTCCACGCTCGTTCCCGACAAGATCTTGCCTGTCCAGCAGTTTGCATTATAGCATCTATTTTACTAACACACCCACACACCACACACCACTCACCACACCACACACCACTCACCACACACCACACACCACTCACCACACCACACACCACACACCACACCACACACCCCACACCACTCACCACTCACCACACCACACACTCCCACACACACCCAAACACACCCACACATCTCTGCAGTAACTGCAATTAGCATCCCACAGCTGGAGTGTCTAATGAGTGTACACGCGCATGCGCAGTCCCCGCTCTGCAATTAGCGGGGACACGCACAGGCGCGCGACATGAGATGCACGGCCAAGAGAGATGAAGAAGCCGACTCTTAGTCGAATGGGTACACGGCACGTCAGTGGAGGAGGCTGTAAACGTGATGTCGGAAGTCACGTGATGAGCAGCCAGAGCAGAGTACAGCAGCACATTTCATAAAGTAAGTATATTAGAAGATTGCAAAATGGGTAAACAGAAAGACGACAATTAGTTAAAAATTTATATCGGAATACCCCTTTAAGACTCACTCCAAGCTGGATCTCTGTGAGGAAAATCAGTACCTTCCAAGAGCTGTATCAAAGGCATCTCACTCAGCCAATCAAAACTGTACTCTGTACTGATGAAGAGTAACCACGCTGAAACAGTGTTGGCGACAGATGGGTGTCTCTAGTGTGGCTATTAATTGGAGTCATGTTTCAAGGCTCTATTAAGAATTTGACATTGACTTACAGGGTAGTCACCTATAGGTGGCACTAGACAGACAGTCATCTTTTTTCTGAGAGCTCATTTGCATACTTTTCCCAGGGAGTATTGCACTTAAAGAGGCTCTGTCACCAGATTTTGCAACCCCTATCTGCTATTGCAGCAGATAGGCGCTGCAATGTAGATTACAGTAACGTTTTTATTTTAAAAAAACGAGCATTTTTGGCCAAGTTATGACCATTTTTGTAGTTATGCAAATGAGGCTTGCAAAAGTCCAAGTGGGTGTGTTTAAAAGTAAAAGTCCAAGTGGGCGTGTATTATGTGCGTACATCGGGGCGTTTTTAATACTTTCACTAGCTGGGCGCTCTGATGAGAAGACAAAACAGATAAAAACAAGGACATTTATTCAAAAACACCGAAAAAGGCCATACTTACAAATGGACACAGCCAGGTCTGGAACGCTGATGAAGGCGAGTGAGCAGGTGCTTTAAATAATAATAGCCACTCCCACTAGTCTTGAGGGGAGTGGTATGTGGTGCATGGGATGTGTAGTAAGAAATAATAAATGAATAGTGTATGTGCAAGTGTAATAATGTGAGTGAAATATAGGGGGCAGTAATGAGTGAAGTGCCTAAAAAATAAATGAATAATGGGATGCAAGTGTGTGAAACATGGAGGAATAGTGTGTAAGTCATGAGGCGCAACGTGACTAGCCAGGTAGAAGCCTATTTGTGACGCCTTGATAATTCATAGAGCGGGCTACCCTGCTTGCTAGGCCAAACAACAACACACCATGCTCTCCCAGCATCAAAGACCTGGCTGTGTCCAAAAGAAGCGAATATAAGTAATAATGAAAAATACCTGGGGTATTAGTGATCATTTTGGCCAAAAGGACGCAAGCTCGCAATCCACGACAAGGATCCCCAGACTTGCGAGTCCCTAAGTGATTTAAAGAGGCTCTGTCACCAGATTTTGCAACCCCTATCTGCTATTGCAGCAGATAGGCGCTGCAATGTAGATTACAGTAACGTTTTTATTTGAAAAAAACGAGCATTTTTGGCCAAGTTATGACCATTTTTGTAGTTATGCAAATGAGGCTTGCAAAAGTCCAAGTGGGTGTGTTTAAAAGTAAAAGTCCAAGTGGGCGTGTATTATGTGCGTACATCGGGGCGTTTTTAATACTTTCACTAGCTGGGCGCTCTGATGAGAAGTAACATCCTCTTCTCTTCAGAACGCCCAGCTTCTGACAGTGCAGATCTGTGACGTCACTCACAGGTCCTGCATCGTGACGGCCACATCGGCACCAGAGGCTACAGTTGATTCTGCAGCAGCATCAGCGTTTGCAGGTAAGTCGATCTTACCTGCAAACGCTGATGCTGCTGCAGAATCAACTGTAGCCTCTGCTGCCGATGTGGCCGTCACGATGCAGGACCTGTGAGTGACGTCACAGATCTGCACTGTCAGAAGCTGGGCGTTCTGAAGAGAAGAGGATGTTACTTCTCTTCACAGCGCCCAGCTAGTGAAAGTATTAAAAACGCCCCGATGTACGCACATAATACACGCCCACTTGGACTTTTACTTTTAAACACACCCACTTGGACTTTTGCAAGCCTCATTTGCATAATTACAAAAATGGTCATAACTTGGCCAAAAATGCTCGTTTTTTAAAAATAAAAACGTTACTGTAATCTACATTGCAGCGCCTATCTGCTGCAATAGCAGATAGGGGTTGCAAAATCTGGTGACAGAGCCTCTTTAAGACTACTTACTAGCTGGATCTGTACAAGGGGAATTAGTGTCTTGCAAGAGCTATAACTTTTCCGCTTCTCCTACAAGACGTCTTCTCTTCACTACACAGTGGCATACCTACTGTGGCATAAAGGGAGATCACACCACTGCTTCGGGGCCCATTGTGAGAAGGAGTCTGGTACTGAACTTCACCTGCTGCTTCTCATTTACTCACTAAGTTTACAATAATATGCAACAACTTCCTTTGTATCTCCCAGTAAATATATGACTATATCAGAAGCTGCTTAGCAGAAGTGTATATGTTGGAAAGAGGTCCACTTTTAATAATGGGTATTCTAAAGATGTCCAGTCGATGTTAAATACACCCACTACAGTGTTTCAAAATTTTGATTGAGGGGGGTGGGGTGCACCATGCCTTCAACAAGTCAAAAATGTAGGTGGAAAGTGCAGTGTGAGGGATTATTAGTTTATCTCATCGCTATAGGCCAATCACGACCTGTCCCTTATTGAATTCTGCTCTTCTTTTGTTGCCGATTCGCTAAGAGCCAGAAGATCAAATAATATTTTGTGACACTAAACTTCCTAGCTGCCCTTATTTATGCTGGCAGGATGTGCACATTTCAGTTGCCAGTTTTTGAAGGTGCTCCTGACCAATCAGGGTAAAGCAGACGGTGTATGGGATATTTCAGCATGACCCACAAACTGTAGTCATTGTTGTGAATCACCAAGTAAATCTATGGAGTGGATATGCTCTATACTCAAAGGATATTAAATATCTCTCAGGTTTCTGTATAGGTTATCCATTCTGAATAAAATTTACAGTTGATTATAGACCTACTTTTTACATTTAATGAAATTGTAGATTTTCAATACTAAATACTCAACTCTTATACTAAGTTCCCTAAACAGAGTCTTCTACATCGTATCTTACACATCTCAGTAATAACCCACTGATAACACATCAATCACTACGGTCACACCAGTCAAACACCTCAGCGTTCATATCAATCATAGTATCTCTATTCTATACTATGTGCTGTAGGTCATGAAGTCATGCACAACTCGATATTAAAACGTATTTCATAATATTACCGACCCTGCTACTCCCTGGACCACCTCCTAATATTTTATATATACAGAATTCCAGTACAGTCATTTTATTGTGAACGTACATTCCCATTTTTATGTATTTATGAAAGTGATCATTACATTGATAAAGGATAATTCCATTGTGTTTTATTTATATATATTTATTTATATTATCATCATTAATGTATTTACGCGTGTAGTTATTCTCTTGGTTTCTGCTGTGGTTTTTGATGCAATTTTTTACCCATTTTTTGTAAAAATAAAATGAAAAGATTTTTTTCTTGTAATTTTTATTAAATAAAAAGCACCCAAAAATTGTGGCAAAAACCATAGCATTAAGGTATGAATATCTGCACGTAGTTGTAAACATAATGGAATCATCATTAACATCTTTAATGTCATCAATGTGTTACAACGAAATCAACACCAGATAAATATCAGCGAATAGTATAATGTGGTATATAAAGACAACCAATTATATTTACAAATTAATAAATATCTGAAATTAATACTAAGAGGCTAAGTACACTTTTGAAAGGATTTTTTTTAATGAATCAATATTTTATGTGTTGTTAAACAACTTTTTAATTGACTTTTATTAAAAAATGTTTTACTTTTTACGATACAGCTTCTATGTATCCTATATACAGTGAGGGAAATAAGTATTTGATCCCTTGCTGATTTTGTAAGTTTGACCACTGTCAAAGACATGAACAGTCTAGAATTTTTAGGCTAGGTTAATTTTACCAGTGAGAGATAGATTATATTTAAAAAAAAAACAGAAAATCACATTGTCAAAATTATATATATTTATTTACAGTCTCTTAGTTTAACTTTCGGTGGTCGATGGCTAGCTGGCTCACTCTTTTGCTATACAGAGTCTAGGGTATTCTGCCCAGATGCAGAGGATGTCCGGTATGTTCAGACCTACTATGCCACACTGGCTGACTGCTCTGTTTCACTATCTCACATGGGAGGCTCCTGCCGTCACTCGCAATCAGTTCTAAGATTTTCCACCTGGCACAACAGCAGCTCTTTAACAGTCTCAAACTGTCACCAGGTTCCTTCACTTCCACCTGCTCACAGAACACTCTTGGCAGGAACAGTAACTGTTTTAAACAGTAAGTGCCGCCCCCAGTGTCAAAACACGGCATAGCCACACTAAAACATCCTCGAGGTGTTATGGCCGTGCAGAACACGAATCAAGATGTCGTCCGGGCCGTGTATCCTGGCGATAGTAATTTAGACCACCAGCAAGCCAAACAGTGCTACCGTGCACATAAACAGCCACAAAATATAAACATGTATTTTGTGGACAGTTGCCTTCTAGGGGATGAAAACAATATTAAAAGGCACAGAAAACATAAATTACTGGCCACATCACTGCAGAATAAAATAAAATCACCTTCAAGGATTCGGGTTCCCCCCAAACTCTTATGAACTAAGGGGGAGATTTACTAAGATTGATGTTTCATATGCCAGTCTTAGCTTAAAGCCCACAGAAGATGCAACAAATGTGTTAAGAGGTGCATGCCTCTTAATACATTTGTTACATCTTCAGCAATCCATGCGCCAGAGAGTGAAATCTACGCCAGCCAGCAGCTGGCATAGATTTCCTATATAATTTACGCCAGTTTCTGGTGTAAATTCTAGTAAATGTGTAGGGCTGCGGTGGCTCCGACCACAACTAGACTACTTGTGAGTGGAAGAAATATCAAAATAACAATTTTTCCCGTGAGTTTTGTGCCATTTGCAACTTTTCTATGCCAGGAAACTGGTCTAGAAAAGTTAATTAATTCCCATCTTAGTCCATAATGACCCACCTCTTAGTTCCACCGCTTTCCCACATCAAAAATTAGACGCTGACGGAGTCTTATTGACAAACACCCAGGACAGCACATTACATCATTATGACTAATCCCGTTGTTGAAGCATCAGTAACACCCACACTGCATGTTCTGAACCACTTTGTGTGAATTGTGTATGGAAAAAAGCATTGTTTTATCTGAAAGCCTCAACAAGTGATACACCAATAAATAAAACCATTTCCATTTTTAACAAAATAAAAAAAAACAACAAAAAGAGCAATATATAATATAAAATCTAACCAAAAACATTTGCCAATTTGAATTCTTGAGTTTTTTTTTATCATTTAGGTATAAAAGAAATAATTGGATTTCACAAACCACACAATTCTTATGATTATTTGATTCTTAGGTTGGCTTGTAAGAGAAAATGAAATGTAATTTAATACAAAGTTTCTGCCAAATGTGAAAGTGCGGCTGATCAAGGAATTTAAGAAGATGGAAGTTCAGCTATGATGTATTTCACAGGGAAAAAAATCAACTACTAACAGCTTTAAATTTCCTAAGGGAGCTATTTGTCAACCGAGGGAGAAAATGAAGTTGGTGAGCCTTTTTCAAATCTAGACAGATAGCTATAAAGTATACTGCAACAGGATTACCAAACACCACCATTCCTCCTGATCACTTAAGGCATTAGAAATAATCTGTGGGTTTACTAGATCAAAGGCCGGGTGCAAAATAAATAAGTGGACTGATTGAAGACATCAGCACATTTCAAAATTGTCTCATTGAAAAACAGGCTGCAGAACTTGCCGAGATGGGATCCGACTTCAAAAGTACATTGTTTTATTCATGCTCTCCCTGGAAGAGAAACTTTAGCAAAGATCAAATGTTTGACTTGAATATATTTCAACATGCTTCTTTATTAAAGAAATAGAGGGACTAGTGAAAATTGGTGCAAAAGTGACTGATCATTCCAGGTACTCCGATCTGCATCAACTAATAGAACCTTCTTATACACAGTCGAGTCACATTATTATGACCACCAGCTAATATCTAGAGTAACCGCCGTGTACAACACAGGCAGCAGCTAGAACGGCTGGGAGTGACTCAATAAGTAGGTTGGTTGGTAGGTTGTCTCAGGTTTCTGGAGCCGTGCTGACTGCAGTGCATCCCATATTTGCTGGAGGGTGCGTGGGGGAGGATCCTTGGAGCGAACAAGATGATCGAGGTGATCCCACAGATGCTCAACTGGGTTCAAGTCTGGCGAATTAGAGGGCCAGAGAAGTACTTGGAAGTCTTGCTTGTGCTGTTCCAAGCACTGTGGAACATTTCTAGCTGTGTGACATTGTATTGCTGGAAGATTCCATCTACCCCAGGGAAGACAAACAGCATGTATGGGTGGACGTGATCTGCAACGATGAATTCATTCACAAATCAGTTCACAGTGCCTTCCACATAGATGAGTGGGCCCAGAGAATGGCATGAAAAAATTCCCTAGACCATAATGCTGCCGCCACCAGTTTGTGTTCTTAAAGCAATGGTTTCAGGGTGTTTGTTCTCTAATGTTTCTCGCCTGACACGCCAACGTCCATCCGTTCTAATAAGCAGAAAACATGACTCATCGGAGAAGGCAACCCTTTACCAATCATCGGTGGTCCAAATCCTATACTGCCGTGCAAATTGAAGACGTTTTTTCCGATGCTCCTTTGTTAGCATAGGAGCAGTGACCACCCATCTGCTTCAGAGCCCCATACTCAGTAGGGTTTGCTGAACTGTTATTTAAAAAGGCTCTGTCACCACATTATAAGTGTCCTATCTCCTACATAAGGAGATGGGCGCTATAATGTAGGTGACAGTAATGCTTTTTATTTTAAAAAAACGATCTATTTTCACAACGTTAGGAGCAATTTTGGTTTATGCTAATGAGTTTCTTAATGCCCAAGTGGGCGTATTTTTAATTTCGACCAAGTGGGCGTTGTACAGAGGAGTGTATGACGCTGACCAATCGGCATCATGCACTCCTCTCCACTCATTTACACAGCAGAATCGCGTTCTTACTAGAACATGATCTGCAGCCACATACACAGCGATTCTGCTTGATTAACGTTAATCCAGTGTCCTGATAATGAATACACATGATCATCCAGCCTGGACGTCATGTGTATTCAGAATCCTGACACTTCTGAATCTTTTCTGTGAGATTTACAGCAAGGGAAACGAAATCTCGTTTACCTCCGTAATCTCGCGAGATTTCGTTTCCGTTGCTGGAATCTCACAGAAAAGATTCAGAAGTGTCAGGATTCTGAATACACATGATGTCCAGGCTGGATGATCATGTGTATTCATTATCAGGACACTGGATTAACGTTAATCAAGCAGAATCGCTGTGTATGTGGCTGCAGATCATGTTCTAGTAAGAACGCGATTCTGCTGTGTAAATGAATGGAGAGGAGTGCATGATGCCGATTGGTCAGCGTCATACACTCCTCTGTACAACGCCCACTTGGTCGAAAGTAAAAATACGCCCACTTGGGCATTAAGAAACTCATTAGCATAAACCAAAATCGCTCCTAATGTTGTGAAAATAGATCGTTTTTTTAAATAAAAAGCATTACTGTCACCTACATTATAGCGCCCATCTCCTTATGTAGGAGATAGGACACTTATAATGTGGTGACATAGCCTCTTTAAGACACAATTCCGGTAACCCCCTGGTTGATTTTCATGGTGTGCTTCTCCACTGTAGCGTGTCCTTCAGCCCTCGTGCACCTTTGTAGCCGAAGTTTACCTCTCACATTAATGGCATGTGGTGCTCCGCAGTTTCCACATCGGTAATTCCCAATGGTCCCATTTGTTCACTCACGATACACTTTCGCCACAGCAGTACGCGAACAGTTCACAAACAGCGCTGTTTGAGAAATACTGCCAGCCTTGGCCCTAAAGCCAATAATCATCCCTTTTTGCAACTCTGATAAATTACCCTTTTACCCATGGTAACGAGTGATATGTGTTCAGACAGCCTATCACACACCTTATATACTCACCAAGCCAGCCCACGCTGCCGACGTCAAAGTAGGCCAAAGTGGTCATAATAATGTGACTCGACTATGTAGTTGTTTATTCTAGGCAAAATATCTTGAATGTGGACACATGTGATAATTGTTTTCTCTGCTGCATTCATATCTAATTTTGCTCTTTCAGCCGCTTCTGGATTAAAACATATATAACCAATTGTTTTACTGTTTCAAAAGAAGTATTTTAGGCTGAAAATATCACTCAGACCTTTGAACCATTAAAGTGGTTTTCACATCTTGGACATTTATGGTAAATCCACAGGATATGCCATAAATGTCAGATAGATGCAAGCCCCACCTACGGGACCCACACCTATCTCTAGAACGAGGCCCCCTAAAACCTGTTCTAGCTTACTCGACTCCGCTGCCTCCCTGGCACTTCCTGGTTAGGTGGTCAGCAGTTACAAAAACACCCGAATGCTCACTGAGCTATGCTGTTTCCATTAACTCCCATAGAATTTAAAGACTGTGGCTGAACTGTGTGATTTCCGACCATGAAATACAGAAACAGCGTAGCTTACTGAGCTACGCTGTTCCCGTAACTACCATAGTAGTAAATGTACCTACAGTATTTACACGAAGAGACAGGGAGACAGTACTATCTGTACCTACATCATTTACAGGGAGGCATTATTATCTGTCGCAACATGTAGAAATCATGTAGAATTTCTAGTATTGCAAAGGTGTAAAATTATTCCGACACCTAGGTTTAATCTCCCAGCTATTCAATTTTGTCCTATTTAATTTGTTAATGCTTTAAAAGAATGACCGGTCTTCCTCCAATCAAATGAGCTCCAGAGTCAACATGACTCTGTGAACTGAGTACGTTGTATATTTCATGCACAAATGCATTCAAACCTTAGCTGTTCATAAAATAAGGTAAAACCTCAACCAGAGCACTTACAGTCAAATTTATGGCCCTAAAAGTGATCAGTGAATCGTGTAAAACTCGAGCCACAATAGAAAATGTATTGTAAGAGCAGTGCATTTCTTAAAAATTTTTCCTGATTCCTCAAGAAGAATTAAACAAAGCAGCTGCAACTGATACGTTCACTACGGTTTAAATTAAAACAAAAAAGAAACTCTCAAAGTTATGGTTTACTTTACAAAAAAAAAAAACTTTTTATCTCTAATATCTATATATTTATCTGTAGTCATGTAAGGACAGTAAGATAGTATTCCAGTAAGGACATCCCATATAAAGTGTTACGTTTTTATTTTGAACCTATGTGGACATGTCAATATTTGTTTCACGTTGGGTACGTGGACCCACTGGGCACCTTGGCGGTATGGCAGCTGGACAACAGGACACAGGTCACAGTCTGTAGTTCGTATAGGTGTACCTATGGTCGCTCAGATAGTAGCAAGACAGGCTCGGCTGGGACTTTAGGCAGCAGGCAGGCACCAGGTCTGGTGAAGCAGGACAGGCGTGGTACTCAGCGCAGCATGACTCCAACTCAATACGGCACTTGACCAGGATAGCACGGGATACAGGTTACAGGTAGCAGGAACGGGAAACACTTGGAGCTGGAAAACACTTAGGAGACCATTTGCATAGACAAACTAGGGTAACGACAACAAAGCTCAGGCAAGGCAGGAAGGGGCTGGGCCCCTCTTATAGTCCAGGGTGCTCATAGGCTAATTTGGCACATTAAATCGGGTGTGCGCACTGGCCCATTAAGAGCAGGCACGAGCGTGCACATCCTATGGTACCCGGACGAGAGAAGCGGAAGTGAGTGCTGGCGTCTCCTGAGGAGGAGATGGGTGCCAGTGCTCACAGACCCATGGCTGCGGCCGTCAGGAGGTGAGTGAGCCTGATGGCCCGTGGCCATGGGCATGACAATTTGATTGTTATTAAAACAGTTATTTTCTTTGCTTTTTTTATTTATGGTACTTAAATAGCACCAACATATTATGCAAAGCCGTACATAGATTGTCATCATTCACTTTAATCTCTGTTCCCACTGGAGCTCAAAATTTAATTTCCCTATATCGAAACCCACACTTGGGACAATTTTATTGGAAGCCAAATTAATCAGTACATTCTTGGAGTGTGAGAGGAAGCCAGAGAACCCGGAGGAAACCAACCAATCTATTTTCACCACGTTATGACCTATTTTAGCTTTATGCTAATGACTTTCTTAATAGACAACTGGGCGTGTTTTTACTTTTGACCAAGTGGGCTTTGTGGGCGTCATACACTTCTCTCCATTCATTTACTCTGCACATAGTGATCTTGCTAGATCATGATGTGCAGTCACATACTCACACATTAACATTACTGAAGTGACTTGACAGTAAATAGACATCGCGTCCAACCAGGACGCGATGTCTATTCACAATCCTGCCACTTCGGTAACCTTTCTGTGTGACTTACTCACACAGCACATCGAGATCACGCTGTGCTGTCATTTACAGTGAGATCTCGCGAAATTACTCTTGCTGTGCTGTAAGTCCCACACAAACGTTACCGAAGTGTCGGGATTGTGAATAGACATCGCGTCCTGGTTGGACGCGATGTCTATTTACTGTCAAGACACTTCAGTAACGTTAATGTGTGTGTATGTGACTGCACATAGTGAACAACACAAGATCACTATGTGCTGAATACATGAATGGAGAGAAGTGTATGACGCTGATTGGTAACTGATTGGTCAGCGTTATACACTCCTCTATACAACGCTCACTTGGTCTAAAGTAAAAACACGCCCAGTCGTCTATTAAGAAAGTCATTACCATAAAGTTAAAATAGGTCATAACTTGGTGAAAATAGATCGTTTTTCTAAATAAAAACCACTACAGCAGTGGCACATTATGGCACCGATCACATTATGTACAAGATAGGGCACTTATAATGTGGTGACAGAGCCTCTTTAACAAAAAAACTCATTGACTTTCCAATAATATATTTAAAATTAATTTCACAGATATAAAATTTTCTTTTTTTAAAAATGGTAAAACATCCTTGGCTTTAATACACGGGACAGCCTAGTGGCTCAGTAAATAGCACTGTTGCCTTGAAGCTGTGGGGTTTTGGGTTAAAATATGACCAAATATCCATATTTATCCTATTATCTATTTTACAATTTTAACTAATTTATTTTAGGCAATGTGAGAGGTTATCAAAACTAAATTCAGTTTTGAATAACAAGCTGTAGGTCATTATTTATTTTGTGTCCTCTGTCAGATCATTTCTGTGATGACATCATAGTTTCTTTGATCTATATCAAATTGCTTAGTGGTTATATGGCCCCATATATAATATGACATCACAGCTGTGTCAGTGTGTGTCTAATGACTATAGTTAACAAGAATGTGCAATGTTTGTAAAAGCATACTATGTTATGTGGGTCTTCAAAAGTCAATTCATAGAATGCGGTTATAGTCAAAGGCAAATCCTAAACTTTTTTCTTGTACACAAAAACTAGAGGTATGTACTGTATAGTTTATCAGACATATGTATAGTTCAAATTCACACGGTCTGTAATTATTAAAGGATCTGTATATTTAGGATTTTTTAAGATGTGATTGAAAAGTATATATGCTTGTCTGCATAATTACAAATGTCAGAATTATGTGGTGAGTAAGGTCAGGGGCCCCAAAACATATAGGCCCACATTTATTAATCCGTTTATTCCGTTTTTTTACATAAACTGAGTCCAATAAAGTTGCAAATAATGGCGCACACCATTTTGCGCAAAAGTTGTAGCTTTTTCTCTGCACTTGCAAGTTTTGAAAAGTGAGGAGAAAAGTGGGCATGGTTTACTGGAATTGGGCATGGCATACAACTTTAAATATAATTATTATTAGTAAAGCCAGTAGGTGGCGCAAACTATGGAGCAAATCTATGCCTTATAGCAGGCATCGATTTCATTTTCTGACAGTCCAAAATGCAGCAAATTTATTAAGAGGCATGTAATGACGGGGTTGGGAGACAGACAGGTGAGCTCTAATCTACCCGCCACTCAGTCCCTGCCTACTTGCACGACCCGTTCTAGGCGACGGCGCACAACTGGGCGACGGTCCCTACGCTCAAAATGTGCCCGACAGACAAACAGAAGAGGTAACACAGAATCTAAGGGAAAAGGGGTGGTTGCCCATGGCAACACCGTGAGCAACAAGAGTAGTGAACGAGCCGAGTCAAACCAGGAGTGTACGAGGTACCAAACGCAGAGCAGGAGCGTAGTCAGTAAAGCCAGGGTCAATATGAAGCTGAGGAAAATGGTAATAGCTGGAACAGCAGAGCCAGGAAACAAGAGAGAACCACAGGCAAAGACAAGAAGCAAATAAAGGTATACATAGACCGAGGGCGGGAGCTAGAACCGTCTGGCCAGGCTGTGATAGGTTCTCCCACTCCTCAGCCTACCAGCCTGAGTGGTAGCAGATCTAGTCACTCTATCAGAGCTAGGAGCAGATGCAGACTGATTAACCACGGGCGTCGACACAGAAGCTGTGTCTGGCAGATCCTTTACAGTACCCCCCCTTTTATGAGGGGCCACTGGACCCTTCCAAGGTGGACCTGGCTTATTGGGGAACCGAAGATAGAACCTCCTGAGCAATACCCCAGCGGGAACATCCCGGGCGGGTACCCAAGTCCTCTCCTCAGGCCCGTATCTTCTCCAATGGACCAGGTACTGGAGGGAACCTTGGACCATCCTGCTGTCCACAATCTTGGCCACCTCGAATTCTACCCCTTCAGGGTTGAGAACCGGGACCGGAGGTTTCCTCGAGGTAACCAAGGACGGGGAGCAGCATTTCAGGAGGGAGGCATGAAACAGGTTGTGTATTTGAAAAGACGGGGCTAACTCCAGCCGGAAGGAGACAGGGTTAAGGACCTCAATGACCTTGTACGGCCCTATAAACCGGGGAGCACATTTTTTGGATGAAACCTTAAGGCGCAAATTTTTTTATGCCAGCCACACCAGATCCCCGACCACAAACAAGGTCAGTTTGGCCATTAGTTTCAGGATGGAAGGCCAAGGAGAAGGACGATTAATCTCCAACTTTTTACAGAAAGCTCTCCAAAACATTGAAACAAATTGTACCTCTTTGTCAGAAACAATATTGACAGGAAACCCATGGAGACGCAGGATGTGTTTGACAAACAAGGTAGCTAACGTCTTGGCATTGGGTAGTTTCTTGAGGGGCACAAAGTGGCACATCTTACTATAGCGGTCTACTACAACCCACACCACCGACTTGCCTTGAGATGGAAGCAGATCGGTGATAAAATCCATGGAGATATGGGTCCAAGGTCTCTGGGGAATGGGTAAAGAAAATAGTAAGCCCGCTGGTCGAGACCTGGGAGTCTTGGACCTGGCACAAATTTCACAAGCGGCGACGTAGGCCTTAACGTCTTTAGGCAACCCACGCCACCAATAGTTTCTAGCAATGAGGTGCTTGGTACCCAGGATGCCTGGATGGCCAGATAGTGCAGAGTTATGATTTTCCCTGAGTACCCTTAGCCGGAATTGCAGGGGAACAAACAGCTTGTTCTCAGAAAGGTTCACGGGAGCTGAACCTTGATCAGCCACAATTTCGGAGACTAAATCAGAATCAACAGAGGATATGATTATACCTGGGGGCAAAACACAAGCAGGATCTTGCTCCAAAGGAGGGCTTGCCATGAAGCTACGCGACAGTGCATCAGCTTTAATATTTTTAGACCCAGCCCTATAGGTGACCACAAGTTGAATCTAGTAAAAAAACAACACCCATCGAGCTTGTCTCGGGTCTAGCCTCCGGGCAGATTCTAGGAAGACCAGATGCTTGTGGTCGGTAAGGACCGTTACCTGGTGCCTAGCCCCCTCCAAGAAGTGGCGCCACTCTTCAACTGCCCATTTAATGGCTAAGAGTTCGCGGTTGCCCACGTCATAGTTACTCTCAGTGAGCGAGAACTTCCTGGAGAAGTAGGCACAGGGACGGAGATGGTGAGGGACCTGGTACCCTGGGACAAGACAGCACCCACTCTCACCTCGAAGGCGTCAACCTCCACGATCAATGGCTCCATTTGGTTAGGCTGAGTCAGCACTGGGGCAGAGATAAAGCACTTCTTTAGGATCTTAAAAGCCTGGACCGCCTCCGGAGGCCAGTGGAGGAGATCAGCACCTTTGCGAGTAAGATCCGTAAGAGGCTTAGCGATGACCGAGAAGTTAGCAATAAATCTCCTGTAATAATTAGCAAACCCCAGGAAGCACTGTAACGCCTTCAGGGAGGCAGGTTGAACCCAATCAGCCACAGCTTGAACCTTGGCAGGGTCCATGCGGAATTCATTAGGAGTGAGGATTTGCCCCAAAAATGGTATCTCCTGCACCCCAAACACACATTTTTCGGATTTGGCAAAGAGTTTGTTTTCCCGAAGGGCATGGAGCACCTTCCTGACATGCTCAATGTGGGAGGACAAGTCCTTGGAAAACACAAGTATATCATCAAGGTACACTACAAGAAATACCCCCAGGTAGTCTCTTAAGACCTCATTTATGAAATTCTGGAAGACCGCAGAAGCATTACACAACCCAAAGGGCATGACGAGGTATTCAAAATTACCTTCGGGCATGTTAAACGCAGTCCTCCACTCATCCCCTTCTCTGACTCGGATAACGTTATAAGCCCCCCGAAGATCAAACTTAGAGAACCATTGGGCCTACTGAATCTGATTGAAGAGATCAGGAATCAAAGCAAGGGGATATTGGTTCCTTACAGTGACTTTATTCTAGTTTCGGTAATCGATGCATGGCCTAAGACCACCATCCTTCTTCCCTACGAAAGAGAAGCCAGCACCTACTGGAGAAAAAGAGGGGCGAATGTAACCCTTGGCCAGGCTTTCCTGGATATATTCTCTCATGGCCTCACAATCGGGACAAGAGAGATTAAATATCCTACCCTTAGGGAGCTTAGCCCCTGATACCAAATCGATTGCGCAATCGTATTCTCTACGAGGAGGTAACACTTCGGAGGCCTTTTTAGAAAAAACATCAGAGAAGTCCTGAATAAACTCAGGTAGAGTGTTCACCTCCACAGGGAGAGAAATAAAATTAACAGAAAAACAGGACGTCATGCATTCATTACCCCATTTAGTAAGATCACCAGTACTCCAGTTAAACGTGGGATTATGCATCTGCAACCAGGGAAGGCCTAAAGCCAAATCGGACGATAATCCCTGCATTACCAGTACAGAACACTGCTCCAAATGAATGGAGCCAAAAATGAGTTCAAAAACAGGGGTATGCTGCGTAAAATAACCGTTAGCAAGTGGAGGGGAGTCGATACCCACTACCGGGACAGGTTTAGGCAAATCAATCAATGGCATAGCTAGATACATAGCAAATTCCACAGACATAATATTAGCAGAAGACCATGAATCCACGAAGGCACTGCCGGTGGCAGACCTACCCTCAAAATGGAACCTGAAAGAGAAGCAAGATCTTATTAGGTTTCATATTTACGGGAAATACCTGTGCGCCCAAGCGACCTCCCCGATCGTCACTTAGGCACGGAAGTTTTCCGGCTGCTTATTCTTACGCCTAGAACAGTTGTTCACTTGATGCTTGTCATCCCCATAGTAGAAGCAGAGACCATTCTTCCTGCGGAGCTCTCTACGTTGTTGGGGAGACACGGAGGCCCCGAGTTGCATTGGTTCATCCGAGTTTTCCGTGGAAGAACGAAGCAACGGAACCTCGGAAGCCATCATGGGGGAGCCAGAGGAGTAGGCACAAAAACGTTCAAGTCGTCGTTCCCTGAGACGTCGGTCCAGACGTACCGCTAAAGCCATAACCTGATCTAGAGAGTCAGAAGAGGGGTAGCTAACTAACAGGTCTTTCAGGGCGTTCGACAGACCCAATCTAAACTGGCACCTCAAGGCAGGGTCATTTCAGCGAGAAGCTACACACCACTTCCTAAAGTCAGAACAGTACTCTTCAACGGGTCTCTTACCCTGACGTAAGGTCACCAGCTGACTCTCGGCAAAGGCAGTCTTGTCAGTCTCGTCATAAATGAGCCCAAGAGCGGAAAAAAAACGTCAACAGAGGAAAGTTCAGGGGCGTCAGGAGCCAAGGAGAAGGCCCATTCTTGGGAGCCGTCCTGGAGCCGGGAGACAATTATACCCACTCGCTGGCTCTCAGAACCTGAGGAGTGGGGCCTTAGACGGAAATAGAATCTACAACTCCCCCGAAAGGAGAAAAAAGTCTTCTGATCCCCTGAGAACCGGTCAGGAAACTTGAGATGGGGTTCAAGAGGTGAGGTGGAGGGCACTAGCTGGTTAGCATCACGCTGGTCGCACCTCTGAGCCAGGGCTTGGACCTGTAGGGAGAGACCCTGTATTTGCTGAGCCAGGGTCTCAAGGGGGTCCATAGTAGTAGGAACCAGGGTTTAAAAGGTATATGGGCCTGTGATTATGTAATGGCGGGGTTGGGAGACAGACAGGTGAGCCCTAATCTACCCGCCACTCAGTCCCTGCCTACTTGCACAACCCATCCTAGGTGACGGCGTACAACTGGGCGACGGCGTACAACTGGGCGACGGTCCCTACGCTCAATATGTGCCCGACAGACAAACAGACAAGGGAACACAGAAGCTAAGGGAAAAGGGGCGGTTGCCCACAGCAACACTGTGAGCAACAAGAGTAGTGAACGAGCCGAGTCAAACCAGGAGTGTACGAGGTACCAAACGCAGAGCAGGAGCGTAGTCAGTAAAGCCAGGGTCAATATGAAGGTGAGGAAAATAGTAATAGCAGGAACAGCAGAGCCAGGAAACAAGAGAGAATCACAGGCAAAGACAAGAAGTAAATGAAGGTATACATAGACCGAGGGCGGGAGCTAGAACCGCCTGGCCAGGCTGTGATAGGTTCTCCCACTCCTCAGCCTACCAGCCTGAGTGGTAGCAGATCGAGTCACTCTAACAGACCTAGGAGCAGATGCAGACTGATTAACCACGGGCGTCGACACAGAAGCTGTGTCTGGCACATCCTTTACAAGCATTCATCTTTTAGTAAATTTGGCGCAATTTATTCCAACAAGCTTTATTGTTATACTGACATATGAAAAGCCAGTTTTAATAGATCTGGGCCATTATCCATAATGGCTCATTTTCTTGTGTGATGCCCTCTTTTGCTCCAAATAATTTCATACTGTCTGCTTCAGTCATTTAAATGACATCACTTCCTGTCTCAGTGACCACAGAGACTAGTTTCTTAACAGATCTTATTGTTGTGGTCACAGATAATATTTCACATAGGAGCTTGGTAGAGAACAGGGCAGAGAGGTTCCACCCATAAAGCCAGACACAATTATGGAAGATGTCTACTGGTACTGGCCTAAAGTAGCAGGACATGTGCAAGAACTAGGGGATGAAGTGCCGGGGGTTAATGTGCATACAACAAGGAGTTTTACCAGATTGGTAATGGATATTTTTTGTAGAAGAACTAGGCTTGGAAACATGGAAGATATTTTTTTTTCCTATATTATAGTCAGTGCCCTCCTGCTCTTGCTCTTGCTCTCTCTCTCTCTCGCAATAAATCCAAATATGTCACACTTTTTTCTTCTTACCATGTGCAGCTATTGAAAAACAACTGCCGTTCCTTTATCCTATGAGCGGGGCAATGGCTGTAATACACAGCCGCAGCCCCACTTTAACGTCGGACATCAGAGAAACCTCTGATCTCCACCGTTAAACACTTGAATACCATTCCTTTGAAGAAACCCATGGCTATCTGACCATATATGCCGTAACATCTGCCGATGTACCATTTGTACACAGGCTAATGTGCTGACATATAGATATATGCCAGTACAAAATTAAAAATCCATCTATCGGATTAAAAATAAAAGTAACATTTATTTAAAAAAAATATTTTTTAAAAAAATACACACAAATGCTAATTTTTTACAGTAAATAAATTTTACTAAATATAAGTCCCAAAACATAAAATAATATACACATATTTGTTATTGTTACAACCATAACAATGTGCACAACAAATTTATAGCATAATTTATGATGATCGGTGTATGCTGTAAAAATTTTTATAAAAACTGCAGCGGAACTGGTTTTTTTTCTGCATTTTTGCCAAAGTAAAAATTTATATACATTCAATGATAATGTAAATGTTCCAACCAAATGGCACCTACATAAAGAAAAACTCGTCCCACAAAAAACAAGTCTCATACATACAAAAGCGAACAAAAATACATCGGAGCACCGGGATGCAAAGAGGAAAAATAAAATAATTGATCCGGTCCTCAAGGCCAAAATTGGTCTGGGCCTTAAGGGTTTAATCCAAACCACAATGCATCAACTCAGCTGAAAGTTTATTATAAACCCCAACACATTACAGCAATAACCATGTGCCAGACCAGCAAATTACAAGTGCCCATAAGTTCAACATTCACATACACAGACAAAACTTTTTCTTCATCTAAAAGAAATTGTAGTCTAGATCCCCAATGCCCTGGCTTTTAGCATTCCAGCAGCAGTAATGGCTTCAGACTCGCTTATCAACCAATAAATCAGGTAAACTACTGCCACAACAGCAAAACAACAAATAAAAGGCATGCCATGCCAGGCAACATAAGATGAGCACAATCTCTTATTGCAGACTTCACGACCACGTAATCCATCCAAATGCCCAATAATAGACAAATGATAGATAATTTCAATTTCCTGCCACTGTAGTGTCAAGGTGAGAAACAATAAAAGCATAGCTTAAAAAAAAAACAATGCAGGGAAATGTACTTTTATTGAAATGTCATGTAGCAAAAAATGAATTTAATATAAACTTGATCCAATCAAGTTACATTTTTATACATTTTCCATTTACACTCTCGGCTTGAACATTAAAAGTAGAAGAGCAACTGCTTCTATGCTGTATGTTTTCTGCATAAATCAGTAGTAGATGTGAATATATAAAACTTTGAAATCTATCTTATTAGGGTATCTTCCAGTAGCCTGTATGCTCCCTGTAAATGTTCAGAGACCTCTTGAGCCCCCCGCCCCCAAAAAAAAATCCATCTATTATAAAACAGTTAAGCCCTATTCAGATAACAGGGAAACTCGGCCGTGTGACGGACGTTTTATTAACGGCCATCATATGGCTGCATTGAAATCTATGCATGTCTATTCACATGGCTTTTATTTATTTTTTTAACGAACCATCTGAACGGCCCGGGAAACTATAGGACATGTCCTATTTTTGCCCGTTTTCCCGGATCGCTCAATAGAATCAAATCTATGAGGGATATGTGAAAACGGATCTCGCACGGGTGCGGGAGCTTCAGTTTCACACTCAGGGTATTTTCACACGGCCTATTTTCGGCTGTTTTTCGGGCCGTAAACGCCCAAAAAACGCCCGAAAAACAGAAGCAGAACGCCTCCAAACATCTGCCCATTGATTTAAATGGGAAAACGACGTTCTGTTCCGACGGAGCGTTTTTCACAGCGTTTTTTACGCGTAAAAAAACGGCCACGAAAAAGAAGTGCAGGTCACTTCTTGGGACGTTTTTGTAGCCGTTTTTCATTGACTCTAGCGAAAAAAGCTCCAAAAACGGCCGTAAAAAACGCAGCGAAAAACGTCGGGAAAATAGCGAGTGGCTTAAAAACTTCTGAAATTCAGGAGCTGTTTTCCCTTGAAAACAGCTCCGTATTTTGAGACGATTTTGGTCACTGCGTGTGAATATACCAATAGTGTTTCAGTGAAAGAGCATCAGGGGAGAGGAGAGGGGGAGCAGAAGTGAGAGACATGTCATTGGCTCAGATAACATATTTTAAAAGATTAATCAGCACAGGATGTTGCACCAAAAAATTACATTGTGTTATAAGGTGGACATTCATTTTTAAGATAACATTATGGAGAACCTTAGGTGTCCAGGGTCTGTTTTTTGGTGAATCAAGTGAAAATATAGTAACTGCTTATACACTGTGTTCCAAATTATTATGCACATTGGATTTAAGTGTCATAAACATTTAATTATTAGTTTTTCAATTAAACTCATGGATGGTATTGTGTCTTAGGGTATGTGCACAGGTAGCAGGCTTTTACGGCTGAAATGACAGACTGTTTTCAGGAGAAAACAGCTGCCTCGTTTCAGCCGTAATTGCTCCTCCTCGCATTTTGCGAGGCTTCTCTGACAGCCGTAAATTTTGAGCTGTGCTTCATTGAGTTCAATGAAGTACGGCTCAAATTACGTCTGAAAGAAGTGTCCTGCACTTCTTTTGACGAGGCTGTATTTTTACGCGTCGTCGTTTGACAGCTGTCAAACGACGACGCGTAAATGACAGGTTGTCTGCATAGTACGTCGGCAAACCCATTCAGATGAATGGGCAGAGGTTTGCCGACGTATTGTAGCCCTATTTTCAGACGTAAAACGAGGCATAATACGCCTCGTTTACGTCTGAAAATAGGTAGTGTGAACCCAGCCTTAGGGCTCTTTGGATCATTGTAATCAATCTCAGACACCTGTGATAATTAGTTTGCCAGGTGTGCCCAATCAAAGGAAAGCTACTTAAGAAGGACGTTCCACATTATTAGGCAGGCCACAGGTTTCAAGCAATATGGGAAAGAAAAAGGATCTCTCTGCTGCCAAAAAGCGTGAAGTAGTGCAATACCTTGGACAAGGTATGAAAACATTGGATATTTCAAGAAAACTTAGGCGTGATCATCGTACTGTGAAAAGATTTGTGGCTGATTCAGAGCACAGACGGGTTCCTTCAGATAAAGGCATAATGAGGAAGGTTTCTGCCAGAAAAATTAATAGGATTAGGAGAGCAGCTGCTAAAATGCCATTGCAAAGCAGCAAACAGGTATTTGAAGCCGCTGGTGCCTCTGGAGTCCCGCGAACCTCAAGGTGTGGAATCCTCCAGAGGTTTGCAAGTGTGCATAAAGCTATTATTCAGCCACCCCTAAACATTGCTCACAAACAGAATTGGTTGCAGTGGGCTCAGAAATACATGAGGACTCATTTTCAAACCGTGTTGTTTACTGATGAGTGCTGTGCAACCCTGGATGGTCCATATGGATGGGGTAGTGGATGGTTGGTGACTGGCCACCATGTCCCAACAAGGCTGCGACGTCAGCAAGGAGGTGGTGGAGTCATGTTTTGGGCTGGAATCATGGGGAGACAGCTGGTAGGTCCCTTTAGGGTCCCTGACAGTGTGAAAATGACCTCTGCAAAGAACGTAGAGTTTATGACTGACCACTTTCTTCCGTGGTACAAAAAGAAGAACCGTGTCTTCCGTAGCAAAATTATCTTCATGCATGACAATGCACCATCTCATGCTGCAAAGAATACCTCTGTGTCATTGGCTGCTATGGGCATAAAAGGAGAGAAACTCATGGTGTGGCCCCCATGTTCCCCTGACCTCAACCCTATTGAGAACCTTTGGAGCATCCTCAAGCAAAATATCTATGAGGGTGGGAGGCAGTTCACATCAAAACAGAAGCTCTGGGAGGCTATTCTAACATCCTGCAAACATATTCAAGCAGAAACTGTCCAAATACTCACAAATTCAATAAATGCAAGAATTGTGAAGGTGATATCAAAGAAGGGGTCCTATGTTAACATGTAACTTGGCCTGTTAAGTTTTTTTTGATTGAAAGAGCTTTTGATTTCTGTAAATATGACCTCCTGATGCTGCAAATTCAACAAATTACCATTTTCGTTCTCTTTACAACCCTTAAAATGTTTTGATCTCTGTTGTGCATAATAATTTGAAACAGTGCATTTTGAGTTTTTTACTTCTAAACAAAAATCTGTTATCATTAGGAGATTTGTTCAATAAAATTCGCATTATACTCCAACGGTTGATGGCTTGAAGATTATACTGACTGTCATTTGCATCGACTATTTTGGAAAATCGGCGAAAAATAAAATTTGCATAATAATTTGGAACGCAGTGTATTTCTATTTTCCTACCACAACATATTATTGATTATCTTCAATCTGAGAAAAGTTCAAAACATGTTGCCCGTCAACAGATATAATTTAGAAGAGAAAGTTTTAAAATTAGTACACATAATTAAAAGAACTCTGAGAAGGCGGCAAACAATTTTTAGCACAATCCTCCCCATATGGTAAGTAAAAATTTACTTTCAAAACTTGACTCCAGTGAAGTGGACCAGGGGACATTTTCCCCATAATGTGTTGACCCTAGAAGTGGTGTATTATCAGTACAATGCAATATAACAGATCTCCCGCAGTACAGCAAGTTTCTGCTCTCCAAAGGACCATGATGATTGAGTGTCACCATTGCACTGCAGAACCCATATCACGCATGCGCCCAAAATCGGGCAAGATGTTCACAGATATTGGGCAATGTGTAAATGGTACCGACAGTAAGGAGGACCTTTCGGACTAGTAAAACTAGTTTTAAATAACTGTCAGTAATTCTCAATTTCCATTAGGTTTTCCCCATAAAAGCTAGAGAAACATAATAACAACACTGAGGAAATGACTTTTCAAGTAATAGAGGTAATGAGATCGCCAGTACGTGGAGGGAATTTACATAGACTCCTCCTCCAAAAGGAATGTAGATGGGTCTACCGATTAAAAACAACAAATTCTGAGGGTATTAATGACTACATATCCTATACTAGCTTTATTTAACATTAGCTAGGATTTTTGTAACATGATTTTGTTATTTGCACCTATTATTATAAATCTAAAGCGTCATAGCCTTTATTTTATGATATACCTGCTCACACCTTATGTTACCCCCTTACCAATGTTCATAATGTGGACACAGCGCATATATATTTAGAGAAAGCATTGCCTGTTACATTCCCCTGACATGGAGGGGTTTTTGGAACAGTGTTTCAGCCCACTGCTGCCGGGGACGCTCCATGCGCTGATTGACAGCGCATAGTCTCCGATCACAGCCCCACACGTCATCTCAGGGGAAGCGGCACTATGCACACTATGCTGCACTATGATTGGCTGACCTGGACGCACCCCCAACTACGTGGGTATGACTGGCATTACGTGCTGGGCCCTTTCCATTGGTTCAATATGCACATGTGGGGGGGAGTGTCCTCCACCTTATAAGATGGAGTGTTTGGCCACCTGCAGTGGCTAGCTTACTATGTCCACGTTGTAGCATGATTTGTTGCATTCAGTGCATTGTACACTTAGACTTCTAGAATGCTAGAAGATCTAATCGATTGATTTCTGTAGGCTCCTGAAGATTTGCGGCAGAAAGAAACGCGTAGGGCTAATAGTGGATAGGATAGGAATTAAGGGTCTTAGCACTTGAACAATATTCCTTGCACCTAACTTGGATGTGCTGGACTTAGATTGAATTTATCTACCTTGTGCAGATCTCTATAGGTGTGGCTAATGGGCCCCACCTATATCTCTGATATTCTATGTGCAGTTTACAAACATATATAAAAACAAATAAAAATAGATAGTAACTAAGGTACTAACTGGACATAAATATATGTGATATGTTATTTTTTTAGCATTATTACCTACCACACTAGATTAATTTATTTTGTGTTAATGCAAAGTGTGAAAGCACTAGACACATTCTTGATACATTGTATCATTTATCTTGTATAAGCTGACATACTTATGATACAAACATTGGCAGTGAAGCGTTGACTGACAATTTATATATCCCTTATACAGGCAAGTAAAACTAGTTTTAGCAGATTCTCCAAGTAGAGGACAGCATTACTCTCCTGCACAGTACAGGAGTCATCAGATGCAGCTACAGGGACGTGAAAGCTGTAAGAAGTGGTGTCTGTCTGTTAGGAATTACTGGGCAATATAGGCATTAATTATTTGGGCAAAGTATGGCACTTTCTGGTTATTGTTTAGCACTCTATGGCTCTATGTAGGCACTATATGACAATATGTGGGCACTGTATTTCTAGGTATGCAAAGCAATTTTTGCACACTTTTTGGTACTATAAGGGCACAGCAGGGCACTGTGTGGGCACACAGGCAATATGAGGGTGCAACTTGGCCTTATGTATGCACTGTATGGCTTTATGTAAGCAAAATAAGCCCTTAGGTCACTGTTTGGCACAACATGGGTACTTTTTGGCACTATGTAGGAAATATTGATAAATCTTGTTTAGCTCTATGTGTAGCATTTGGCAATAAGTGGGTACTATTTGGCTCTATGCAATCACAGTATAACACTAAGTGGGCATTGAATGGCTCTATGTAGGAAGACATTCTACATTTGGGCATGGTTTACTTCTATGTGGGAATTCTTTGGCTCTATGTGGGTATGGTATAGCACTATATGAATCAATGTTAGTAAAATATGAAACTATGGACACTATGTTGGCACTACTTAGCTCTACTTGAGCACTGTATTCCCTACTCGAGCACATTACTCTACTTGTGCACCTTTTGCCACTAAAGCACTATGTGGGTAGTGGGCACTATTTAGCTATACTTTATAGCACGTTATGATGCTATGTGATTAAGTGGGCTTTAAATGGGCACAGTGGCACACTACCCCAATGAATGGTACTTAATGAAACTAACTGGATACTGAATGCACTATGTATTTGGTCAATATATGGCACTGTCTGGGCATAGCATGGTACTCTAAATCTACAGCTACATCATAACGAACAGTTATGCAACTTACTAATATACTTTGTGTTTTAATTTTTCACCATGTTTAAGATGTCAGCTTCTTTCAATGAATGCAAACATTTTTGGCTGAATCCCCATCCTTCTCGTGGATGAGGGATTGTTAAAAATGAACAGTCAAGGCTGTGTGCTAAACACATCAGCAGCACAAATCTCTCTCCTGTCCTGGATTTTAGATGGGTAGCTCTTAGTATGCGTTTATGTTGTGTTTTATGTCGCGTTTTTAGCATACATTTTTTTTGTTTTGGTTGATGAACTCCCACTGGGAGACATAAGAGTTTATCTACCAAAACAAAAAAAAAGCATGCTAAAAACACAACAAAAATGCACAGTGTGAACCCAGCCTTACCTACATTGGGACATAGTAGAAAACTATTAGTTGTGTGAGTGGCACCAGGTCAGGGTGGGTTTCAGTGAAGTTTGGTTCCAAAAAGGGCACATGATGTGACCCATAAAATCTAAATTGTTCAAAAAAGCAATAAATGTCATTGACTAAAGCATGCTACATACTAAACAATAAATATTGGACATGCCAATGGCTCCGAGTGCTGTAACAAAATTCTGGAGTCAATATATTGATTGTCTGAATAGGTGGGCTAGGTTATACCAGATAAATTACAAGCCACTTTAATTACCTCGACTGCTTTAAATGTAAACTCAGCAACACTACTAATAAGATGGATGATGGAAGTCAGCGTCAATGTAGCGTACAATGATGTAAGTGGTATTTGTAAGACCAGCACACAAACAACACTTCACTTGTTATTACATCACCTGGTGCAAATAACATAAGATCAACTCTAGTGACAAGCCATAAAAATCAAGTAATTGCCTGTGACACTAAAAATGTTGGCTGTGTCCATGAAAAGAGTTTACCCTACCAGGTCCTTTAACCCCTTAACGACATCCGACATACTATTACGTCGCTGTCGTTAAGTACTTAATGCAACACAATGTATAGGTACGTTGTGTTGCTGGTGTAAGCTCAGAAGCTGAGCCCGCACCATAGCCAGCGGGTGTCAGCTAGGGCCACCATCAGGGCAGTACAGATGGTACACCCGTATACCCATCAGGGGCCCGGGCTAAACAGGGGCCCGCCATGACTGCGTAGCTGAAAGGGATCACAGCGGTCGCAATTGCAACCGGGCCTCATATCCAGGGGATCCCGTGGCCACGCTGGATGGCGCGATGCTGGATGGAGTCAGGACCTCCGCTGCGCCCGGAGCAAGTATAACGTTACTGTCTGCTAGGGCCCTGTATCTAAGCCTACCCTGTGGTAGGCTTAGATACAAGGCCAATCAGACAGGATCGCACATGGTGTGATCCTTCTGCTGGGCCCCGTATCTAAGACTACATTGTGGAAGACTTAGATACAAGGTCCATCAGACAGTATCACACATGGGCCCTGTATCTAAGCCAACCACATGGTAGGCTTAGATACAGGGCCCCAGAAGGCAGGATCACACATGGGCCCTGTATCTAACACTATCACATGGTAGGCTTAGATCCATGGCCCATGTGTGATCCTGTCTGATGGGCCCTGTATATAATCCTACCATATGATAGGCTTAGATACAGGGCCCCAGCAGACAGTAATCTTATACTGTGTAAGATTACTGTCTGCTGGGGACCTGTATCTAAGCCTACCATGTGGTAGGCTTAGATACAGGGCCCATAAGACAGGCTCACACATGGGCCCTGTATCTAAGACAACCACATAATAGGCTTAGATACAGGGCCCCAGCAGACAGTAATCTTATACTGTATAAGATTACTGTCTGCTGGAGCCCTGTATCTAAGCCTATCACATGGTAGGCTTAGATACATGGCCCAAGTGTGATCCAGTCTGATGTGCCTTGTATCTAAGCCTACCAGACGGTAGGCTTAAATACAAGGCCCCAGCAGACAGTAATCTTATACTGTGTAAGATTAATGTCTGCTGGGGCCCTGTATCTAAGCCTAACATGTGTAGTGGGAAGTTCCCAAAAATCATCACTCTGGGTCAAGTCACATAACATTGTAACAATATGCAGCCAGAAATGTAACACATTAATGCTCCAGATACTACAGTCCAGTTTCCAGAAATGATAGCAGTGTAATGGGAAGTTCCCAAAAATCAGACCTACGAATGGCGCTGTTCCCTTTTGAAGAGGTGTAATATTGGTTCCTTAGTGTCGCATGGCAAGGAGGTAAACACTAGATATGTGTCAGCCGCTCGTCCCCGTTTAAAGCCTTTGTCGTCTTCCTGGAAATCTCAGTCTGAGCTCCTCCCAGTGACTTTGAGCCGCCGCCCGCTGCCTGGCTCTGTGTCGCTCCACTGACCTTTCACCAGGCTGCGCCTCGGGCTCACTCCGCGGTTTTTAAGGCAATGAACGCACGGGAATGCTGGGAAGCCTTCTGACATCACAAGCCTTTCCAGCATTCCCGAGCATTCACTGCCTTAGCAACCGCGGAGTGAGACCGAGGCTCGGCCGGGTGAGAGGTCAGTGGAGAGGGAACCAGTGAGGACCCTAGTAGTTGGCAGGGATATAATTATATAAAGAAACGGCTGATGTGCAAAGGCACAGTAGTCCGAATTTCCCAACTACTAATAGAATTAATTAGTTTATTAAAATATAGCTTTTATTATTGAAGTTAATATTGAGCAAAGAACGTACAACATGTAGTTAGTTAAAAACTTGCACAGAGTCGGTTAGCATGTCATTAGAAATTAGGTGTGTGCTGTACATCTCATAGATGCAGTGTGGCTGACATGGTCAGTAGTTGCAGACTGCTGTGAAAACCCTTTTGTCACACTGAGGTTGGATATAGTTACTAAAGCCGACAGTGTAGATTAAAATTACACTAGCCCCACAACATATTTCACTGCATAAGCAGCGTCCTCAGGGGATAAATCAGGGCTAACACACGCGTGTGCGATTTCCGCTTCCTTTTGTAATATGGGATAGACCTCCGAAAGGGATGTCTTCCCATATGACAGCCAGTCAAGGCTCGCAACGAGGGACGAGCCCTCGTGCAGCCAGACTGGCATATCGGGTGACCAATGGGGTGAGTCAGCCATGTACCCAATCACCGAGCGATCTGGGCGCATGCGCCTTACGGCCAAGCCGGGTGATAGAAATATCTTATAGCCGCGAATGCGGCTACCCCAGTCAGTCAGTGAAGGCAGAAAGGTGTGTGCTATGCGCATGCGCATCGCGTCAAGTCGCGATGACAGCTACATTCATGGGTATCTGCAGAATGGTAGGTATATTTCTATTTGGGGTGATTAGCCCATGTGTGGGAGGGTAATTTACCACTTGCAAGCTGCCAGAATTGATCTAACACCGCAAAGAAAAGACGTTAGTCCAGGAAATCTGGACCAGTATGCGTTTATATTACTAATGTTATTATTGAAATGCTGTTTAGATATCATTACTGGATTCACGAGTGACAGGCTTTATCTATAGGTTGGGATTAATGAGGATAGAATATTGTTAGATAAAAGGAAGGAGGAAACTTTACTTAGTGTTGTACATTGGTAACAGATTGCATAAGTGGTTGCTGGTAGCTTATGTATACATTTATAAATATGTACCAAATATTAGTGATATAGTAGATTCATCATTTCGAATGATTATTGTAGGAGTGGTTGTCAATGACATCAGTATTGATATAGTTAAAGATATTAGGTTTATAAAGGGAATCTATAGGAAGGCTACAAAGGTAAAGCCCTCATTCAGTCCAGTAGGACTGAGAGAGCTGAGCCTATGTATCCAACGAGCTTCTTCTTGCAGCAACTTCTTGTCTAGATTGCCGGCCCTAGGGCCTAGTTTAACTTGAGTGATGCCCCAGAACTGGAGGGTATTGGCATTCCCATGGTGGAAGGATCTAACGTGTCTGGAGAGGGGTGTATCTTCTTTTGTATTAATGGTACTAATATGCTTAGAGATCCTTCTCCTGAGTTGTTGGATGGTCTTACCAATATAGAGCTTGGGGCATGGGCATTTGGCGGCATATATGATGCCACTGCTCTGGCAATTGTTGAATTGCCTGATGGTATATTGTTTACCATCTGAGGGATTACTAAAGATCTTAGTCTTAGGCATATACGGACAGAATGTACATATGCCACATGGAAAAGAACCAATAGAGGGCGGTGGAAGCCAGATGTTCCGAGGAATGGAAGGTTTGGAATAATGGCTATGCGTGAGGAATTCCCGGAGATTCTTACCTCGTCGGTAGGTGATGTTCGGATTATCAGAAATAACCTCAGCTAGATCTGGATCTGCCTGCAGAATAGACCAATGTTTCCGTGGAATGTTTGATATCTGGGAGGAACAGGTGTCAAAATTGCCTATGCATCTGATGATGGAGGGATGTTTATCTTTATTTGTTACCAGACTCTTATTACCATATAGTAGTTCTTCTCTTGAGTTGGCCCTAGCTCTAGTATATGCTCTATGTAGAGTCTTCTTAGGGTATCCTCGTGCCAGAAATTTTTTAAATAAAGTGTCATATTCTAGTTGGAAAGTCTGTTCCTCAGAGCAGTTCCTCCTAGCTCTAAGGTATTGCCCTATGGGTATACCCTTCTTAAGTGACGGAGGATGAAAGCTCCCCCAATGCAGGAAGCTGTTGGTGGCAGTTGCCTTTCGATAGATGTTAGTGTGGACACCGCCACCAAAATCCAAAGAGATTTGAAGATCAAGAAAATTAATTTGATTAGTGTGTATTTGGTGGGTAAATTTCATCCCAATATCATTATGGTTTATGATGTCCATGAAATCAAGAAAAAGTGCCTTGTCACCATCCCAAAAAATGAGTATATCATCGATATACCTACACCAAAACAAAATGTGACAAGTGAAAAAAAGTAGATCCTCATTAAAAATCAAAGTGTCTTACCACCACCCCAAAAATAGGTTGGCATATGTGGGTGTGCAAACTGTGCCCATGGCTGTGCCTTTAAGTTGATGGTAAAATTTACCATCAAAAAGAAAATAATTATGAGTGAGTAGAAATCGGAGGAGTGATATAGTAAAATCATTATGTGCCTGGAACTGTATCCCTTTAGTGTTCAAAAAATGTTGAACTGCTTTAAGGCCGAGGTCATGCTTGATGTTAGTGTAGATTGACTCTACATCGATGCTGGCTATTAAGGTGGTGGCAGAAACATTAATCTCTTGGATTCTGGTGAGGGTGTCTTTGGTGTCCCTTAAGAAGGAAGGTAGGGATCTGACGAATGGTGATAGAATCTCATCAACATATATACTGATTCCCTGTGTCAGGTTGTCATTACCCGAAACTATGGGTCTACCAGGGACGGGTATAGTATTCTTATGAATTTTAGGTACTGCGTAGAATGTTGATAGAGTAGAGGTGGAATTAAACAGAAATTTATATTCATCCAGGTTAATCAGTTCTTTCGATTTGGCCTCATTGAGTAGGAGACGTAGTTCCGATAGGAACCGATCGGTAGGGTTGTTCTCCAAGACAATATAGGTTGATGTGTCATCCAGTAATTTATATACCATAGAGGCATAATCGGCTCGATCTAAAACGACAATATTGCCACACTTGTCGGATGATTTCAGTACGATCTCACTATTTTTACAAAGTGCGTCTAGTGCGACCTGTTCCATTTTATTGAGGTTACCCATGACCCCGAGTTTTTGTATTTTAAGTTTGCTCAACTCCGCACTTACCAGTTTCACAAAGATGTCAATATGTGCATACTGCGCAAATGGGGGTGTCATTCGTGACCTGGGTCGTAAAGATGAGAAACGGCCTGTGGCTGTATTGACTCCATATTCGTTTTCGTTTGATAGATCTTCTAGAGCACGCAGAGCCCTAAGTTTAGTGTGGTCAAGGAGATCAGTATTGGTCTTGGTCTTGAAATATTTATGCAGGGCAAGTTTTCTTGCGAAAAGGTGGATGTCCTTCATCCAGGTGAACTCATCAAAGGCATAAGTGGGGGTATAGGATAGACCCTTACGTAAGAGTGTCTCTTGATGTAGGCTCAACTGGACGGACGACAGATTACAAATCTGCAAGTTATCTGAGATATGATTTTCTTGATTGGTTATTTGGTCTGATTCCAGGGTTTATGGTGTGTTCCTAAAAAAGGAAAAGCATTTGGGGGGCCCGTTAGAAGAGAGCCTGCATTCGCTGAGACCACGGTATTCCTCCCAAGGCCATCTGCATTTGTCCCCATGGTTAGTGGGGTTGGTGGCGTGTTTGTTGTCATGAATGTGGATGAGGAACGTGCAAAGGAGGAAGCTGGAATAGGCATGGAGGTAGTCATGTGTTGTCCACTGTGACCTGGACTATTGATTTTTTGGGCGATAGTGGGTGTTCTTTTTGAAGGATTGTATTTGATTTTTCATTTTCCGATTTGCTCCTAGCCTGCTGTCAGCTAGGGGCGGTCTAGCTTAATCGGTACCAGAAACGTCAGACTCTGAGATGTCTTCAGGTCTATAGGCACGGTTTGGGAAAGAAGAGTTGCGAGTACGGTAGGTATACGCCTGGCCAGTATCGAAGTCTCTTCGATCCCGTATGTATTTGCGGTGTTTTCTTTCCTTCATTTCTTTTTGCAGATGTTCTATGTTTTTTTGTAATTTAATTTCGCAATCAGCGAATTCAGGCTCTGAATTAAAAGATTGTATGTCACTGATTTATTTTTCCAACTGCGTGCTAATTTTGTTGAAGTCTCAGCGGAGGTCAGCGGAGAGACACAGAGCCAGGCAGCAGGCGGCGACTCGGAAAAACCAGGAGGAGCTCAGACTGGGATTTCAAGGAACACGATAATGGCTTTAAACTAGTACGAGCGGCTGACACATATCTAGTGTTTACCTCCTTGTCATGCAACACTAAGGAACCAATATTACACCTCTTCAAAAGGGAAAAGCGCCATTCGTAGGGCTGATTTTTGGGAACTTCCCACTACACTGCTATCATTTCTGGAAACTGGGCTGTAGTATCTGGGGCATTAATGTGTTAAATTGCTGGCTGCATATTGTTACAATGTTATATGACTTGACTCAGAGCGCTGGGTGTGGTCAGTCTGTGTATTGCCTAGCTGGAGAATAAAGCAGCATCCTGAAGTCTGGGCCTGAGAACCGGTGTTATACACTACATATTAGCTAGATTTCTTGATTTACCAGCAATTGGACCTTTTGATGTGTCTGGGGACCACACTAGTTTGTCACAGCGGTGGGATAAATGGAAGAAAGGATTTAACTTCTATGTTGCAGCCACAGGAGTGACGGCACCTGCACAGAAAAGAGTATTGCTGCTGCATCTAGCAGGACCAGAAGTACAGGACATTTTTGAAACCCTGGGAGAAACAGGGGAAGATTCAGACTATGAGACAGCTATGAACAGACTGAATGACGACTTTGGCCCAAAGAAAAACATTCCATCTGAAAGATATCAGTTTAGACAGGCCATACAAGAAATGGGGAAACCATTGACAGTTATGTGACCCGGTTAAAATATCTTGCAAAGTCTTGTGATTTTGGTGCAGTAACTGAAGAAATAATCAGAGATCAGGTTATTGAGAAATGCACCTCAGGAGGAGATTGCTAAAAGAACCCAATCTGACACTTCCCAGTCTGCAGGAGATTGCAAGAACCATTGAACTGTCTGAGTTACAGGCTTTGCATATTAAAAGCAAAGAGTATGCATCAGTTAATGCAATGTCTAAACCTGCCTACTATCATAGGAATTTCAGGAGTGGGAAAGCACATTTTCCAAAGAGAGCTAGTTCTGCAAACTGCAATAAATGTGGCAGAGAGGGGCACATGAGTCAGGACTGCCCTGTGGTACAGAATAAAACGTGCTGGGCTTGTGGAAAGATGGGTCACTTTGCAGCTGTATGCAAAAGTGCAGCCTCAGAAAATCAAAGTACAAACAGGGTTATAGCACAAGAGGGGAATGCAAAAGTAAATAGTATGTCTACAGGTGCAGAGACTACATCACGTTGTGAATTTATGCTCTCACTGTGCTCACGGGAGGCTGCGACATTAACCATTAACATTGGGGACACCGATTTTACAGTCCTGATTGATTCTGGAGCTACTTGCAATGTTATGGACTTTGCTTCTTGGGACATTCTGAAAAGCAGAGAAAAGCACATTAAGTTGTGCAGCACCAACAAGCAGATTTATACTTATGGCTCCAGTAATCCACTGCAGCTTAAAGGCAAATTCTACACCTCTGTCCAAACACCTGGCACTGGATCTGCCTTGTGGACTGAATTCTTTGTGGTTGATGGAAAAGGTTCCCCTCTG
Organism: Rhinoderma darwinii; assembly: GCF_050947455.1. Lineage (NCBI taxonomy): Eukaryota > Metazoa > Chordata > Amphibia > Anura > Rhinodermatidae > Rhinoderma > Rhinoderma darwinii. The sequence goes on from NC_134690.1 coordinate 61,455,593, forward strand.
CTTGGCCGCAAAACAGATATAGAACTAGGGGTACTAAGGATTGGCCCTGATACAAGCAATGCAGAGATCAACATGCTGTCTCCTTCTATCCATAAATTGAAAGAGGAATTTCTGGGTTTGGAAAGTTGAAGTATTTTCAGTTAGAGCTTCACATTGACCCACATGTAAAGGCTGTTGCACAGCCAACATGCAGACTCCCATACAGTCTAAGGACCCCTGTGGAGCAGAAGCTTGCTGAATTACTGGAACTTGATATCATTGAACCAGTGGAGGGATCTACTCCCTGGGTGTCGCCGTTAGTTGTTGTACCAAAGGGAAATGACATTGGGATCTGTGTAGATATGAGATGTGCTAATCAAGCTGTGCTCCGGGAAAGGCACCCAATACCCACTATTGAAGATGTTCTGCATGAGATGAATGGGGCACCTGTGTTCAGTAAATTGGATTTGAAATGGGGCTATCATCAAATTGAATTGACCCCAGCTTCTAGGGTACTTACAACGTTTGCAAGCCATAAAGGTCTCTTCAGATATAAGCGCCTGATGTTTGGAGTATGCTCAGCACCAAAGGCCTATCAACATGTCATCCAACAAGTGCTACATGGTTGTGAAGGAACACACAATATTTCCGATGATATCATTGTGTGCGGAAAAAACACACAGGAGCATGATGAGCGTCTTTATGCAGTGCTTGAATGTTTAAAGGAGAAAGGTTTAACGCTCAATGACACAAAGTGCAAATTTCAAATGAATAAAATTACTTTCATGGGCCATGTACTGTCAGACAAAGGTATTGATCCAGAGGACAGTAAGATCAAGGCCGTCTCAGATGCCAGGAATCCTGAAACCCCTGCAGAAGTGCGCAGTTTTCTTGGGTTAGTGAATTACTGTGCAAAGTTTATTCCGGATATGGCAACTGTCAGTGAACCTCTGCGACGGTTAACTCACAAAGTAGCCTCATGGAAGTGGGGTCCCGCTGAACAAGGTGCATTTAATGAATTAAAGAGACAGCTTACCTGTGCAACAACTTTAGCCTATTTTGATCCTGTTGCACCAACTCTAATTATTGTCAATGCAAGCCCTGCGGGTTTAGGCGCCATCCTAGTTTAGCGGCAACGTGCAGTTGACTACAGACCTGTTCTGTATGCAAGCAGATCCCTTACTGATGTTGAGAGATGTTATTGTCAGACTGAAAAATAAGCTTTAGCGGTCATTTGGGGATGTGAAAGGTTTCACACATATCTTTATTGTCTTGAATTTGAAATTGTAACAGATCACAAGCCGTTAGAGATGATATATTCTCCTCGATGAAAACCATCAGCCAGAATTTAAAGATGGGTTCTTCGTCTCTTACCATATCACTTTAAAGTGAGATACAGACCAGGGCCTACAAATGCAGCTGATGCACTTTCAAGATTGTCTCAAGCTTCAGCACCATCTCATAACCTAGCAGAGGAATATATCCACTTTGTTGCTGCTAAGGCAATTCCCCCATGCATTGACATCACGGGAGGTCGAAGAATTTTCAGCAGTAGACCCTGAAATTTCACAGTTGAGAAAATGTATAAGGCAAGATACATGGAGTCATTGTGGTCAGGCCTATCAAAGGGTTAAACATGAGCTTACTATTGCAGGACAATTAATTCTGCGAGGAAACCGTATCCTGATACCTAAAAATTTACGAAGACAAACTCTGCAATTAGCTCATGAGGGACATCAAGGCATTGTGCATACTAAACAACGGGTACGTGAGAAAGTTTGGTGGCCAGGAATTGATAAGGATGTGGAACATATGGTCTCCTCATGTCGAGCCTGTCAGCTGGTGGGCAGCAAACCCAAACCAGAACCAGTCACACATATAGTTTTACCTAAAGGTCCATGGGAAGAGCTGGCTATTGATCTGTGTGATATCCCATCTGGACACCACCTTTTAGTAGTTGTGGATTATTATTCATGTTGGCAAGAGGTAATAATTCTCACTAAAGCAACTTCGTCAACTGTAATTGATGGGTTGGAACGTATCTTTGCTTCTCATGGTTTGCCTAAGCTGATTGTAAGTGATAATGGCTCACAGTTTACTTCCAAAGAATTTCAGGACTATCTAAATTTAAATGCCATTGAACATCATCGTACAACCCCATATTGGCCACAGGCTAATCGAGAAGTGGAACGCCAGAACTGAACCCTGTTAAAAACTTTACGAATTGCTTATTTGGAAGGCAGAGACTGGAAAAAAGAACTGTGGTGTGTTCTTTTGGCTTATCGTACAACTCCACATACTACTACAGGGGTCAGTACTGCTGAACTTCTTTGTGGACGCAAATTCAGGACAAAATTACCAGATAATTTGGTTCCAGCTCCCACTGGTCTTGGGAGTTTTAGGGAGGTTGATGAGGAAAGAAAGATCCGGGGTCAACAGTATGTGAACCACCGACGCCATTGTCAAACTAGTGACCTCAAACAATCAGATAAAATATTGCTTCAAACAAACCGGTTTAACAAACTGTCTCCATTATTTGAGCCTGAGCCTTACGTTGTGAAGGAAAAAAGAGGCACTCAAGTGGTTCTGGAGGATTCGGATGGCAGCACAATAGTGCAGAATTCATCTTTTGTCAAGAAATTTGTTGAGCCAGAAAGTCAAGTGATGGATGATTGTGAACCAGCCACAAGCAGCAGTGGTACTCCTGATACCTTGGACACCACCCCACAAACATCCACATCTGAACCACCAAGAGTCAAGCGAACAACAAAGCCACCTGCATACCTTAAGGACTATGTGTATGGACAAGAGTTTCAAATCTAACATGTTGTTTGTTTCATTGTACAATTTATTTCACATGTACAACCTGTTATTACTATTGAGAAATTGTTCATGTTAATTAAGCTTTTCTTCAAGGAATGAAGGGGTTGTAGTATCTGGGGCCTTAATGTGTTAAATTGCTCACTGCATATTGTTACAATGTTATGTGACTTGGACCAGAGCGCTGGGTGTGGTCAGTCAGCATATTGCCTAGCTGAAGAATAAAGCAGCATCCTGAAGTCTGGGCCTGATAACCTGTGTCATACACTACACGGACAAAGAATTTTGTATCCGGCACAACCCGTAGCCTGCAGTTCCCTGGAAAATCCACATACCGAAAACCCAATCTACAGGGGTGTGGTGCTCCTAGCACGACATCACCAGGTGAGCATAACACTACAACACCATTTACTCCATATCTGATGTGGGTAATGCCCTATGTTTGCACCATTTTTTACCTTTCACTAAGCCTAACTTGTGGTAAGCTTAGATAAAGGGCCCATCAGACAGGATCACATATGGGCCCGAATCTTTTTTTAAACTTTATTACTACCGCCTTAGTAATGGCTGCTGGCTGCTTGACAGTGTCCATTACTAAGGCGGGGCATAGTGTTAGCCAGTGCAGAGGCTAACACTAACCCCCATTATTACCCCGATACCCATCGCCACCAGGGGTACCGGGAAGAGCCGGGTGCGATCCTGTACCTGACCATCTGTAGTGATAGTCGGGCATTGGGGTGTCCACAGGCTGGTATTATTAGGCTGGGGAAGCCCAAAAACAGTGGGCCTTGCCACCCTGGTAATGCTAGGCTGCAGCTGCTAAGTTGTATCTGGCTAGTTATGAAAAATGGGGGAGACCCCATGTCATTTAAAAAAAATAATAATAATAATTGGAAAAAACTATATGGGGCTCCCCACCAAACCTGTAAAAAAACATAAACACACAAACAAAATTAGTAACACATAAAAAAGCAAAGCAATTATTATCTTACCTTGCCTGGGTCCAGCGCAGGAGCCGCAATGTAAACGAGCTGGGTCCTATATCTCATCCTATCATGTGTGATACTGTCTGCTGGGACCTATATCTAAGCCTATCATATGTGATAAAGTCTGCTGAGTCACTGTATCTAATCCTATCGATAGCTAAAGGGTCTTAGTGCTACAGATATGCTGTCTCCCCTGACATTTTAAGATCTTAGCGACGCCCCTGGCTGCTAGTGCTGCATCGTTGCGTCATTTAGGAGACCCAGCAATGCTGCGGGCAGTCGGCCATGAGAAGAAGTTGGGGGAGGCCAAGAAGAACTTTTGAATCAGGGCCCATGGGCCATTAGCTACGCCCCTGTGACCCAGGCCCACCCAGGCTCCAACCGCTGCCTCGATCACCATGGTGACCTAGTGATGTAATGTAATAATGTCATGCCAACGTTGCATCACTACGTAATATAAGTTTATTAAAAAGCGAGGTGGGAGTCTTTACGGGTCCACCACACTTTTAAAATATGGTCGGAAAGCCAATTCACTCTGCTCTCAATAGCAAGTTATTGTGGAGCGGTAAGTGATAACCAGCACTAATATATTTATGTGTGTATATATATATTGTGACAGACCATGTGGAGAGGTTGTGGATGTTGTCCATATTTCCCCAAGATTTCTGTCTTCTGCTGTCTGAAAAAAACCAGGGAGTAAATTCAGCAGAGAATGTGGTTCTCCCTCTGCAATAGGTTTTATCTAAAACCTTGAAAAGGGCCTGGTTGTTGGAGTGGGGAGAGATAGGTGGGTCCCCACTCCATCCACACAGTCCTGGTCTTGGGCTGTCTAGGTATTAAACAGGGGTCAGGTGTGATAGCCCTTTAAAAAGGCTGCAGTTCAGTCACACTCTCTCTCAGCCTGGGGAGAGGAGCTTGTGAGAGCAAACAGACTGCATTCATAACAGGTTGTATGGTCTGCATGGTTTATGGTGCCAGGCATTAGGCCTGCACTGTTAGTTAGGATACCTGACTGTATAGTTAGTGCCGGACAGGCATAGAGTTTTCTTTTTTGTTTGTTTTCTTTTTATTCATGTACAACCTGTAAAGAAAACTGGCTGAGGCCAGTAGTACCACATCTTTGCTGTGCGGACTGAAATTTACCGGCGTGTTAGATACCGAGTTCCCGCCTACCCCAGGAGACGACTGTCCCGCTACCTAATACCCTTACAATATATATATTCACACACTGTATATAAATAGGTGCGAGATTGTTGATGTTGTCCGCAATCGTGGCGTCTTAGTGTTTTGAAGCCGAACGAGGCGGGTCCTAATAGGTTTGCTGTCAGTGAATAACTGACAGCTCTAATGCATTGCACTACATGGGTATTGCAATGTATTAGAGTAAAGATCAGAGGTGCCTGCCTTCAAGCCCCCTAGTGGGACAAAAAACAAAAGTGAAAATAGTTAATAAAATTGTTGAATAAAAGTGTAAAAATAAAAGTTTCAAGTACAAACAAAACAAACCCTGCCTTTCTTCCTAAACAATGTTGTTTATGTTACAGGAAAAAAAATTGAAACCTTTAAAAAAAGTACACATATTTGGTATCACCGCGTCTGTAACAACCCAAACTATAGAACTATAATGTTCTTTTTCCCGCATGGTGCACGCCGCAAAAAAACAATGCCAGAACCGCAGAATAAAGTAAAAATTTCATTTATAGCGCAAGGTGAACACTGTAAAAAAGAATATATTAAAAAACATTGTCAGAATCTATGTTTTTTTTGTTACCATGCTTTCCAAAAAATAAGAGTAAGAAGTGATCAAAAAATCACATGTACCCTAAAATGGTACAAATGAAAACTACAGATTGTCCCACAACAAATAAACCCCCACACCGCTCCGGTGGAGAAAAAATAAAGAAGTTGTGGCACTCAGAATATGGCAACGCAAAATGTGCAGAGTGTTCCAAAAGTGGATAAGATTGGACGCCATTTATCAGTGCGACACCGGCTACACATCTGCGGATTATTATTTATCTACCCCATTATTATACCCTCTTATTATGCCCTGATGTACTCCGCACAGATTACATATGCCCCCACATTATAAACTGAAATACCAGTAAAACCCCAAACAGAACAACTACCAAGCATAATCTGCGCTCCAAAAGCCAAATGGCGCTCCCTCCCTTCTGAACCTTACAGCGTGCCCAAACAGCAGTTTATGTCCACATATATGGCATCACCATACCCAGGAGAACCAGCTTAACAATTTATGAGGTATTTGTCTTCAGTGGCACAAACTGGGCATAACATATTGTACACTAAAATGACATATCAGTGAAAAATTGCAATGTTCACTTTGCACCATCCGCGGTGCATTAATCACTAATGAAAAAACACCTGTGGGGTCAAAATGCTCACTACACTATACCCCTTAAAATGCCCTTAGGGTTGTGGTTTCCAAAATAGGGGTCACTACTTCGGGGCTTGTTTTGCTATTTGACCTTAGAGCCCTGCTATTGTTGGCCAATTCTGTGAAAACTACCAAAATAGGCCTCAAATGTGCATGTGATCTTCACTTCTTATCCCTACCATTTGTCCAGGCAAATTATAAATTCCTTGGGGGGTGTCGTTTCTCAAATGGGGTAACTTTTGGGGGGTTTCCACTGATTTGGTCCCACAGGGGTTTTGCAAATGCGACATGACACCCGAAAACCAAACCAGCAAAATCTGCATGCCAATAAGAACTTCTTCGTTTTATGAGCCTGCCATGTGTTCAAACAGCAGTTTATTACCACATATGGGGTATTGCCATAATCTGGAGAAGTTTATTTTCAAATGTTGGCTTGCTTTTTCTCCTTTGTTCCTTGCAAAATGTAAAAATGTACACGTTTTATCAGAAAAAAATAAATTTTTAATTTCACGACATTCCACTAAATTCATCCAAAAACCTGTGGGGTCAAAATGCTCACTATGCCCCTCGATAAATTCCTTGAGAGCTGTCGTTTTTCAAATGGGGTCACTTTTCTGGGGTTTCCACTGTTTTGATCCCTCAGGGGCTTTGCAAATCGACATGGCACCCGAAAACCATTCCAGCAAAACTTAAGCTCCAAAAGCCAAATGGTGCTTCTTCCCTTCTGAGCCCTGCTGTGTGTCCAAACAGCAGTTTATTACCACAAATGGGGTTTTGCCGTAATTGGGAGAAATTGATTTTCAAATATCATTGTGCTTTTTCTCCTTTATGCCTTCTAAGAATTGAAAATTTTGATGTTCTATTGGAAAAAATTTAGATTTTCATTTTTATGGCCTAATTCCACTAAATTCAGCAAAAAACCTGTGGGGTTAAAATGCTTACTATACCCCTTGATACATTTCTTGAGGAGTGTAGTTTGCCAAATGGTGTATTTTTGGGGGTGTTTCCTCTTCAAACCAGACATGCTGCCTAAAATATATTCTAATAAAAAAGAGGCCCCAAAAATCCTCTAGGTGCTCCTTTGCTTCTGAGGCCTGTGCTTCAGGCCAGTAGCGCACTAGGGCCACATGTGGGATATTTCTAAAAACTGCAGAATATGGGCAGTAAATATTGAGTTACATTTCTCTGGTAAAACCTTCTGTGTTACTGAAAAAAAATCGATTAAAACCGGTTTTCTGCAAAAAAATTAATTTTGTAAATGTCACCTCCATATTGCTTTAATTCCTGTGAAACGCCTAAAGGGTTAAGAAACTTCCTAAATGCTATTTTGAATACTTTGGTGGGGTGCCGTTTTTAAAATGACGTGCTTTATAGGGGGTTTCTAGTATATAGGGAACTCAAAGCCACTACAGTCCTTAACTGGTCCATAAAAAAAGGCTTTTGAATTTTTCTTGAAATGTGAGAAATTACTGCTAAAGTTTTAATCCTTTTAACGTCTTAGGAAAATAAAAGAATGTTTAAAAAATGATGCCAACATAAATTAGACATGGGATATGTGAACTAGTAACTATTTTGTGTGGTATTACTATCTCTCTTACAAGCAGATACATTTACATTTATAAAAATGTTAATTTTTGCAAATATTCTCTAAATTTTGGTGTTGTTCACAAATAAACACTGAATGTATCAACCAAATTTTACCACAGAGTTAAAGTACAATATGTCACGAGAAAACAATCTCAGAAAATCGCTTGAAAAAATAAAAGCATTCCAAAGTTATTACCACTTCAAAGGACACATGTCAGATTTGAAAACAAAAAATGGGCCTAGTCCATTAGGGGAAAACAGGCTGTGTCCTTAACGGGCTAAAGACTAATTGCTCTAAAATTAACTTTAAGCGCTCATGCACAAGGCCGTATTATGGCTTCGTTTTGTACGGAGCCCGAATAGAGCTTCCATGGGGGCACATATGGATCTTCTGTACCTCCATACGCCTCGTATTTCATACAAAGACATATAGAGGTTGTCTGTCTAATTCCATAAAATCCGGTAATTAGATCTACAACTGTTCACCTTCCCCTATATGTGACAATCAGAAATATAAATCCTCTCTGATTGGTAAGAGCGGTAAAATGACGTTTCTGTATTATACCCCTGGGGTCACTGGAAGACTGTACAGGGGAGAGATGATAATAGACTGTTATCTTTTTTCCTGCTCTCACTTACAGCTTCCCCCTCCCCTACACAGACACAGAACCAGGAAGTAAAACTTTTCACCCTGCTCCCCGACTTAAAACTAGTGCTGATCCCCAAATATTGCCTTAGAGGTTTTTTTTAACCTTGTCTCCTGATGATACCAAAAGAGAAGCTCTAGCCCTTATATTCTAGTCACATCAATTCTTTACAGTCATAATGTATTACATACATACATTGCAGTTAAATACATGATTAAAACATTGAGCACATGGCCGTATGGAAATCTTTGAGCCCCTACGGTACATCTGAGTGCCATCAATTTTATATAGGGGCACACAGAGGTTTATTTTCATGCATTCCATGAGAATCATGGCTTGATTTAATTCTAGTGATATAGCAGCCCGTGGAGGGACTATGGATATTACAGACCTATAATGCACTCTGGGCAGTGCCATGTAGGTCCAAGCATATGGCACTAAACTTTGCATCAAGCCTTAGGGTATGTTCCCATGGCTTAGTTTCAGCCGTTTTTCGGGCTGTAAATGCCCCGAAAAAAGGCTGAAAAAAACTGAAGCTGTATGCCTCCAAACATCTGCCCATTGATTTCATTGGGAAAAATGGCGTTTCGTTCCGATGGGGCGTTTCTTTACATGGCCGTTTGAAAAAACAGAGCATAAAAAAACTCCCCGTAAAAAGAAGTGCATGTCACTTCTTGAGCCGTTTTTCATTGGGTCAATAGAAAATCGGCTCCAAAAACGGCCACAAAAAACGCATCAAAAAATGTTTGTGGTTTAAAAACAGCTGAAAATCAGGGTCTGTTTTCCCATGAAAACAGCTTCGTATTTTACAGCCATTTTTTGTTTGCCATGTGAACATAGCCTAAGTATTCTAGATTTAAATCCAATTAGGTCACCACCTGCATGGAATTTGTATGTCCTTGATATGTGTGCATGGTTTTCCTCCAGATACTCTTGTTTCTTCCCACAAAACAAAAAAATACATGTAGGATTCTATCAAAACAAGACAGATTTTTCTGTAAAGCGCTGCTGGGTATGTTTGCGCGATTTAAATAATAAGAAATAAATAATAATGGTACAGAAATAAATAATAATGGTACATAACTGTACAATATATATAAGCCTTCCAAAGTTTGTAACCTACCTCTGTATTGCACAAACTCGTAGATTAACTTTGTCAGAGCTAATAACAAGGGCTCGATTCATGTTTTGGAATGTGAGTTTCGGTATGAACAAGCGGCACGGAGGCAACAGTATATCTCCATTAGTGAAAATGCTGTAGACAAAGAAAAACTTAATATTTCAATAAAAAAAGGACATTTCAGGAAAATTGCATAGAAAGCTATGACAATTTGTAATGGCTTCTGACTGTACCATAAAGGCTGGCGTTTTACATAGATTTACAAAATAAGTTTATTTCACATACAATTTTCGAATGATGTATAGAGAAATTGGATACAAAGCATTGTATACAAAAGAAAGACACATCTTCTCAAAATTCAATTACATTCTTCTACCTTTACAGAAGACGTCCCTGGAATTCCCAGAGGAAACACGTGAAATCTTTTAAAGGATAATATAATCAATTGATTTCTGACTAAACTCCCCCAAATAACTGAGCAAGTTCTAACTTAAAATGAGCCTGCCTGACAGCAGCGTCTACAGTGGTGAGTGGTGAATGTCCTGGCAGTTTATAATATCTAATAGATAATTACTCAAAATTGTTGACTCCTATCGAAATTTTAAATAAAGGGATTTCATATAGTATATCAGTCTAGTTTATCAAGTCAGAAAATATAGCGTAAGACAGCACCATGTATAAGTCTTCCAAAGTTAAGATGCAAATTTGCTGTGGGGTTGAACCACACCACCTTTCTATAGTATGTTGACATAAACCCTTGAGGACCGAGTCTACTTTGACATTTAAAAAGCAGACCCATTTCCATATCTGACATGTCATTTTATGTGGTAATATCTTCGGAATGCTTTTACTTATCCAAGTGATTCTGAGTTTTTTTGTGACGCATTGTTCTTTATGTTAGTGGTAAATTTTAGTTGAATATAAAAAAAAATCTGAAATTTTGAGAAAACTTTGAAGATTAAGCACTTTCTTAAATTTGAAATTCCCAGCTTCTAAAAAGGATAATGATAACCCACGAATTAGTAAATTAAAAAGGTTTACCATTTGTCTTCTTTATGTAGGCATCATTTTTTTATTTTATTTTTTTAGGACGGTATAAAGTTTATGTTTACTAGAAGTTTTTCAAATATTCAACAACATTTGCAAAATATATTTTTTAGGCACCACTTTAGTTTTCAAGTGGGTTTGAGGGGTCTTAATATTTAAAACCCCTCATAAATCACCACATTTTAAAAACTGCACCCCTCAATGTAATCAAAACAGGACAAGGAAGTTTGTTAACCATTTAGTTGTTTCTCCCAATTAAAGCAAAATGGAAGTGAAATGCATGAAGAATTTATCTAGGGGTGAAGTGAGCATTTTGATCATACATATAATGTATTAAAATTGGGCCGTAAAAATGAAAAATATTTTTTTTCCCAATAAAATTTCATTTTTACTAAACATTTTTCATTTGCACAAGGAATTGAGGAGAATAAGCACCTTAAAGTTGTTAGGCAATTTCTCCTAAAAATGGCAGTACCCCATATGGGGTCATAAAGAGCTGCTTGGGCACACAGCAGGGATCAGAAGAGTTGGAGCTCCATTTGGTTCTGGAGCACAGATTTTTGTGGGAACGGTTTTCTGACATAATGTTGCATTTGCAAAGGCCCCTAGGCACCAGTACAGTGAAAATTGTCAAAAAGTGACCCCATTTAGGAAACTACACCTCTCAAGAATTTCATCTGAGTGTGCAGAAAGTATTTTGAACCCACAGGTGTTTCAGCAAATTTATTAGAAATAACCTGTAAAAACTGAAAATAATTTTTTTCTAATAATATGTCAATTTTGCTATAATTTTTCATTTTGACAAGGACTATAAGAGAAAACACCACAACTTTGTGATGCAACTTCTCCCGAGTATGGCAATACCACACATGTAGTCATAAAATACTGTTTGGGCACACTGCAGGGTTTAAACATAAGGAGCATCTTTTGGAGCACAGATTTTGCTGGAATGGTTTTCTGACAACATGTCGCATTTGCAAAGCCCCTGAGGTACTAGTACAGTGGTAACACGCCAACGTTCCCCTATCTTTTAAACAAAACCCCTCAAGGAATTTTACTAGGGGTGTAGTGAGTATTTTGACCCCACAGGTGTTTCAGTGAATTTATTAGAATTAAGCTATTAAAATGGAAAATTCTATTTGGTTTTTGGACTGCAGATTTTACTGGATTGGTTTTTGGACACCAAGTTTTATTGCACTGAAGTATCAGTACAGCGGAAACCACTGAGAAGTGAACCTATTTTAGAAACTACAACACCTCAAGGAATTCAATTAGAGATGTAGTGAGCATTTTGACCACACATGTGTCTTGCAGAAATTAGTTCACAATGGATGTTGCAGAGTGAAAATTGCAAATTTTCCGGACATTTCAGTGTCCAATATGTTTTTCCCACCTTGTGCCATTGTGAAATGACACATTTCTAATTATTATGCTGTGTTATCTGATTTTAAAACCACTCTACATGTGGCTCTAATCCAGGGGACTCAAGCACGCGGCCCGCCGGCCGCATGCGGCCACAGGGGCTGTCATCTGCGGCCCGCAGGACACAGAGCCGCTAGTACAGACTCTACTCCGGGACTCTGGAATTCCCTGACTTCGCTGTCCACATATGGACAGTGATGTCTGGGGCTTCCCCAGCACCGGAGTCCCGTGCAGAGTGCTAGTATAGGCATGTGGAATTCCCTGACATCGCTGCCCAAATATGGACAGTGTGTCAGGGTCTTCCCCAGAGCGGAGTCCCGGGCAGAGTGCTAGTATCGGCTATGCTCCGGGACTCTGTGGAGTTCCCTGACATCGCTGTCCATATATGGACAGTGTGTCAGGGTCTTCCACAGAGCGGAGTCCCAGGCAGAGCGCTAGTATAGGCTCTGCTCTGGGATTCTGGGGAAGCCTCTGACATCGCTGTCCATACATCGACAGTGATGTCAGGGGCTTCCCTAGAGCAGGAGTCCCAGTGATGTCATGAGCACAGCTGAAGTCCCTGGAAGAGCCTACTAGCGCTCTGCCCGGGACTCCAGCTCTGGGGTTGCCCCTGACATCCTTGTCCATATATGGACAGTAATGTCAGGAGCAGAGCTGGAATCCTAGGCAGAGTGCTAGAAGCGGCTCTGCTCCGGGACTCCAGCTCTGGGCAAGCCCCTGACATCACTGTCCATATATGGACACTGAAGTTAATGGCTTCCCCAGAGTTCCGGCGCAGAGCCTATACTAGTGCTCTGCTCCGGGACTCCGGCTCTGGGGTTGCCCCTGATATCACATTCCGGTCCAGGAGGATCCCCTGACGTCACTGTGTATGGACAGTGATGTCAGGCGCTCCAACAGTAGAGGAATCCCTAGCCAAAGCGTCCGCAACGCTCTGGCTGGGGATTCCACTCCTAGAGGGATCCCCAATGGAGCTATCTACTTGGGGTGTGTGTGGCATTATCTGCAGAGGGCACTGTGGCATTATCTGCGGAGGGCACTGTGGCAGCATCTGCGGAGGGCACTGTGGCAACATCTGCGGAGAGCACTGTGGCAGCATCTACGGAGGGCACTGTGGCAGCATCTACGGAGGGCACTGTGGCAGCATATACGGAGGGCACTGTGGCAGCATCTATGGAGGGCACTGTGGCAGCATCTACGGAGGCCACTGTGGCAGCATCTACAGAGGGCACTGTGGCAGCATCTACAGAGGGCACTGTGGCAGTATGTACAGAGAACATTGGCATTATCTAGGGGTGTGTTGCATTATCTACAGAAGGCACTGTGGCATTATCTACAGAGGGCACTGTGGCATTATCTGCAGAGGGCACTGTGGCATTATCTGCAGAGGGCACTGTGGCAGCATCTACAGAGTACACTGTGGAAGCATCTACAGAGGGCACTGTGGCAGCATCTACAGAGGGCACTGTGGCAGCATCTATAGAGGGCACTGTGGCAGCATCCACAGAGGGCACTGTGGCAGCATCCACAGAGGGCACTGTGGCACTATCTAAAAAAGGGGCTGCCCAATCTTGACATGTGTGTCTGCCAAACGCTGCCAACTGAGCCGCCGGACTGCATTTAGCGACATTTAAACTGGAAAACTGGATTGTTGAAATAAGCACGTGGAGAAATATCTCAAATTTTAATTGCAAACCTCTAAGGTCCAATAATAAAAGAAACCCCCAAAAAGTCACCCCATTCTAAAAAACACTCAAGACAATTATTTACGGCTCTAAGGAGCATTTTGATCTTCACAGGTGTTTTCCAAAATAAGTGCTCACTGGATGGTGCAGATTGAAATTGTTTCCACAAATATGTTGTGCACAGCTTGTGCCACTAAAGACACACACCACATAAATGGCTAAGTGGGTTCTCCTGCATACATTAATACCTCATATGTGGTCATAAACTTCTGTTTGGGTATATTGCCAGGCTTGGAAAGACTGCAATATGGCTTTTGGAGTGCAGATTTTTCTTGGTGGTAGTTTTGTTTGGGATATTACTATTTTTTCTAGTTAATAATGTAGAGGCATATGTAAGATGTGCAGAGTATACCAGGGCATAAAAAGGTGCTATAATAATGGGGTAAATAAGTAATAAAATGAATAATCCATGGATGTGAGGTGTTGCACTAATAACTTGGTGCCCATTCTTATCCCCCTTTTGGAACACACTCATCATTTTTGGGGGTTTTTACCCTGCATGCAGTTTTGGGGAGCTTTGCGGGGAATGTGCAGCCCTGCCTTCTCTTCCAGTGGAGATAAAGTGTTGGGGCAGATGTGCTTAGGCCCACTTTTTCATGGTTCCCAAATATTAGGGCATTGATAACCACCTCTTAAAACATAGGGAATGTTCACATTTGGCCTGCACATCGGGATATCATGTAGGTGTTATACAACGCGATCTGTACGATGCCGACGGACAGCTTTTTGTACCATGAGACGTCGTAGTATTGCACATAATATCCTCCGACTAACATTGCCTAATCTTTGGCTTTTTCCCTAGCCCCATATGCTACAAGATTCCAAGATGTAATCATTTTCACTGCATCTACGTGGTCCATTTGTGGGGTCTAGCAAATGATGTTGTGGGGTTTTGGGCAAAAAACTGCTGGACCTAGAAATTAGTCGAAGCCATCATTTTGCATCCTAATTTTTTTATTTTTACGTTGAGAGAGCTGTGTGAGGGTTTGTTTTTTTGACAGACAAGCTGAAGTTTTTATTGGTACCATTTTGAGTTAGGGTATGTTCACACGGCCTATTTACGGACGTAATTCAGGTGTTTTACGCCTCGAATTACGCCTGAAAAGACGGCTCCTTTACGTCTGCAAACATCTGGCCATTGATTTCAATGGGTTTTACGATGTTCTGTTCAGACGAGGTGTATTTTTACGCGTCGCTGTCAAAAGACGGCGCGTAAAAAGACGCCCGCCTCAAAGAAATGCATGTCACTTCTTGGGGCGTAATTGGAGCCATTTTTCATTGATTCCATTGAAAAACAGCTCCAATTACGTCCGTAAAATACACCGCGAAAAACGCGTGCACTTGCAAAAAAGTTTTTTTTTAGCACGTTTATTCCATTTTTTTGGGAGGCAAGGAGACCAAAACACAGCTATACTGGCACTGTTTTTAGTAATTATTTTACAACGGCAGTATAAACAGCATTTTAACCTTATCCTACAGGATAGATACGGTTACGCTGATACCAAATTTATACAGTTTTTTTTATGTTTTACAACTTGCACAATAAAAACACCTTTTTCTAAGTAAAATCATGTTTGGTGTCGCTATATTCTAAGAGCAATACCTGTCGGCAGAGATGTGTGAGGGCTTGTTTTTATTGATACCATTTTTGGGTAAATGCAATTTTTCATTATTTTTTATTCCTTTTTTTGGATGCAAAGTGACCAAAAATAAACACTTTTGCCATTGCATTCTAGTTAACGTTTTTACTACATCTACCGTGCGGGGTAAATAACGTGATATTTTTATATTCTGATAATATCTGTGGCTCTCTGTGTACATGATAGGGTTCTCTTTAGTAGGGTTCCCACCCTGTAGATCATAGAAACATAAACTCGAGCACTCCGTGGTTTTAAATTGCAGCATTCTTTTATTCTCTAAATAAAAGAGTACAGCAATTTAAAACCATGGAGTGCTCGAGTTTATCTTCCTGTGATATTTTTTATAGTTGATGTCGTTACGAACGCAGCAATACCAATTATGTAAAGTATTGTTATTTTTTTATGTTTTTCCAATTATAAAGGAATTGATCAGGGAAAAAAGGTGATTTTTGTTTTTTTTACTTAAAACTTTTGTTTATGTATTTTTCTGAAACATTTATTTTGTTTTTTTTAGTTCCACAAGGGGACTTGGAGGCCTGATCTTCTGATCGTCTGTACTATACAAAACAAATACATATGTAGTGCAGTGAAGTGTAAGGGTATGTTCACGCGCTTAATAAAAAAACATCTGAAAATACGGAGCTGCATTCAAGGGAAAACCGCTCCTGATTTTCAGCTGTTTTTCTATAGAGTCAATGAAAAACGGCTCCAAAAACGGCTCAAGAAGTGACATGCATTTCTTATTCGCAGGCGGTTTATTATGCGGTCGTTTTTCAAAACGCCCGCGTTAAAAAAACGTCCCGTCGGAACAGAACGCCATTTTTCCCATTGAAATCAATAGGCAGATGTTTGGAGGCATTCTGCTTCCAATTTTCCGGCCATTTTTCAGCCGTTTGCGGCCCGAAAAACGGCCGAAAATAAGCCGTGTGAACAAACCCTTACTGTCATTTTTCCACTGACAGGGCTTCTGTACATGGCAGACCAGGAGGCCAATGTTAGGCTTCCTGGTTGCCATAGCAACCATCGGCCCACTGTGATCGCTTGTGGGGGGCTGATAGGGTGCAGAGGGAGTCCTCTTCCTCTGTCAAACACTTAAATGCTGCGGTCACTATTGACCGATATCTAAGGGGTTAATCCAGAGGGTACTCCGATCTCTGCCTTGCAATGGGTTGATGGTTGGATATTACAGCTCGCACTGGCAGTGGATGGCACAGGCACAGGTCCTGTGCCATGCCATCCTATGGACGTAACTGTACACCCGCTAAAAGGGACAGTTATGTCATTGTGCGGGAATGGATTAAGGAGGTGCGGATTTATCCCCACAGTGGCTTTAAAGAGAACTGCTCACCATTTTTTCCCCTGTGAAATAAACATAAAGAATTTTGCAGGTCCTCAAAGCCAATGTTTCACAACTCCGGTCCACAAGTACCCCCAACAGGCCATGTTTTATGGATTTTCTTAGTATTGCATAAGGTGATCTAAATATCGTCAGCGTATCAGGAATTGCCCCCTGTTTTCACTCTAAGGACTAGAGTTGAGAAAAACTGCTCTAAGCATTACTCATGGTGACCTTTTTATTTTCTAGGCTCGTCTTCGGAAACTATCAGTGCCCTTACAATACTTTCTATCTTTGCTTAAAGGGGTATTCTGGTTACAACAAGTTACCTCCTATTCGTAGAGTAAGGGGTAACTTCCTGATCGGTGGGTGTCCGACATCTCGGACCCCCACCATTTACGAGAACGGGGAGCCCGAAGTTGCCCAAACCCCAAGTTTGAACTGAGCGGCAGGTCGCTCATGCGCACTACCGCCCCATTCATTCTCTATGGCAGCGCCAGAAAAAGCCGAACACTGCACTTGGCTATCTCCGGCGCTCCCATAGTGAATGAATGGAGTGGCAGTGCGCATGAGCAACCTGCAGCTCGGTTCAAGCTTGGGGTTCGGGCAACTTCGGGCTCCCTGTTCTCGAAAAACCGTCGCACACCCAACCGTTTAGCAAGTTACCTCTTACCCTACGGATAGGGGGTAACTTGTAACCGGAACACCCCTTTAAAGGATATGTACACCTTTGAAATCGTTTTGTTTTTTTCAATAAAAATGTCTGTACGATCACATCTAAGTTATGAACTTAGATGTGATCAGTAACAGCTCAATCACGCAGGACCTGTTGTCACTGAACCTGCCAGTCCCGCTGACCGGACACAGGTTTCAGTGCTAGATACAAAGTAGCTGTATCTCAAAAAGTCAAAATTATTTTTAATAATACTTAAAATACTTAAAATACCTTTAATAAAAAGTATTTAAAAAGTTTCACAAAACACACTGATAAACATATATATATATATATATATATATATATATATATATATATATATATATATATATATATATATTTTGTGAGGGTTTAGCATCAGGAGAGGTTGGTACAGCGGTTTCTTAGTAGCCAGAGACAGGGACACCGTGCATTAAAGTTCATAACAGGGCTTTGCCTGTGTTTTATTCTTGTCAAAGAAACAGCCTCTTGTACAACAAGGCAAAATACAAATAAATCCTGCTCGTCTGAGCACTAACTAAACAAGATATTATCTAACTATACCAAGTGCCTTCCTACCAGGCACTGGACACAAAGTAACACAGGTCTTTACTCACATAGAATACAGGCTACTCCAGACTTAGTAGTCTCCGGTCTGAGTCAGGGGTGAGACTGACACACACTGTGTCTGCACCTTTTTATATACAGGCTGCAGGTGCAGCTAATAGAGCAGCAGCCTTGTCCTACAAACAGAGATGGACTAGGGATTGGGGAACCCGCCCTGCTCTTCCCCAATCCAACTCCAGGCCCTTTTTCCGGCTTTTCCTTAAGCCGAGATTGGAAAGCTAGAGCTTTCTATTGCAAAAAATACTAATTCCCTGGAGCCTAGGATACATATGACAGGATTCTAGTGGAAATGTACCTTCCCTCAATGACTTTACCTGTCACTGTCTCACAATATATATATATATATATATATATATATATATGTATATATATATATACACGATTTCAAAGGTGTACATTGCCTTTAATACTGCCATACAGTGCCCAAATAGTAGTGTCCAAATAATTTTACAACTATTACAATACAAAGTCTTACCTTGGGTGCCAGGCATTCAGCAAAAACATACATGTATATTATGCAAACATCGGTATACCTCCAGAAACAGATTACAATCCTCAGTTAATTTCATGGGCACCCGAGTACCTTGAGCCTTATCCAACTGCTCATTTTTCTCTTATTATAATACTGTACTCCTCTAGTCATGTGTGTAGCATGTTATAAATGTTATAGAATTGTGTTGGAAAAAAAAGTGATGGCTTACCTTTACTCATTTCTGACACGTCATTGGGAAACATCAGAAGTCTTTGAGCTAAACCCCCACCAACAGGCACCATTTGTCAAAACTCGGAAAAACTCAGAGGACTTCTAAAACACTGGAAGAGTGTAGAGATCCAATGTGTTGCTAAGCTAGCAGACAAACAGTTAATCATTAGGTTGGCTCCTTAAAGGGTATTCTCAACTCACACATTTATGGCATATCCACAGGATATGCCATAAATGTTTTATAGGTGCTGGTCCCACCTCTGGGACCTGAACTAATGTGGAGAACGGGGCTCCCCTAACCCTCATCCTGCCTGGTGAGGATGCCGCCGGCAGCCGCATCTGGGTGGAGAATGAAGGTAGATGTGGATATGCCATAAATGTATGAGTCGAGAATACCGCTTTAGTTACAGTGGGGAAATAATCTGCTTCTTACCGAATTCTCTCTTTCACTTTATTTGTATAGATTCAGGGAACCCAATTTAAGATCCCTACTTGTTAAAAGGGTCCCTTAACAATAACTTTTCTCCAAAAGTGTGCCCCTGTTGGCACCCTAAGTGATCAGCTGTTATCTTTGGGGAAATTTATTCAGTAGCTGTTCAGTTTCCCTGCAGCGCCACCACAAGAGAAATTAAGCATTACACGATGAACATTCAGTGCTCCTCTAGCGCGAGAGATGCTGTATTTAACTTCTCTCCACTCTAGTCGAGAGATAAGGATCCTGAACAGACCCCCCACTAGTAACAGAATTGCCTAATCGGGTATATTAATATTGGTTTTCTAAACTGAACACCTTTTAATATTTGCCATTTTTTGACAGCTTTAAATGATTTCATACAAAGACAATTGGCAGCCAAAGGGTTAGAGCTACAGTATGAATAGATGTGCTGTAAATGGAAAGCTCAAAGTTTCTAGGTACTGTATTTTGTGACCCCTGTAAAGTTACAAGGTCACGGACTATCAGAAATAATCAGAACTGGGTGCATTATCCCATATATTATGGAAGAGCAGGGCTTTTAGGCTCTAGATTCTAACAACAGACGAGGAAAATGTGGATAAGGTGCCATATTACTAAATCCAACCTGCCTGAGACAAGATATATGTAACATAATGGAGATAACGCATTTCAATGCATATATCACATGCAATTTGAGGTTTTAAAATGACAAATGAGAACCATGACATAAATTTTCCAGCATGATGTTATTTAGCGCTGTGTCTTGAGTTTGTCTGTACAGTAGGCACACAATGTCATTAAACAATTAACCTAATCATTGAGGGGTACAATGTATCTTATATAGAATTTCCACTGTCTGACTGTTTCCAAAGCAGATCTCAACCTAATGAATTATAAAATGAACATGCTGGATTTGTACTGAATGTACGTAAATGTTTCTTTTGTATCATGCCCTAACACAGCACTTTGTTGTAAAATTGCATTATTGTATTGCAGACTATTATTCCTGCTCAGAGAATGGTACAAGCAGAATGACCTCTAGAAATAAACTTTAGCTAATACAGTAATCATTGCGTTGTATTTAACAATTTCTGTGCTGGGAAGTATTGTACTGATTTACAATGTGTTAGAAAACAACAATTTTAAAAGTTACATTCTTAGAATTTCTCAAATTGTTATTCTATTAAATAGTTCACGAACACCAGAGAACAAAGTAAGGCTTCGTTCACAACTGCTTTGGGACTCCGTTTCCGTCAGGGGAACCCAGGAACGGAATTCAAACTGAAGCAAACGGAAACCATAGGTTTCCGTTTGCATCACCATTGATTTCAATGGTGACGGATCCGATGCAAATGGTTTCCATTTGTCACCATTATGTAAGGGTTCCGGTGTATTGACAGAATGAATAGCGCAGTCGACTACGGTATTAATGCCGTCAAAACAACGGAACCCTTACACAACAGTGACAAACAGAAACCCGGATCCATCACCATTAAAATCATTGGTGATGCAAACGGAAACCTATGGTTTCTGTTTGTTTCAGTTTGGATTCCAATTCATCGGTTCCCCTGGCAGAAAGGTCCGACGGAACCCATGAAGGGAGTCCCAACGCAGATGTGAACGAAATCTTGCAATAACAGTAAAAACAATATTATAAAATGTATTACTATTGTGTCTGCTGGAGGGTAATTAATGCATATAACTTCAACATAAACCACCTACCTACACAGTGTAACAGCACCTACCAACAAAGCGTACCAGCACCTACCAACAAAGCGTAGCAGCATCTACTTACAAAGTGTACCAACACCTAACTACAAAGTGTACCAACACCTACCTAAAGAGTGTACCAGCACCTACCTAAAGAGTGTACCAGCACCTACCTACAAAGTGTACCAGCACCTACCTAAAGAGTGTACCAGCACCTACCTACACAGTGTACCAGCACCTACCTACAGAGCGTAGCAGCATCTATCTACAAAGTGTACCAACACCTAACTACAAAGTGTACCAACACCTAACTACAATGTGTACCAACACCTACCTAAAGAGTGTACCAGCACCTACCTAGAAAGTGTACCAGCACCTACCTAAAAAGTGTAACAGCACCTACCTACACAGTGTACCAGCGCCTATTAATAAAGTATACCACAACCTACCAATAAAGTTTACAAGCATTTACCAAATCAGTATGCTAGCATCTACTTACACAGTGTACCAGCACCTACCTACAGAGTATACCAGCACCTACATACACAGTGTACCAGCACCTCCTTACACAGTATGCCAGCACCTCCTTACACAGTATGCCAGCACCTACATACACAGTATGCCAGCACCTACCTTCAGAGTATACCAGCACCTACATACACAGTGTACCAGCACCTACCTACAGAGTATACCAGCACCTACATACACAGTGTACCAGCACCTACCTACAGAGTATACCAGCACCTACATACACAGTGTATAAGCACCTCCTTACACAGTATGCCAGCACCTCCTTACACAATATGCCAGCACCTACATACACAGTATACCAGCACCACCTTACACAGTATGCCAGCACTTACATACACAGTATACCAGCACCTCCTTACACAGTATGCCAGCACCTCCTTACACAGTATGCCAGCACGTACATGCACAGTATACCAGCACATACCTACAGAGTATATCAGCACATACATACACAGTGTACCAGCACCTACCGACAGAGTATACCAGCACCTGCATACACAGTGTACCAGCACCTCCTTACACAGTATGCCAGCACCTACATACACAGTATACCAGCACCTCCTTACACAGTATGCCAACACCTACATACACAGTATACCAGCACCTACATACACAGTATGCCAGCACCTACATACACAGTATACCAGCACCTCCTTACACAGTATGCCAGCACCTACATACACAGTATACCAGCACCTACATACACAGTATGCCAGCACCACATACACAGTATACTAGCACCTCCTTACACAGTATGCCAGCACCTACATACACAGTGTACCAGCACCTACCTACAGAGTATACCAGCACCTACATACACAGTGTACCAGCACCTCCTTACACAGTATGCCAGCACCTACATGCACAGTATACCAGCACATACCTACAGAGTATACCAGAACCTACATACACAGTGTACCAGCACATACCTACAGAGTATACCAGTACCTTTTAATCAAGTATACCACCATCTATATACCAATAAAGTATACCAGCACTTACCAACACAGTATAGCACCACCTACCTACACAGTATACCAACACTTACCAATACAGTATGCCAGCACCTGCCAACACAGTATACCAGCACCTATCAATACAGCACACCAGCATCTTCCTACAAGGCATACCAACACCTACCAATACATCATGTCAGCACATACCAATACTGTATTCCAGCACCTACCTACACAGCATACCAACACCTACCAATACTGGACTGGGGTCTGTATTTAGGGGGTCTGGTCTGACTTCTAAATTTATTTAGGGGTCTGGGACTGCATTTATGGGGTCTAGTGTCTGTATTTATTTAGGGTGTCCGTTCTGTGGTCTGTATATAGGTGGTCTGGCATCTGAAATTATTTAGGAATCCGAGTCAGTAATTAGGGGGACTTATCTGTATTTATTGTATCTGTTCTGGAGTCTGTATTTGTTTAGAGGGGTCTGGGGATTGTAATAGTTTAGGAGGTCTGGGGTCCGTATTTATTCTGGGGTCTGAATTTGGGGTCTGGTTTAGGGTCTAAATTTATATAGGGGTGTGGTGTCTGAGCTTATTTGTATTGCTACAGAGGTTGGGGATGGCTGTAGATGCGAGGGGCCAAAGATATCTGGCAGAAAAGTCTGCAGTGGTCAGAGGAAGTCATCATAGTGGTCTGGGTCAGATTGAGAAGAAAATAAAATGTTTACAGTCAGAGCAGACGTCACCTGTGAGTCACTGTATTTACAGAGGATTTGTCACCTCACCGGACATGTCTTCTAGTAAATCCTTGTATTCCACAAAAAATCTCCATGCAGCACAGGACTAATAGATAACTGGGTGTTATCATTCCCCTGGTCAGGAGGATGTGTCCCTAGACAGTGTGATGTCCGCAATGATTGGAGACTGTCAGTTTGTAGGGACACAGCCCTTTGTCAATGTATATGGTAACACCCAGCTGTCAATGCTAGCATGGAAAGGTGGTGTTGACTATAGACACCACCGTAGGCGTGGCAGGACAGCGGTGGGGAAGGGGGGGCAAGTTTGGGAAATAGACCAGGGCCTATGGTCTACATAATCCGCCACTGCCTTTCAATATAGTTTACAGCACCTACCAATATAGCATATCAGCACCTACATACATAGCATGTATTATTGCAGAATACCAGCACCTATAAATACAAAGAACCAGCAGCTACCTATACAAAGTATAACGTGCCAAAATAGCATAGCACCTATCTACACAGCATACATCTAGCAACATGGAATACCAACACCTACCAACATAGCATAGCAGCACCAATTTACACAAAATACAGCAACTACCTATACAGCTTACTAGCACTACCAAGACAGAACTACAGCATTAACCTATAGAGTATACAAGCATCTACCTATAAAGTATACAATAGGTACCTGAGCAGTATGCAACATGGAAACAGCATACCACCACCTACCATTTCAGCATACCAGCGCCTATTCATACAGAATACAGAATTTACCAATATAGCATACTGTACCTATAGTACCTACAGTGCATACTATAAACGACATATACCACATGCCAGAAAATACAGTGTATATAAATGTCTACAAACCCCTGTTAAAATGACAGGGTTTTGTCAAGTTACAAAGTCAGTACAAGATGAATAATTTGAGAACATTTTCCACCTTTAATGTGACCCATAATCTGTACAATTCCATTGAAAAACAAACTGAAATCATTTAGATGGAAAAAATAAAAATAAATAACAAAAATAATTTGGTTGCATAAGTGTAAACACCCTCTTATAATTGGGGATGTGGTTATGTTTAGAATTAGCCAATCACATTTAAACTCATTTTAAATAGTAGTCAGTACACCGCTGTCATTATTTAAAGTGATTCAGAGTAACCCCATATAAAGTACAGCTGTTCTATTAGGATTTTCCTGACATTTTCTTTGCTGCATGTCACAGCAAAAGCCATGGTCCGTAAAGAGCTTACAACACATCAAAGGGAACTGATTGTTGAAAGGCATCAGTCAGGGGAAGGGTACCAAAGAATTTCCAAGGCATTAGATATACCATGGAACACAGGGAAGACAGTCATCAAGAAGTGGATTACATTTGGCACAACAGTGACATTACCAAGAACTGGACATCCCTCAAAACTTAATGAAAAGACAAGACGAAAATTGGTCCAGGAGGCTACCAAGAGGCCTACAGCAACATTAAAGGAGCAGGACTTTCTGGCTTGTATTGATTGTGTAGTGCATGTGACAACAATCTCCAGTTTTCTTCATATGTCTGGGCTGTGCGGTAGGGTGGCAAGACGGAAGCCTTTTCTAACAAAGAAAAACATCCAAGTCCGGCTATGTTTTGCAAAGAAACATAAAGTCTACCAAACGCATGTGGGAAAATGTGTTATGGTCTGATGAGACCAAGGTTGAATTTTTTGGCTATAATTCCAAAAGATATGTTTGGTGCAAAGCCAACACTTCACATCACCAAAAGAACTCCATACCCACAGTGAAGCATGGTGGAGGCAGAATTATACATTGGGGCTGGTTTTCTGCAGCTGGAACTGGGACTTTAGTCAAGGTGGAGGGAATTATGAACAGCTCCAAACATCAGTCAATATTGGCACAAAACCTGCAGGCCTCTGCTAAAAAGCTGAAGATGAAGAGGAATTTCACCTTTCAGCACGACAACAACCAAAAGCAGAACCTCCAAATCAACAAAAGAATGTCTTCACCAGAAGAAGATCAAAGTTTTGGAATGGCCCAGCCAGACCCCAGACCTGAATCCCATTGAAAATCTGTGGGGTGACCTGAAGAGGGCTGTACACAGGAGATGCACTTGCAATCTGACAGATTTGGAGCACTTTTGCAAGGAAGAGTGGACACAATTGCCTAGTCAAGATGTGCCATGCTGATAGACTTCTACCCAAAAAGACTCAATGCTGCCATAAAGTCAAAGGGTAATTCAACAAAGTATTCGTTAAGGGTGTGCATATTTATGCAACCACATTATTTTTGTTTTTTATTTTTATTTTTCAACCCTAAAAGATTTCAGTTTGTTTTTCTATTGTACAGATTATGGGTCACATTAAAGGTGGAAAAAGTTCTGAAATTATTCATCTTGTACTGACTTTTTAACAGAGGTGTGCAGACATTTTATATCCACTGTACGTATTGTACGCCGTGCATAGAGTCTACATATATACATAGTATACATTATCTACCTGCACTGCATATCAGTACCTACCTACAAAGCAAATCAACACCTACCTACACAGCACTGAACACTGATCTACACAGCCTACATAAATATCTATACAGTATACCAGCACCTACATAGCACAAATCACACATATACCTTAAAAGAACAGCAGCAACTTCCTATTCAGCATCCTAGCATCCAACTTAACAGAGTAAAACAGTAGCTATTTAAAAAGCATACAACACCAACCAAAACAGCACCTAAGTTGCATTGCACCCCCTTTTCTACCTCTCAGTAGCAACTCTAGTCTACTCTGCAAACTGATGTAGGAAAAACTAACTGGCCCATCGCACCAGGAATTCCATCACCTAGAATCGAAAATTTGGTGTTTCCCTTCCCAACTCAAAACTGAACTTTTAGGCTGGGTTCACACGACCTATTTTCAGACGTAATGGAGGCGTTTCACGCCTCGAATTACGTCTGAAAAAACGGCTCCAATACGTCGGCAAACATCTGCCCATTACTTTCAATGGGCTTTACGATGTACTGTGCCGACTACCTGTCATTTTACGTGTCGCTGTCAAAAGACGGCGCATAAAATTACAGCCTCGTCAAAAGAAGTGCAGGACACTTCTTGGGACGTAATTGGAGCCGTTTTTCATTGACTCCAATGAAGAACAGTTCCAAATTACGTCCGTAAAAGACGCCCCGCAAAACGCGAGTACATGCAATTACGTCTGAAATTCAGGAGCTGTTTTCTCCCGAAAACAGCTCCGTATTTTCAGACGTAATTGCAGTTATCGTGTGCACATACCCTTAGAGTTTGTGGTGGGGAGTGAGGCATTTTTTTCCTGATGTAACCATGCCGTCACTCTGTATCTAAATACTGTGACCAAGGCAAAGTAATAAGAACCATCATTATATAATTTATGTGTGGAGGAATGGCACTGCCATCATCAATGTTTGGAAAGAATCATTAAACCTTGGAATGCCCTACCATAGGGAGTAGTAGGGGCAAAAACAATATAAGAATTTAGAAAAGTGCTGAAAAATTTAACTCATGACTAAGGTTGTCGAGAGTTATAAATAATAAAAAGGGGAAGGGTGACAATATTAATTAAATGCAGGCAACGTCTGCCTTTGGGAAGGTCTAGTTGTCTACAATTGCCCAGAGGGTTTTGTTTAACCTCCTTCGTGAACAAACAGTTAGGTCCAGGAAAGATTGAACTTGAATAGGCTTTGTTCACATCAGCGTTGGACCCTCTGTATGAATCGGTCACAAAATTAAATTAAAATTTTCTGCTCCTATGACAGAACAGAAAAAGGTAATTTCTAGCGCAAATGTGAAAAAAGCCTTTAAAGGGGTTTTCCCACGAGGGAGTTTTATAAAAACAGCGTAGCTCGCTGAGCTACACTGTTTCCAGAAGCCCCATAGAACTGAATGGTTGCTACAGAAAAAGCGTAACTCGCATGCTACGATGCTTACATAATTACCAGTCACTACTATGAGAGTTATGGAAACAGCGCAGCTCAACGAGTAACGCTGTTTCCGTAACTCCCGACCATATAATCAGGAAGTGGCCGGGAGTCAGCGTGCACACAAAAAGCTACAGTGGGGTTAAGGGGGTCCTGTTCTAGAGATAGGTGCTGGTCCCAGAGGTGGGAACCGCATCTATCTGACATTTATGACATATTCTGCAGATATTTCATAAACGTCGCTCATGGGAAAAGCCCTTTAATGTGTATTTTTTCAACCTAAGTAACTAAATGCACAGAGATTATTTAAGGGGATTCAAAAACGTAGAAGACGCTTGTCAGTAGAGTGGTGGGCTGCTAAACCAAGTTCTTGACTTTTTAATGTGTGTGTCAGTTCCTAAGTTCCAATGGTTCGCTGGCTACCCCTTGGACCCAGGGGCACCCAGCACTCGGACCACATGCCCTGCCAACCACCCTGCATGTTATGCCCTAGTATTGCACAATAATGTGTCTGGTAACATGCTTGCCTGCTGCCAATGAGGCCTAGCAGAATTGTAAATATGGCTCTGAAGCTTAAACTACTGCTTTAACAATTAAAATACTTCAGACTAAAAGAACAGGGCCGGTCTTAGTGGTGTGCAACCCATGCGTTCGCACAGGGCACATCAGTCTCTCCTGCTAAATAGGGTGCCACAGATGGCCTGGCACCCAGGGTTTGCTACCACCATTATTTTGGATTGTATAGCAGTTTTACTGTGACTGGTGGTGGCAGAACTGCATAGCATTGATATTTAGGCAACTGTATTTGTTCAACCTATGGCTCTTTTATTTGAGCACCATACTATATTGTGTTTATTATTGAGCACTGTATGGTATGGTCATTTGCACGCTCCATACGCCATAAGGTGAGTTGACAAACTAACAGAAGGCACTGCACAGGGCATCATCCAGTGTAAGGCCGCCCCTGCATTTGTGAACACATGTAAAGGTATATTTGAGCGGAGAAGTACTTTAAACTTACGTACAGTGAAGGAAATAAGTATTTGATCCCTTGCTGATTTTGTAAGTTTGCCCACTGTCAAAGTCATGAACAGTCTAGAATTTTTAGGCTAGGTAAATTTTACCAGTGAGAGATAGATTATATAAAAAAAAAAAAAGAAAATCACATTGTCAAAATTATATATATTTATTTGCATTGTGCACAGAAAAATAAGTATTTGATCCCCTACCAACCATTAAGAGTTCAGCCTCCTCCAGACCAGTTACACGCTCCAAATCAACTTGGTGCCTGCATTAAAGACAGCTGTCTTACATGGTCACCTGTATAAAAGACTCCTGTCCACAGACTCAATTAATCAGTCTGACTCTAACCTCTACAACATGGGCAAGGCCAAAGAGCTTTCTAAGGATGTCAGGGACAAGATCATAGACTTGCACAAGGCTGGAATGGGCTACAAAACCATAAGTAAGACGCTGGGTGACGAGGAGACAACTGTTGGTGCAATAGTAAGAAAATGGAAGACATACAAAATGACTGTCAATCGACATCAATCTGGGGCTCCATGCAAAATCTCACCTCGTGGGGTATCCTTGATCCTGAGGAAGGCGAGAGCTCAGCCGAAAACTACACGGGGGGAACTTGTTAATGATCTCAAGGCAGCTGGGACCACAGTCACCAAGAAAACCACTGGTAACACATTACGCCGTAATGGATTAAAATCCTGCAGTGCCCGCAAGGTCCCCCTGCTCAAGAAGGCAAATGTACAGGCCCGTCTGAAGTTTGCAAATGAACATCTGGATGATTCTGAGAGTGATTGGGAGAAGGTGCTGTGGTCAGATGAGACTAAAATTGAGTTCTTTGGCATTAACTCAACTCGCCGTGTTTGGAGGAAGAGAAATGCTGCCTATGACCCAAAGAACACCGTCCCCATTGTCAAGCATGGAGGTGGAAACATTATGTTTTGGGGGTGTTTCTCTGCTAAGGGCACAGGACTACTTCACCGCATCAATGGGAGAATGGATGGAGCCATGTACCGTCAAATCCTGAGTGACAACCTCCTTCCCTCCACCAGGACATTAAAAATGTCTCGTGGCTGGGTCTTCCAGCACGACAATGACCCGAAACATACAGCCAAGGCAACAAAGGAGTGGCTCAAAAAGAAGCACATTAAGGTCATGGAGTGGCCTAGCCAGTCTCCAGACCTTAATCCCATCGAAAACTTATGGAGGGAGCTGAAGATCCGAGTTGCCAAGCGACAGCCTCGAAATCTTAATGATTTACAGATGATCTGCAAAGAGGAGTGGGCCAAAATTCCATCTAACATGTGTGCAAACCTCATTATCAACTACAAAAAACGTCTGACTGCTGTGCTTGCCAACAAGGGTTTTGCCACCAAGTATTAAGTTTTGTTTGCCAAAGGGATCAAATACTTATTTCTCTGTGCCCAATGCAAATAAATATATATAATTTTGACTATGTGATTTTCTGTTTGTTTTTTTATATAATCTATCTCTCACTGGTAAAGTTAACCTAGCCTAAAAATGTTACACTGTTCATGTCTTTGACAGTGGGCAAACTTACAAAATCAGCAAGGGATCAAATACTTATTTCCTTCACTGTATATATAAAAAGACATTAGCACTGTTGGTGCACATAATGACCAAACAGTCAATTCTCTTCATCTCCCATGTAGCAGCTAGCAGCTGCACATGATGATGATGGTGAGGATGATGAGGATGATAATGAGGATGATGATGAGGATGATGATGAGGATGATAATGAGAATGATGAAAGGCTAAAGGCAAGTTACCGTATGAATATATAACACACATATTTCTGATTTATAGCAAACGAGAGGAGCAACAATTCCTAAAAATGTAATTATATTACCGATACAAGCCAATTACTTACAGCCTGGTTTTCAAATAACGTTGCTTATAACTTAGTCTCTCTTGTTATTACAGAACGTGGCTCCATTATAAGCACATGCAGTTAACAAAGACAAATGTTGACCTGCTTTCTAGCAATAATTTACGGCTCTTCAAAAGATCATCATTTATTTCCCCTCTGCTAGGGTGGGATTATAGCTACAGCTCATCCATCTAAAGTTTGTTGAAAGCAGTGAACAGACTTTCCAAGCACTAATAATCTCTACTTGCTGCTTTGTCATACAAAATAAAATGTATTTAGATTAAGAGGTAATAAAGAATGGTTTAGGGAATACCAACCTACACCATATAGCCGCAGGGCCGGCGTCAGCACCCGGCGAACCCGAGCAAGTGCCGGGGCCCACTGCTCTTGTTGGGGCCCACTGGACCGCCGGGTGCTTTACGCCACCCACCTGCTTAAATTATTTATAGCAGTCTGTAGTAGATTGCAGAGAGGAGCAGATAATAATAATTTAAAAAAACTCACCTATCACGTTCCCACGACGAGCTGAACGGTCCGGTCATTGCCTTCTTACTCTATATGATATAGGTCTAGCACTGTTAGAATTATGTTTCAGAAAAAAGGGATATACCAGTAAAAATATGAATTTCCCATTCAAATTATTCATTAAAGAGGATCTGTCAGTTCTCCTGACATGTCTGTTATAGTGAATACTTGTGTTCCCTATAAAATAACAATTCCCTACAAGCCCCTATATTGACTGAACAGCTTGAAACAATGTAGGGACACACTTCATTGATAAGAGGAATGTTAACATCCTATTTGCAATTTATTCATACATTTCCAGGAGGAATAACAGAGGAACACCACAATGGGGTTCCAGCATTGTTTTTTCATGGGGAATACAGATATTTAATAAAATAAACACATCAGGAGATGTAATAGGTCTTCTTTATGGAGTTTTTCAGACTACATTTGTCATTTGTTTTTAGATATTCTGCTTTTTAAGCAGCAAGCTAAATATGTTGTGGCCATTGATTAGTAATAGAAGATGCAGACGGTTATTAAATCCGGGGTTATTAAATCCAGACACATATTACCTGTTTTCTCCTGAGAGACCGAATCTAGTTTTTAGCACAAAATATATGTCTCTCACATCGCCATCAAATACACCAGTCTGAATTTTTCTGCAGAAGAAATAATTTCGTACTTTTTTTACTTTTTTTACTTTTTTTCTGCTATCCATTCACATGCATGTATGGATGACAATGAATGATGCAGTAAATTATACATTTTTCTATAATAAATAATGGAGAATATGTGAGGGTAATACTGAGATCTATGCAAGGGTGTAGCTGTGGGGGGGGGGGCGGCAGGGCATGTGCGCTGGGTGCCGGATACCAGGAGGGTGCCAACAAGCCACTCTTTTTTGTCCAGAGTATTTAGATACACGGCAGAAAAATGAGAGAAGCTTGATCCTGCACTAGGTTTAAAAGGAAGTAGTATTCCAACTTTATTCCAACTGCATTAAACTATCAGTTTACAGAGGGGTCGATGCATCGAAGAGTAGGCATGCTGAAAGAGCAGGCTTCTCTCTTTTTTTATGCCCTGGATCAAGCTTCTCTCTTTTTTATGCCCTGATCTTCATTGTGTGCTGCCACGAGGATCCGTGCACTGTGCAGGCTCAGGCGTGGGATCGGTGAGCTGGAGGATTCCTCCCCTTTATATTTGTATTTAGATACAGGGATAGGGCATTGAACTGAATCTTTGCCCATGCGAAGAAAAGCCTAGTTATGCCTTTGAGGAGAAGTTATATGGTCTGATGAGACCAAAGGCTATAAAAAAAAATACCTTGATTTGGGAATACCAAACACCATCATCCCTGAGGTAAAGCCCAACCTACCATGTGCCATTTATAATACAGGTGTCTTTTTATGTGGCACAAGGGGCACTCAGGCACCAAAACCCAGGTACGACTGCTACCTCTTCACTCAATTAAGTTTGCCCTTGGTTGTTGGACACATACTGCACACTAGAAGGGAAGGAATCTAGACAGGCAACCCTAGAAAACATTGAGGTGACCCTAAGCCCTAATGCAGACATGTTCTGTCTTTCCACAGATCGGAGAGTCGGGTCCATTTTCGCGGACCCGATTCACCGACTAAAGTGGGTAGGGTGCCACTCAGATGCCGCTAAAATGGCCCAAGTGGCACTTGGTCGTGTGGAAGAGGGCTAAGGCTCAGAATATTATCAGTTATAGTCTGAAATAAGAAAACAGAGAACCACCATGAGGTTCAATGGTGCAAGGCTTGCTAAATGAGAATTTGATGTATATGGTCCTTTTGTAACCTACTGAGAGAATATTATCAGGCTCGGACACAGAACTTATAACCACAGAAGTAATGGTATTTCTACGAAAAAAGCCAATAAAATCAGAACACAATATAAATTAACATATTGTTCATCAGTCTGTATCGTCAAGTCGAGCGAGACTATCCACAAGGGTAGCCGGAGACATCATATTAGATATGACAATAGAGTCTTCTTTAGGCAGAAGCATGTTTTTGTATTTTTGTGCCATTGTTCCCTACTGACTTTAACTGGGAAAACCCTCAATAGTGAAAACTTCACGTAAAATCCACATATGCTGTTATATCAGGCAACATTCTACATACAAATGTTTGGGTATAATAGTGGTTTAAGAACTGCCACACTATCACAGCGTGAACTCACCGTAAGGTCTAACATTTTGGATTTCTCTTGTTATATACTTTACAGAAAAAAAGTTTGATGTGCATTAAGAAGTTCTGTTATTGCATCTACACCTCTTACTTCCAGCTAATGATATATCACAGTGACCAATTTGTCTTGGACTGTAGGAGAACTGACAATATAATGACATTCTGCTGCTGCAATGTATTAGTTATAGGAAAGAGGTAATAACGGTGATACTTTAAAAAGTACAGATATTCACTTTATATAAGTAAAGTAATTTCTAGTTAACAAGATAGCTCCTGTTCCATTCAGTATGAGGTCTGCAGTACATTTAAATCTGGGTACTTTTTTTAATGAAAATAGTGGGTCCAAAATTTAGTTTTTTCCATTTTCCAAAATAAGTTCAAGCACATTTCATTATATATTGTAGGACCAAACACCTTAAAGGGAATGTGTTGCCAGCAAAACATGTTTTTTATTTTTTAATTAAACATTTAGTGTGTAGGTGATTAAACATTGTTCAAATTTTTTTTATTTTTTTCACGAGTCAGGAAATATTATAAATTAGATTCTAATTTATAATATTTCCCATTGCTGGTCACTAGATGGAGCTATTCCCAAAATTGCAGCATTGCATGTGGTAAAGCAACCACATTGCTTTTTGCTGCAAAATTGGGAAAAAAGCACTCGCTCTAGTGAGCTCTGAGAATCCCCCCCTCCTTTATCCTGGCTAGTGCCGGGATAAACGAGGGGATTGAACGGTCTAACCTCCTACACTGTGTGTCGCCATTTTTTGAGCTAACACACAGTGTAGTAGGTTTACATACAGTAGTAAACACACACAAACCAAACATACATAGAAATCTCTTACCTGCTCCTGCCGCCGCGGCTCCCTCCGGCCCGTCCGCTCCGTCTGCTGCCGCTGGTCCAAGTGCACAAGTCCGGAAGCCGCGACCGGAAGTAGTAATCTTACTGGCGCGCATTTCAAATTGGACTGTGTGGGAGCGGCGCATGCGCAGTTCCCACACAGACGGCGTACACAGAAGTGGATGGGACGGGCCCCGTTCGCAGTCCCTATGGGACTGTGGCTGCCGTATTCCATGTCTGTATGTGTCGTTAATCGACACATACAGAAATGGAAAAAAAAATGGCAGCCCCCATAGGGAAGAAAAAGTGAAAAAATAGAAAAAAGTAAAACACAAACACACAAATAAATAAAAACGTTTTTAATAAAACACTAACATTAAACTGACATGAAAAAAAAATTTGTGGTGACACTGTTCCTTTAAAAACCTGTCAAATAAGAACAAATATTTGATCTAGAGGTGCCCTTGGCCTTTGTGGCGCAGCATTTTTTGTTTTTTGTTTTTTTTTGTTTTCCCATTACTACATTCCAAGATCCATATCTTTTGTATTTTTTCCATCTATGTAGCCGTATGATGGGTTGTTTTCTGCAGGATGATTTGTATTGTTCAATGACACCATATAACTCTACACTGTGCCATTCCTTTGTTATTCCTCATGGAAATGCATAAATTAATTGACAACTGGGTGTTAGTATTAGGGGTGTACCCCTACAAACTCTGACACTGTCCAATCAGTGCTTACTGTGCCAAACTGTGTAGGAAACCTATTGACAAGATGTATGGTAACGTCCAGTTGCCAACTTATTCATATCTTTCAATGAGAAATTGTAAGTAGGGTGAACTGAGTACCCCCATTTACAACCATGTATCCTTTTAGAAATAGTTGCCTGTCACTTTAAGTGGACTGCAACAATTTGCTGACAGACTGCTCAGGTGTTTATTTGTTAATGTCATGTATGTATATAATGTGTTGCACTGCTTATATGTTGTTGTGTCTCCTATTTCAGCTGGATGACGGACCGCGGTGCCCTGCAGTACTGTTGCATACATGTGGTGCTGTAACTGGACAAGAAAAGAGAGTGTTCTGGGTGATAGTTACAAGGAATTATGCAGGACTGGCTAGGCCCAGAAAAAAGCCTGGTGCTGGCAGGGGACGGAGCGTTGTGATGCTACTGCACTGCACCTCCATGCTGACATAAGGGGGCAGAGGAGAGCCCATATAAGGAGAAGGTTTTGCACCAATAGGAAGAGAGCGGGAGATCGAATGAGCTTTGGACCTGAATGCTGCTGGTCTGTGTAAGAGTTAGACCAGGACCTGGTTGCTATTGAGAGTGAGCTTGTCCCTCTTTGTTTAGGCAGAGAAGACTGGAGACTGCAGGGGTGGTGGACCAAAGGTCGAGAGACATAAAACATGGCCCAATGCTGAGCTGAGAAGGAGATCGCCTGCTGTGAAGTGAGAGAGTCCTTGAGAGAAGCAGTACAGCTGTTCTGCAGAGTGGTCTCTGGAGTATCTGTCGCGTAGCGGTCGGTGAGCTAGCAAAGTGACCATTAGTGGTTTATGGATGATAAAGGCAGGCTGAGAACAAGGGTGGCTTGCAAGTGTTCCTTGAACGCATCTGAGGTGTAGAAACCAGTGAGGGGTAAGTGGTGCTGTGTTCAAATTTGGGGGAGCCTGTGGGTAGGCCCGGGGGATCTGAAGGGATCTGTGTTTTAGTGGGCCACTTAAAGAGGCTCTGTCACCACATTATAAATGTAATGTATGTAACAGCAGTGCTTTTTATTTAGAAAAACGATCTATTTTAAACCACTTTATGACCGATTTTTAGCCTTATTCTAATGAGTTTCTTAATGCCCAAGTGGACGTGTTTTTACTATAGACCTAGTGGGCGTTGTACAGAGGAGTGTATGACGCTGACCAATCAGTGAACAATCAGCGTCATACACTTCTCCCCATTCATGTACACTGCACTAGCGATATAGTTATATCGTTATGTGCAGCCACATACACAAACACTAACATTACTGCAGTGTCCTGACAATGAATATACATCACTGCCAGCAGGGGCGTAGCTAAAGGCTCATGGGCCCCGATGCAAAAGTTCTTATTGGGCCCCCCCCCCCCGCAAACTCCTCATGGCCGACGGTCCGCAGCTTTCAGCTGCATCGCTGGGTCTCCTAAGTGACCCAACAATGCAGCACTAGCATCCGGGGGCGTCACTAAGGCTGGGTTCACACACCCTATTTACGGACGTAATTCGTGCGTTTTAGCATTGAATTACGTCCGAAAATGCGGCTCAAAAGCGTTGGCAAACACCTGCCCATTCATTTGAATGGGTCTTACAATGTTCTGTACCGACGGTCATTTTTTTTGCGCGCCGCTGTCAAAAGGCGGCGCGTAAAAAAGACGCCCGTGTCAAAGAAGTGCCTGTCACTTCTTCAGACGTAAATGGAGCCGTTTTCCATGGACTCCATGGAAAAACAGCTCCAATTACGTCCGTAATGGACGCAGCGAAAGACGCCTGCACATGCCTTTACGGCTGAAATTACGGTGCTGTTTTCTCCTGAAAACAGCTCCGTAATTTCAGCCGTAACGGACGTGTACGTGTGAACATACCCTCAGGGCTTAAAATGTCAGGGGAAATAGCCCCAATACATATGTGTCCGCCCAAAAAAAAATGTGTGTATAGGTGACAGCATAGCATATCTATAGCACTACGACCCTATAAACTATGGATAGGATTAGATACATTGGCTCAGCAGACAGTATCACACATGATAGGATTAGATACAGTGGCTGAGCAGACAGTATCACACATGATAGGAGTAGATACAGTGGCTGAGTAGACAGTATCACACATAATAGGATTAGATACAATGACTCAGCAGACAGTATCACACATGATAGGATTAGATACAGTGACTCAGCAGACAGTATCACACATGATAGGATTAAATACAATGACTCAGCAGACAGTATCACACATGATAGGATTAGATACAGTGGCTCAGCAGACAGTACCACACATGATAGGATTAGATACAGTGGCTCAGCAGACAGTATCACACATGATAGGATTAGATACAGTGGCTGAGCAGACAGTATCACGCATGATCGGATTAGATACAGTGGCTCGGAAGGCAGTATCACACATGATAGGATTAGATACAGCGGCTCAGCAGACAGTATCACACATGATAGGATTAGAGATAGGGCCCAGCACACAGTATCACACATGATTGGATTAGATATAGGGCCCAGCAGACAGTATCACACATGATAGGATTAGATACAGTGGCTCAGCAGACAGCATCACACATGATAGGATTAGATATAGAGCCCAGCAGACAGTATCACACATGATACGATTAGATACAGGGCCCAGCAGACAGTATCACACATGATAGGATTAGATACAGTGGCTCAGCAGACAGTATCACACATGATTGGATTAGAGATAGGGCCCAGCAGACAGTATCACACATGATTGGATTAAATACAGGGCTCAGCTCGCTGACATTGCGGCTCCAGCACTGGACCCAGGAAAGGTAAGAATAATAATTTTGCTTCTTTATGTGTTACTGATTATTTTTGTGTGTTTGTGTTTTTTTACAGGTTCGGTTGTTGGACTTCGGATACGAGGACTTCAATGACGGCGTTTTTTTTATTCTCAATAAAATGGTTAATGAGGGTTGTGTTTTTTTATTTCAATAAAATATTTTTTCTATGTGCTTGTATCTTTTTAAACTTTATTATCACCGCCTTAGTAATGGCCGCTGGCTGATTGACAACCTCCATTACTAAGGCGGGGCTTAATGTTAGCAGGTGCAGAGGCCAACACTAACCCCCATTATTACCCCGGTACCCACCGCCACCAGGGATGCTGGGAAGAGCCGGGTACAAACCAGTACCCGTCCATCTGCAGTGACGGTCAGGCACCCGGGTGGCCGGAGGCTGGTAGTATTAGGCTGGGGAAAGCCAAAAACAGTGGCACCTACCACCCTGGTAATGCTGCCTGCTGCTGCTGTGTTGTATCTGGCTGGTTATGAAAATTGGGGGGGGGCCCCACATCGTTCTTTCCAATTATTTTATTATTATTTTTTTTTTTTAAATGACGTGGGGTCCACCCCATTTTTCATAACCAGCCAGATACAATAAAGCAGCAGCAGCCTAGCATTACCAGGGTGGGAAGGGCCACTGTATCTGGCCTTTCCCCTCCTGATAATACCAGCTTGCGGCCACCCCAGTGGCCGACCATCACTACAGATGGTCAAGTACTGGATGGTACCCGACTCTTCCCAGCACCCCTGGTGGCAGTGGGTACCGGGGTAATAAAGGGGGTTAGTGTTAGCCTCAGCACCGGCTAACACTAAGCCCCGCCTTAGCAATGCATACTGTCAATCAGCCGGCGGCCATTACTAAGGCGGTAGTAATATAGTTTTAAAAAAAACACAAAGACATAGAAATTTTTTTTAATTGAAATTAAAAAAAAAAACACACAACCCTCATTAACCATTTTATTGATAATAAAATAAAAGCCGTCATCGAAGTAGTCCTGGAATCCAACGTAGTCCAACGACCGAACCTGTAAGAAAACACACAAAAAAACTATTATTAACACATGTGTTAGGCTTAGATACAGGGCCCATGTGTGATACTGTCTGTGGGACCCTGTATCTAAGCCTACCACAACGTAGGCTTATATACAGGGTCCAGCAGACAGTAATCTTATACAGTATAAGATTACTGTGTGCTGGGGCCCTGTATCTAAACCTACAGTGTGGTAGGCTTAAATACAGGGCCCAGCAGACAGGATCACGCATGGGCCATGTATCTAAGCCTACCATGTGATTGGCTTAGATACAGGGCCCAGCAGACAGGATCACACAATCTGTGATCCTGTCTCATGGGCCCCCTAAGCCTGCTACATCGTAGGCTTAGGGGTTGTGCAGTCCCTAAACATTGATGGCCTATCCACAGGATAGGCCATCAGTAGCTGATGTGTCTCCCGGGACCCGCAAATCAGCTGTTTTGAAGGGGCTGCAGCACTCGCACGAGAGCTGCTTCCCCTTCATTTCACTACTCGCTCAGACTGTGAATCGCCTACACCGATTCACAGTGTGACCGGAATGAAGGGGAGCAGCTCTCGTACAATTGCTGCTGCCCCTTCAAAACAGCTGATTGGCGGGTCCCGGGAGTCGGACCCCGCCAGTCAGGGCTAATCTTACCTTCCTCTTCAGCTGCGGCGGTAGTTCTGTCGTCTCGATGCTGTACGTGGCGCATAGCGCTGTGACGTCATGCGCTGCGCACAGCGCTTGACGTCAGGACCTCCGCTGCGATCCGGAACCAGGAAGGTAAGTACAGTCTGTTACTATAGTAACAGGGGCCCGCGGCCCGAGTTACTATAGTAACTTTTTATTGATGTGGTGCGGGGGGGCTGTGGGCCCCCCTGGCTTCGAGGCCCGTTCGCAATTGCGACCTCTGCGACCCCTATAGCTACGCCAGAGACTGCCAGCCTGGACGTGATGTTTATTCAGAATCCTGACACGTCTGTAGCGTCTCTGTGAGATTTACAGCAAGGCAAACGTAATCTCGCGAGATTATGATGTAACCTGTCATTTCAAACGAGATTACGTTTGCATTGCTGGAATCTCACAGAAAAGATTCAGTAGTGGTCAGGATTCTGAATAAACATCACGTCCAGGCTGGCAGTGATGTATATTCATTATCAGGACACTGCAGTAATGTTAGTGTTTGTGTATATAGCTGCACATAACGATATAACTATATCGCTAGTGCAGTGTAAATTAATTGAGAGAAGTGTATGACGCTGATTGGTCACTGATTGGTCAGGGTCATACTCTCCTCTGTACAACGCCCACTTGGTCTAAAGTAAAAACACGCCCACTTGGGCATTAAGAAACTCATTAGCATAAAGCTAAAAATCGCTCATAAAATGGTTTAAAATAGATAGTTTTTCTAAATAAAAAGCATTACTGTCACCTACATTATAGCGCCGATCTTCTTATGTAGGAGATAGAGCACTTATAATGTGGTGACAGAGTCTCTTTAAGTTACTGCAGTGAAGACTGGTTGTGTAGGCCTGAAATGTGGCTTAGTTAGTGCAGTTCTGAATTGAACTGGATTGGGTGGAGTACTCAGTGGGAGGGGTAGCATGTAAGGAGCCCTTGAGAGTTAGGGCCCTAAAGAGAAGGCTGTCTTGTTCCCATGGTGACTGAGTAGATACAAGTAGACCTGGGTGTGATCTGTAGTCCTGTAGAGAGATTGCTTACTGGACAAGAGCAATACAGAACGTCAACGAGAGTGAGGGAACTGCGTCCTAGTGGGAGAGACCTCGGAGAAGTGCTGGAAGAGGGAGCTACAATGTTGTATGTTGTTGACGGTGGGTGAGAGTTGGAGTAAGACTGTGTGAAGAAACATAGTCTGGGTTTGACCACTTTGAGCTAAACAGAGACCTGCTGCGGAAGAATTTCTTGCTGTAAAGTGTTTCCACTTGTTGATGGCTGTTCTGGTGTAAACTGTAAGTGTCAATATTGTGTGCCCCTTTCGAGTATTGTTACCATTAAAGGGGTTTTCCGAGATCTAAAAAATATTTTTATTAACAGTCGCTTTTATTAGCCATAAATAAATCCGCTTAATTACCTTTCGTTAGTTTTCTGTTTCTTTTCGTGCTGTAAAAATTCTCTGTTTACATCCTGCACTTTGTTTACATGCCTCCATTTCTTGAATGACAGCTTCCGCTCCGCTCCCAGCATGCATCACTTTTTATCCCAGCATGCCATGCGCCGGGAGTAAGGCCGGTCAAACATGCCCACTACACTAAGGGGAGGGGTTTTGACAGGCTAGGGGAGAGAAAATTATGTGCAGGCGCTGTTAGAGCACATGAGTGGGCATGTGTGGTAAACACTATTAGTATAGCAACCACGTATGAGCAGAGGCGCCGGAGAAAGAGTATCTGGTCCACCACTTCCCTCAGTGCACAGTGACGTCAGGAATGGCGTTCCCGTACATTGAGCCAGCCGGAAAACGAAAGTGAAAGAGCATGTGCGGATCAGCGCCGGAAGTGCAGGTTTTACTATTGAAGACGCATCACGTGACCAGTGCTGGAATCGGGTGTTAGAAAATTAAATCAAAACGCAAGTATATTACAAATTGCATTACTTTTTTTATCTGCAGTGCAATAATAATTAGTTAATTGGTTCCGGAAACCTCTTTAAGCATATCGAGTCTCTTAAAGAGATATATCTGTTACGCTTTGTGTGCTACTGTATTATCATGACTTGATAAGCTGGATCATATTCCGTAACTCCCATAGAAGTGAATGGCAGCTACAATACAGTGTAGCTCGCGTGCTGCGTTGCTTCCATAGGAGTTACAGAAACAGCGTAGCTCAGCATAATTTCTGACCATGTAATCAGGAAGTGCCCCGGGAGGCAGCAGCAACCGATAAAGGTAGAACGGGGTTTAGGGGGCCCCGTTCTAGAGATAGGTTCGGGTTCCAGAGGTGGGACCCACATTTATCTGATATTTATGACGTATCCTGTGGAAATGCCATAAATGTACTTGATGGGCAAACCCCTTTATTGCTTCAGCTTACCAAAACATTTCGGACAATTGTAGCTTCCAACTTCGTGGGAACAGTTTGGGGTTCGGCCCCTGTTCCAGCATGACTGTGCCCCAGTCTACAAAGCAAGATCCATAAAGGCATGGTTGGGTGAGTCTGATGTGGAAGAACTTGACAGAGCCCTGACCTCAATCCCATCGAACACCTTTGGGATGAATTAGAACGAAGATTGCGAGCCAGGCCATCTTGTCCAACATCAGTGTCTGACCTCACAATTGCTCTTCTGGATGAATGTCCAAAAATTTCCAAAGACAAACTCCATAATCTTGTTGAAAGCCTTCCCAGAAGAGTGGAAGCTGTTTTATCTGCAATGGATCAACTCCATATTAATGCCAATGGATTTAGAATGAGATGTCATAAAAGCTGCTGTAGGTGTGATGTGTAGGCATCAAAATACTTTTGTCAATATAGTGTAGGTCTCTATAGGAGCTGCATACACAACAATTCTGGATATTTTAATCATGACTATTGGCAAAAATTTAAAAAAGTAAATCCATCCCTAATAACATTTATAAACATCTCCACTTGTTCCTTGTGAGAAAACCTTATTAAAAATGTGTGAATCGACACTCAACATATCTGCACAAAGTACTCTGAACGCATCTAAAACTCAGCGTCCTAGGATTCCCAGGATTGCATGTGCCTACATACCCCACTAGCATATCAAGCGTCTCCTGTTTCCATAGAGAGCAAAGAACGGCTCCCTATTGACTGTGCGTGCGCAAGTCCACACTATATTACGCCTTCATCTGTGGAATAGTATGACGGACAGGAAACTCCCTGTGTTCTACCTTATCTCTAAAAGACCATCCATGTAATTTGCACATAGCAGTGCTGTGTGTGTAATGTGTACATAGCAGAGCTGTGTGTGTAATGTGCAGATAGCAGAGCTGTGTGTGTAATGTGCAGATAGCAGAGCTGTGTGTGTAATGTGCACATAGCAGAACGGTGTGTTTAATGTGCACATAGCAGAGCTGTGTGTGTAATGTGTACATAGCAGGGCTGTGTGTGTAACGTGTAGATAGCAGAGCTGTGTGTGTAATGTGTACATAGCAGAGCTGTGTATGTACTATGTAGGTAGCAGATCGGTGTGTGTAATGTGGTAGCAGAGCTGTATGTGCCTAATATGTAGATAGTGACGCTGTGTATGTTATGTGTACACAAAAGAGCTGTGTGTGTAATATGTATGTAGCAAAACTGTGTATGCAATATGTGGGCAGCAGAGCTATGTGTGTGTGTGTGTGTGTGTGTGTATAATGTGTAGACAGCAGAGTTGTGTGTGTGTGTGTTTGTGTGTGTGTGTGTGTGTGTGTGTGTGTGTGTGTGTGTGTGTGTGTGTGTGTGTGTGTGTGTGTGTGTGTGTGTGTGTTTGTGTGTGTGTGTCTGCAATGGGTAGGCAGCAGATCTGTGTGACATACCCCACTTTGCATATCAAGCATCTCCTATTTCCATAGATAGCAAAGAACGGCTCCCCATTGACTGCGCGTGCGCAGGTCCACGCTATATTGCGCCTTCATCAGTGGAATAGTACGACGGACAGGAAACTCACTATGTTCTACATTATCTAAAAAAAAAAAAAACATATCTTCAATCGGATAGGACCAACATATTTCTACATATCAATATATAAACCCCGGGTATTTGACCAGTAGTA
Organism: Rhinoderma darwinii; assembly: GCF_050947455.1. Classification (NCBI taxonomy): domain Eukaryota; kingdom Metazoa; phylum Chordata; class Amphibia; order Anura; family Rhinodermatidae; genus Rhinoderma; species Rhinoderma darwinii. The sequence goes on from NC_134690.1 coordinate 61,498,462, forward strand.
TCTAGACCTCTTTAGTATCATTTTATTTAGTCTCACCTAACGGACCTTTCAGCATTGGGCTCTATTTTACATTTTTACATTCCTGTATCCTCAATGAACCAATCACAGTTCCATATAATATATAGGTCACATTTAGCTACATTCTCACTTATCTATACTGTAACCTCGAGATTATTAACAGTCAAAGGTGCAAAAATATGAATACAAGCGCACTCTCTCAATATATTATCAACATCAATTAAGCAAATTCTTGGAGTAGTTTTTCTTACACACACCATCTAAGAGACAAGAATAGACATACTGAGATTATATCAATACATTTTAGACTTTCTATTATTGCATTCCTCCTCCTCAGAGAACTCCGTCCTCCCCATCCAGGACACAAGGATCATTGCGTCCAAGATGGAGTAGGCAGAGGGCTCCAAGGTGGGGATCACAGTGTCATATTCACTGATTCTGAGAATCCTTTGTAAGTAGTATTCTTTGTTTGATTCACACACGTTTAAAAATTGTAAACACCTATAAACATATAAAATCAAAGTAAATTATCATTCAAAAAATATTTCTCTTCATGAGAACACAACCAAAAGGTCGGGCACTAAATCTTAAATCCAACCTCTGCAATAATGTGACCAGAAATATATACGGGAAACATGTCTAGACTATGCCTGTAGTCCTAAACGCTCTATTTAACCCTTTAGGTTCAAGAGTATCCAACTCATATATCCATTTTAACTCAAGCTTCTTCAAAACCCTTTCTCTGTCTCCCCCTCTCCTAATCAGACAGACTCCATTAATTATTTTAAATCTTAGCTGTGAGACATTATATTTGAGACCAATAAAATGTTCTGGAACAGGTAACTCAATCTTTTTACTCCTGATTTTTATATTTATGTTGATTGATACGTGACCGACATTCTTAAGGTGTCTCCACAACGTACAGATATCGACAGGGACACTGTATCACATAAATAACAAAACTTGACTGGCAAGTAAAGAATTGCTTAATGTTATATATTTTCCCTGTCCTAGGGTGTACAAAGGTATTCCCTCACAACATATTGTTACATTTACAACATTCCATGCATGGAAAACATCCTTTTTTATTAATATTCATCTTATGTTGGCAGCCAATATCGGCACGTACTAAACGATCCTTCAGGTTAGGTGGTCTCCTAAATGACATTATTGGGGGATCCTGAAATTCAGATCTCTCTGGGAATGTTTCACTTAATATTGGCCAATAATCTTTTAAGATCTTTGGGATTTTTCCACTAATAGGAGAGAAAATAGATACAAAAGGAATCCTACTAGAGATCTTTTTCTTACCTTTCTTAGTCAAGAGACCCCCTCTATCCTGTTCCTTCACTTTCCTAATTGCCCTTTCAAGTATTGGTTTTGGGTAGCCTCTCTCTCTAAACTTCCCACACATGGTATTCAGTCTTTCATCTACGACCGTAATATCTGATACTATCCTTTTTACTCTCAGACATTGACTCTATGGTAATGACTACAGGGTACGTCTCGGATGACAGCTCTTGAAGTGAAGTAGGTTGTTACGGTCTGTTGGCTCCACAAATAAGACTGTGGTCAAAATGTTATCTCTCTTAAGGACAACCGTATCCAAACATTTTTATTTTTCCTTAGAGTATACTAGAGTGGACTGTGATTCCAAAAAATTACCATTGATCTCATCTCTAAATTCCAATAGTTTCTGTTCAGTGTCAAGCCATACAAAGAAGACATCATCTATGTACCTCATCCAGCCCTCCACATGCTGAAAGAAGCTGGATGGGTACACAAATTTTTTCTCAAAATATGCCATAAATATGTTGGCATATGTTGGTGCGACATTGGATCCCATAGCAGTACCTCTGCACTGAATGTAAAAAGTATCTTGGAAAAGCAAATAGTTGCCTTGGAGCACAATCTCCAATAATGTCATAACAAAGTTCTTCTATTCATTACCTAGTGTAAAGGATCTGCCTAAAACAGCTTCTGTGTCGACGCCCATGGTTACTCACTCTGCACCTGCTCCTAAGTCTGGTCGAGTCACTCCTTCTTCCACCAATCAGCCTGGGAGGCTGAGGAGTGGGAGAGACTATCACAGCCTGACCGGACGGAGCTAGCTCCCGCCCTCTGTCTATTTAAACCTTCACTTCCTGCTCCTCCTTTGCCTGTGATTCTTTCAGTCTATTTCCTGGCTCTGCTCTGCTACTTACTACTTGTCTTCTGCTTCATATTGACCCTGGCTTGACTGACTATTCTCCTGCTCTGCGTTTTGACAGGACTGCCTTTGCCGAGAGTCAACTGGTGACCTTACGTCAGGGTAAGAGACCTGTTGAGGAGTATTGCTCTGACTTTAGGAAGTGGTGCGTAGCTTCTCAGTGGAATGACCCTGCCTTAAGGTGCCAGTTTAGGTTGGGTCTGTCGAACGCCCTGAAATACCTGCTAGTTAGCTATCCCTCTTCTGACTCCCTAGACCAGGTTATGGCTTTAGCGGTACGACTTGACCGACGTCTCAGGGAACGACAACGTGAACGTTTATGTGTTTTCTCCTCTGACTCCCCCATGATGCCTCCAAAAGTTCCGTTGCTTCGTTCTTCGACGGAAAACTCGGATAAAACAATGCAACTCGGGGCCTCCGTGTCTCCCCAACAACGTAGAGACTTCCGCAGGAAGAATGGTCTCTGCTTCTACTGTGGGGAGGACAAGCATCAAGTGAACAACCGTCCTAGGCGTAAGAATAAGCAGCCGGAAGAACTTCCGCGCCTAAGTGATCATCGGGGAGGTCACTTGGGCGCACAGGTATTTCCCGTAAATATGAAACATAATAAGATCTTGCTTCCCTTTCAGGTCTCTTTTGGTGGTAGGTCTGCTACCGACAGTGCCTTCGTGGATTCAGGGTCTTCTGCTAACATTATGTCTGTGGAATTTGCTATGTCTCTAGCTATGCCATTAATTGATTTACCTAAACCTGTTCCGGTAGTGGGTATCGACTCCACTCCTCTTGCTAATGGTTATTTTACGCAGCATACCCCTGTTTTTGAACTCCTTGTTGGCTCCATGCATTTGGAGCAGTGCTCTGTACTGGTTATGCAGGGATTATCGTCCGATTTGGTTTTAGGTCTTCCCTGGTTGCAGTTGCACAATCCCACGTTTAACTGGAATACTGGGGATCTTACCAAATGGGGTAATGAATGCATGACGTCATGTTTTTCTGTTAATTTTATTTCTCTCCCTGAGGAGGTGAACACTCTACCTGAGTTTATTCAGGACTTCGCTGATGTTTTTTCTAAAAAGGCCTCTGAAGCGTTACCTCCTCATAGAGAATACAATTGCGCAATCGATTTGGTACCAGGAGCTAAGCTCCCTAAGGGTAGGATATTTAATCTCTCTTGTCCCGAACGTGAAGCCATGAGAGAGTATATCCAGGAATGCCTGGCCAAGGGTTACATTCGCTCCTCTACTTCGCCGGTAGGTGCTGGCTTCTTCTTCGTAGGGAAGAAGGATGGTGGTCTTAGGCCGTGCATTGATTACCGAAACTTGAATAAGGTCACTGTAAGGAACCAGTATCCCCTTCCTTTGATTCCTGATCTCTTCAATCAGGTTCAGGGGGCCCAATGGTTCTCTAAGTTTGATCTACGGGGGGCTTATAACCTTATCCGCATCAAAGAAGGGGATGAGTGGAAGACTGGGTTTAACATGCCCGAAGGTCATTTCGAATACCTCGTCATGCCCTTTGGGTTGTGTAATACTCCCGCGGTCTTCCAGAATTTCATAAATGAGATTTTAAGAGACTACCTGGGGGAATTTCTTGTAGTGTACCTTGATGACATCCTAGTGTTTTCCAAGAACTGGTCCTCCCAAATTGAGCATGTCAGGAAGGTGCTCCAGGCCCTTCGGGAAAACAAACTGTTTGCTAAAACCGAAAAATGTGTGTTTGGGGTGCAGGAGGTACCATTTTTGGGTCAAATCCTCACTCCTCATGAATTCCGCATGGACCCTGCCAAGGTTCAGGCTGTGGCGGAATGGGTCCAACCTGCCTCCCTGAAGGTGTTACAGTGCTTCCTGGGGTTTGCTAATTATTACAGGAGATTTATTGCTAACTTCTCGGTCATCGCTAAGCCTCTTACGGATCTCACTCGCAAAGGTGCTGATCTCCTCCATTGGCCTCCAGAGGCGGTCCAGGCTTTTGAGATCCTTAAGAAGTGCTTTATCTCGGCCCCAGGGCTGATTCAGCCTAATCAAATGGAGCCATTTATCGTGGAGGTTGACGCCTCCGAGGTGGGAGTGGGTGCTGTCTTGTCCCAGGGTACCAGGTCCCTCACCCATCTCCGTCCCTGTGCCTTCTTCTCCAGGAAGTTCTCACCCACTGAGAGTAACTAAGACATTGGCAACCGCGAACTCTAATCCATTAAATGGGCATTTGAAGAGTGGCGCCACTTCCTGGAGGGGGCTAGGCACCAGGTTACGGTCCTTACCGACCACAAGAATCTGGTTTTCCTAGAATCTGCCCGGAGGCTAAACCCGAGACAAGCTCGATGGGCGTTATTTTTTACTAGATTCAACTTTTTGGTCACATGTAGGGCTGGGTCTAGAAATATTAAGGCTGATGCACTGTCGTATAGCTTCATGGCCAGCCCTCCTTCGGAGGAGGATCCTGCTTATGTTTTGCCCCCAGGTATAATCATTTCCTCTGTTGATTCTGACTTAGTCTCCGAAATTGCGGCTGATCAAGGTTCAGCTCCCAGGAACCTTCCTGAGAACAAGCTGTTTGTTCCCCTGCAATTCCGGCTAAGGGTACTCAGGGAAAATCATGACTCTGCACTATCTGGCCATCCAGGCATCCTGGGTACCAAGCACCTCATTGCCAGAGACTATTGGTGGCCTGGGTTGCTTAAAGACGTTAAGGCCTACGTCGCCACTTGTGAAATTTGTGCTAGGTCCAAGACTCCCAGGTCCCGACCAGCGGGCTTACTACGTTCTTTGCCCATTCCCCAGAGACCTTGGACCCATATCTCCATGGATTTTATCACCGATCTGCCTCCATCTCAAGGCAAGTCGGTGGTATGGGTGGTAGTGGACCGCTTCAGTAAGATGTGCCATTTTGTACCCCTCAAGAAACTACCCAATGCTAAGACGTTAGCTACCTTGTTTATCAAACACATCCTGCGTCTCCATGGGGTTCCTGTCAATATTGTTTCTGACAGAGGGGCACAATTTGTTTCATTGTTTTGGAGAGCCTTCTGTAAAAAGTTGGAGATTGATCTGTCCTTCTCCTCGGCCTTCCATCCTGAAACTAATGGCCAAACTGAGAGGACTAATCAGTCTCTGGAAAAATATTTAAGGTGTTTTATCTCTGACTGTCAATATGATTGGGTCTCCTTCATTTCCCTCGCTGAATTTTCCCTTAATAACCGGGTCAGTAACTCGTCAGGGGTCTCCCCCTTTTTCTGTCATTTTGGGTTCAATCCACGGTTCTCCTCTGTTTCACCTGGTGGTTCCAACAATCCTGAGGTAGATGTCGTTCATAGGGAACTGTGCACAGTCTGGGCCCAGGTTCAGAAGAACCTAGAGGTGTCCCAGAGCATACAAAAGACCCAGGCAGATAGAAGACGTTCTGCTAACCCCTTGTTTGCGGTCGGGGATCTGGTGTGGCTGTCTTAAAGAAATTTGCGCCTTAAGGTCCCGTCCAAAAAATTTGCTCCCAGGTATATAGGGCCATACAAGGTCATTGAAGTGCTTAACCCTGTCTCCTTCCGACTGGAGTTACCCCCGTCTTTTCGAATACACAACGTGTTTCATGCCTCCCTCATGAAGCGCTGCTCCCCGTCCTTGGCTCCCTCGAGGAAACCTCCGGTCCCTGTTCTCACCCCTGAAGGGGTAGAATTCGAGGTGGCCAAGATTGTGGACAGCAGGATGGTCCAAGGCTCTCTCCATTACCTGGTCCATTGGAGAGGATACGGGCCTGAGGAGAGGACTTGGGTACCCGCCCGGGATGTTCACGCTGCAGTATTGCTCAGGAGGTTGCATCTTCGGTTCCCCTTTAAGCCAGGTCCACCTAGAAAGGGTCCAGTGGCCCCTCATAAAAGGGGGGGTACTGTAAAGGATATGCCTGACACAGCTTCTGTGTCGACGCCCGTGGTTACTCACTCTGCACCTGCTCCTAAGTCTGGTCGAGTCACTCCTTCTTCCACCAATCAGCCTGGGAGGCTGAGGAGTGGGAGAGCCTATCACAGCCTGGCCGGACGGAGCTAGCTCCCACCCTCTGTCTATTTATACCTTTACTTCCTGCTCCTCCTTTGCCTGTGATTCTTTCAGTCTGTTTCCTGGCTCTGCTACTTACTACTTGTCTTCTGCTTCATATTGACCTTGGCTTGACTGACTATTCTCCTGCTCTGCGTTTTGTACCTCGTCCACTCCTGGTTTGACTCGGCTCGTTCACTATTCTTGTTGCTCACAGGGTTGCCGTGGGCAACAGCCCGATTTCCTTTAGCTTCTGTGTACCCTTGTCTGTTTGTCTGTCGTGCACTTAGTGAGCGTAGGGACCGTCGCCCAGTTGTACGCCGTCGCTTAGGACGGGCTGTTGCAAGTAGGCAGAGACTGAGTGGCGGGTAGATTAGGGCTCACCTGTCTGTCTCCCTACCCCGCCATTACACCTAGTGTCCAATGTCGCAAAAACTCCGCATTTGCCAACATACCCTTTTCATGCACAATGCTTATATATTATGATACTATGTCAAAAAGCAATCATCAGAGACCTCAATACCTTTCAATTTATTGATAAACTGTGTTGTATCCTGAATATAGGACTTTGCATTAGTAGCCCCTTCTCTTAATAATTGATCTAGAAATGTGGCAATAGGTGTAAAGATAGACCCTATCCCTGAGACTATTGGTCTTCAAGGTGGTTTGTGTAATCTTTTATGTATCTTAGGAAGTAGATACAGAACAGGTGTTCTTGGGTACTCTACCCGTAAATATTCATACAATTTAACATCTATAAGATCTACTGCATATTCATTGTCAACAATGATCCTCACTTTTTTCATAATGTCAAATTTAGGATCCTGATCCAATTTTGTATATACCTGTGTATCATTCACTTGTCTGAGTGCCTCCCCGATGTAGTCGCTGGTGTCCATGACAACAATCGCACCCCCTTTGTCAGCAGGTTTAATCGTAAGGTCATGGGCACCAGCAAGCACACCAAGGGACTCAACTTCTTGTCTTGTTAAATTAGGTCTAGATAAAATATCACCAGTCACATTTTTTAATTCTTGCATTTTATCTCTCACCAATTGAATATAGGTCTACACAGCTTTATTAGTGGTTGGTGGTTGGAAGGAACTAGGTGTCCACAATTTGAAATCACAAAGTCTCAATTTGCTTGTATCACACAATGTGAGCTTTTCTCCTTCTTCAGTATTTGTAAAAAATGCCTTGAGCCGGATCCTCCTAAAGAAAGCAATAAGATCAAGTTCACATTGAAACCAGTCTAATCGACCCCTGGGGACTAAAGGAAAGACCACCTATTTAATAAGTCCAACTGTAATGACAGGGATAGGAAAACAGACAAGTGAGCCCTAATCTACCCGCCACTCAGTCCCTGCCTACTGGCAACGACCCGCCCTAGGTGACGGGGTACAACTGGGCGACGGTCCCTACACTCAGTAAGTGCACGACAGACAACCAGACAAGGAAACACAGAACAAAGGGAAATGGGGCAGTTGCCCACGGAACACCGTGATCAACAAGAGAAGTAAACGAGCCGAGTCAAAGCAGGAGTGTACGAGGTACCAAACGCAGAGCAGAAAAGTAGTCAGTAAGCCAGGGTCATATGAAGCAGGGTCAAATAGTACAGAAGCTGCAGCAGGGCCAGGAAACCAGCAGAGAAGAATCACAAGAAAAGGAGGAACAGGAAAGGCAGGTATAAATAGACAGAGGGCGGGAACTAGCTCCGTCTGGCCAGGCTGTGATAGGCTCTCCCACTCCTAAGCCAGCCATCCTGAGTGGTGGAAGATGGAGTCAGTCTCACAGACATAGAAGCAGGTGCAGACTGATTACCTATGGGCGTGGATACAGAAGCTGTGCCTGGCAGATCCTTAACAGTACCCCCCCCCCCCTTTTATGAGGGGCCACCGGACCCTTTCTAGATGGACCTGGTTTATTGGGGAAACGAAGGTGGAACTTCCTGACCAATACCCCAGCGTGAACATCCCGGGCGGGTACCCAAGTCCTCTCCTCAGGCCCGTATCCTCTCCAATGGACCAGGTACTGGAGGGAGCCTTGGACCATCTTGCTGTCCACAATCTTGGCCACCTCGAATTCTACCCACTCAGGGGTGAGAACGGGGACAGGAGGTTTCCTCGAGGGAGCCAAGGACGGGGAGCAGCGTTTAAGGAGGGAGGCATGAAACAAGTCGTGTATTCGAAAAGACGGGGGTAACTCCAGTCGGAAGGAGACAGGATTGAGGACTTCAATGACCTTGTACGGTCCTATAAACCGGGGAGCAAACTTCTTGGACGGGACTTTAAGGCGCAAGTTCTTAGACGATAGCCACACCAGATCCCGACCATAAACAAGGGGTTAGCAGAACGTCTTCTATCTGCCTGAGTTTTTTGTATGCTCTGGGACGCCTCTAGGTTCTTCTGAACCTGGGCTCAGACTGTGCACAGTTCCCGATGAACGACCTCTACCTCGGGATTGTTGGAACTACCAGCTAAAAACGGAGGAGAACCGTGGATTAAACCCAAAATTACAGAAAAAGGGGGAGACCCTGACGAGTTACTGACCCGGTTATTAAGGGAAAATTCGGCGAGGAGAATGAATGAGACCCAATCATATTGACAGTCAGAGATAAAACACCTTAAATATTGTTCTAGAGACTGATTAGTCCTCTCGGTTTGGCCATTAGTTTCAGGATGGAAGGCAGAGGAGAAGGACAGATCAATCTCCAACTTTTTACAGAAGGCTCTACAAAACAAAGAAACAAATTGTACCCCTCTGTCAGAAACAATATTGACAGGGACCCCATGGAGACGCAGGATGTGTTTGACAAACAAGGTAGCTAACGTCTTAGCATTGGGTCATTTTTTGAGGGGCACAAAGTGGCACATCTTACTGAAGCGGTCTACTACAACCCACACCACCGACTTGCCTTGAGATGGAGGCAAATCGGTGATAAAATCCATGGAGATATGGGTCCAAGGTCTCTGGGGAATGGGCAAAGAACGTAGTAAGCCCGCTGGTCGGGACCTGGGAATCTTGGACCTAGCACAAACCTCACAAGCGGCGACGTAGGCCTTAACGTCTTTAGGCAACCCAGGCCACCAATAGTTTCTGGCAATGAGGTGCTTGGTACCCAGGATGCCTGGATGACCAGATAGTGCGGAGTCATGATTTTCCCTAAGTACCCTTAGCCGGAATTGCAGGGGAACAAACAGCTTGTTCCCAGGAAGGTTCCCGGGAGCTGAACCTTGATCAGCGGCAATTTCAGAGACTAAATCAGAATCAATAGAGGAAATGATTATACCTGGAGGCAAAATACAAGCAGGATCTTCCTCCAAAGGAGGGCTGGCCATGAAGCTATGCGTACAGAATGTCAGTTTTCTCTCACAAAAGAGAGCACATTTTTAGCCTTTAAATTTGTCCTGTGTGTATGTTTTGAACATTATTTTAAACAATATGAAGTAAAAGTTATATTTTATAAAGCTCTATCATTATTCCAGTGATTCTTCACTAATTCTAAATAGAGTATTTATGCTATAAAAAACCTTTGGTGGAAGGAATAAAAATACCACCTGACATCTATTCATGAAGCTATGCGACAGTGCATCAGCCTTAATATTTTTAGACCCAGCCCTATAGGTAACCAAAAAATTGAATCTGGTAAAAAAATAACGCCCATCGAGCTTGTCTCGGGTTTAGCCTCCGGGCCGATTCTAGGAAAACCAGATTCTTGTGGTCGGTAAGGACCGTTACCTGGTGCCTAGCCCCCTCCAGGAAGTGGCGCCACTCTTCAAATGCCCATTTAATGGCTAAGAGTTCACGGTTGCCAATATCATAGTTACTCTCAGTGGGTGAAGACTTCCTGGAGAAGTAGGCACAGGGACGGAGATGGGTGAGGGACCTGGTACCCTGGGACAAGACAGCCCCCACTCCCACCTCGGAGGCGTCAACCTCCAAGATAAATGGCTCCATTTGGTTGGGCTGAACCAACACCGGGGCAACCTCCAAGATAAATGGCTCCATTTGGTTGGGCTGAACCAACACCCTGAAATAAAGCACTTCTTAAGGGCCTCAAAAGCCTGGACAGCATCAGGAGGCCAGTGGAGGAGATCAGCACCCTTGCGAGTGAGGTCCGTAAGAGGCTTAGCGATGACCGAGAAGTTAGCAATAAATCTCCTGTAATAATTAGCGAACCCCAAGAAGCACTGTAACGCCTTCAGGGAGGCAGGTTGGACCCATTCCGCCACAGCCTGGACCTTGGCGGGGTCCATGCGGAATTCATGAAGAGTGAGGATTTGAGCCAAAAATGGTATTTCCTGCACCCCAAACACACATTTTTCGGTCTTCGCAAACACTTTGTTTTCCCGAAGGACCTGGAGCACCTTCCTGACATGCTCAATGTGGGAGGACCAGTCCTTGGAAAACACAAGTATGTCATCAAGGTACACTACAAGAAATACCCCCAGGTAATCTCTTAAAATCTAATTTATGAAATTCTGGAAGACCGCGGTAGCATTACACAACCCAAAGGGCATGACGAGGTATTCGAAATGACCTTCGGGCGTGTTAAACGCAGTCTTCCACTCATCCCCCTCTTTGATGCGGATAAGGTTATACGCCCCCCGTAGATCAAACTTAGAGAACCATTGGGCCCCCTGAACCTGATTAAAGAGATCAGGAATCAAAGGAAGGGGATACTGGTTCCTTACAGTGACCTTATTCAAGTTACGGTAGTCAATGCATGGCCTAAGACCACCATCCTTCTTCCCTACGAAGAAGAAGCCAGCACCTACCGGAGAAGTAGAGGGGCGAATGTAACCCTTGGCCAGGCATTCCTGGATATACTCTCTCATGGCTTCACGTTCGGGACAAGAGAGATTAAATATCCTACCCTTAGGGAGCTTAGCTCCTGGTACCAAATCGATTGCGCAATCGTATTCTCTATGAGGAGGTAACACTTCGGAGGCCTCCTTAGAGAAAACATCAGCGAAGTCCTGAACAAACTCAGGTAGCGTGTTCACCTCCTCAGGGGGAGAAATAGAATTAACAGAAAAACATGACGTCAAGCATTCATTACCCCATTTGGTAAGATCCCCAGTATTCCAGTCAAACGTGGGATTATGCAACTGCAACCAGGGAAGGCCTAAAACCAAATCGGACGATAATCCCTGCATCACCAGTACAGAGCACTGCTCCAAATGCATGGAGCCAACAAGGAGTTCAAAAACAGGGGTATGCTGTGTAAAATAACCATTAGCAAGAGGAGTGGAGTCGATACTCACTACCGGGACAGGTTTAGGCAAATCAATCAAAGGCATAGCTAGAGCCATAGCAAATTCCACAGACATGATATTAGCAGAGGACCCTGAATCCACAAAGGCACTGCCGGTAGCAGACCTACCACCAAAAGAGACCTGAAAGGGAAGCAAGATTTTATTACGTTTCATATTTACGGAAAATACCTGTGCGCCCAAGTGACCTCCCCGATGATCACTTAGGCGCGGAAGTTTTCCGGCTGCTTATTCTTACGCCTAGGACAGGTGTACACTTGATGCTTGTCATCCCCACAATAGAAGCAGAGACCATTCTTCCTGCGGAACTCTCTACGTTGCTGGGGGGACACGGAGGCCCCGAGTTGCATGGGTACCTCTGAGTCTTCCGTGGAAGAACGAAGCAATGGAACCTCGGGAGGCATCATGGGGGAGTCAGAGGAGAAAACACATAAACGTTCACGTTGTCGTTCCCTGAGACGTCGGTCAAGTCGTACCGCTAAAGCCATAACCTGGTCTAGGGAGTCAGAAGAGGGATAGCTAACTAGCAGGTATTTCAGGGCGTTCAACAGACCCAACCTAAACTGGCACCTTAAGGCAGGGTCATTCCACCGAGAAGCTACGCACCACTTCCTAAAGTCAGAGCAATACTCCTCAACAGGTCTCTTACCCTGACGTAAGGTCACCAGTTGACTCTCGGCAAAGGCAGTCCTGTCAGTCTCGTCATAATTGAGTCCGAGAGCAGAAAAGAAAAGATCAACGGAGGAAAGTTCAGGGGCGTCAGGAGCCAAGGAGAAGGCCCATTCTTGGGGCCCTTCCTGGAGCCGGGACATAATTATACCCACCCGCTGGCTCTCAGAACCTGAGGAGTGGGGCTTTAAACGAAAATAGAGCCTACAACTCTCCCGAAAGGAGAGAAAAGTCTTCCGGTCCCCTGAGAACCGGTCAGGTAACTTGAGGTGGGGTTCAAGAGGTGAGGTGAGGGGCACTACCATGGTAGCATCAGGCCGGTTGACCCTCTGAGCCAGGGCCTGGACCTGTAGGGAGAGACCCTGCATTTGCTGAACCAGGGTCTCAAGGGGGCCCATAGTGGTGTGAGGGACCAGGGTAGAGTAGGTATATGGGCTTGTGATTATGTAATGACAGGGATAGGGAAACAGACAAGTGAGCCCTAATCTACCCGCCACTCAGTCCCTGCCTACTTGCAACGACCCGCCCTAGGCGATGGGGTACAACTGGGCGACGGTCCCTACACTCAGTAAGTGCATGACTGACAACCAGACAAGGACACACAGAACAAAGGGAAACTGGGCAGTTGCCCACGGAACACCGTGAGCAACAAGAAAAGTAAACGAGCCGAGTCAAACCAGGAGTGCACGAGGTACCAAATGCAGAGCAGAAGAGTAGTCAGTAAGCCAGGGTCATATGAAGCAGGGTCAAATAGTACAGAAGCTGCAGCAGAGCCAGGAAACCAGCAGAGAAGAATCACAAGCAAAGGAGGAACAGGAAAGGCAGGTATAAATAGACAGAGGGCAGGAGCTAGCTCCGTCTGGCCAGGCTGTGATAGGCTCTCCCACTCCTAAGCCTGCCATCCTGAGTGGTGGAAGATGGAGTCAGTCTCACAGACATAGAAGCAGGTGCAGACTGATTACCTATGGGCGTGGATACAGAAGCTGTGCCTGGCAGATCCTTAACACCAACTCAATATCTGATAATTCAACAGATGAAATATTCACCACCAGATTCTCTATTTTCTTATGATCACTGTGATCTCCACCTTGGAGCCCTCTGCCTACTCCATCTTGAACGCAATGATCCTTGTGTCCTGGACGGACGGAGTTCACTGCGGAGGAGGAATGCAATAATAGAAAGTCTAAAATGTATTGATATAACCTCAGTATGTCTATTCTTGTCTCTTAGATGGTGTGTGTAAGAAAAACTACTCAAAGAATTTGCTTAATTGATGTTGATAATATATTGAGAGAGTGCACTTGTATTCATATTTTTGCACCTTTGACTGTTAATAATCTCGAGGTTACAGTATAGATAAGTGAGAATGTAGCTAAATGTGACCTATGTATTATATAGAACTGTGATTGGTTCATTGTAAAAATTTAAAATAGAACCCAATACTGAAAGGTCCGTTAGGTGAGACTAAATAAAATTATACTAAAGCGGTCTAGATACTACTAGTCAAATACCCGGGGTTTATATTTTGATATGTAAAAATATGTTGGTCCCATTGAAGATATGGGTGTTTTTTTGGAGATAAGGTAGAACATAGTGAGGTTCCTGTCAGTCATACTATTCCACAGATGCAGGCGTAATATAGTGTGGACCTGCGCACGCACAGTCAATGGGGAGCCGTTCTTTGCTCTCTATAGAAATAGGAAACGCTTGATATGCAAAGTGGGGTATGTCACACAGATCTGCTGCATACACATTACAAACACAGCTCTGCTGCCTACACATTACACACAGCTCTGCTGCCTATGCATCACACTCACCCACACACACAGACACAAACAAACACCTCTGCTGTCCACACACCTCTGCTGTCTACACATTAAACACAGCTCTGCTGCCTACACATTACAGACACACACACACACACACCTCTGCTGTCCACAAACCTCTGCTGTCTACACATTATACACACACACACACACACACATAGCTTTGCTGCCCACATATTGCATACACAGTTTTGCTACATACACATTACACACACTGAGCTCTTTTGTGTACACATAACATACACAACGTCACTATCTACATATTAGATACACACAGCTCTGCTACCACATTACACACAAAAGATCTGCTACCTACATAGTACATACACAGCTCTGCTATGTGCACATTATACACACAGCTCTGCTATGTACACCTTACACACACAGCTCTGTTATGTGCACATTACACACACAGCTCTGCTATGTACACTTTACACACACAGCTCTACTATTTACACATTACACACACAACTATGCTATGTACACATTACACAGCACTGCTATGTACATATTACATGGGTGTTTTTTTGGAGATAAGGTAGAACACAGGGAGTTTCCTGTCCGTCATACTATTCCACAGATGAAGGCGTAATATAGTGTGGACTTGCGCACGCACAGTCAATAGGGAGCCGTTCGTTGCTCTCTATGGAAACAGAAGACGCTTGATATGCTAGTGGGGTATGTAGGCACATGCAATCCTGGGAATCCTAGGACGCTGAGTTTTAGATGCGTTCAGAGTACTTTGTGCAGATATGTTGAGTGTCGATTCACACATTTTTAATAAGGTTTTCTCACAAGGAACAAGTGGAGATGTTTATAAATGTTATTATGGATGGATTTATTGTATCAACCCTTTCCCGACCTATGACAAAAATGAACGTCATGTTCGGATGCTAGATCGCGCATCATGACGTTCATTTTCGTCAGTATTTCAAACTGTCACTCTGTGTAAACACAGTGACAGGCCCGCGCTAACAGCTGTCACATCAGTCTTGCCGGTCAGCGGACCATCGCCGCTGCTTTCGGCAATTAACCCCTTAAGTGATTTTATTGTGCAAACGCTAAAAAAAAGGCAAAAAACCTATATACATATGGTATCGCTGTAATCGTACCAACTCGCAGAATAAAGTAAAAATGTCATTTATAGCGTAGGGTGAACGCCACGAAAAAATAAACTAAAAAAACTTGGTCAGAATTCTTGGTTTTTGGTCAGGATTGCAAAAAAATTGAATATAAAGTGATCAAAAAAATCACATGTAGCCCAAAATGGTACCAATGAAAACTACAGAATGTCCCGCAACAAATAAGCCCTCACACGGCTCCGGTGGTGAAAAAATAAAAAAGTTCTGTCTCTCAGAATATGGCGATGCAAAATGTGCAGAGTGTTCCAAAATCGGATAAGATCGGGCGCCATTTATCAGTGCGACACTGGCCACAGATCTATGAATTATTATTTATTTACCGCATTATTATACCCTCTTATTATGCCCTGATGTTCTCCGCACAGATTACACATTGCCCCCACATTATAAACTGAAATACCAGCGAAACCCAAAACAGAAAAACTACCAAGCAAAATCTGCGCTCAAAAAGCAAAATGCCGCTCCCTCCCTTCTGACCCCTGCAGCGTACCCAAACAGCAGTTTGCGCCCACATATATGGCATCGCCATACCCGGGAGAACCCGCTTAATGTTTTATGAAGTATTTGTCTTCTGTGGCACAAACTGGGCACAACATATTATGCACTAAAATGGCATACCAGTGGAAAATTGCAATTTTCACTTTGAACAT
Organism: Rhinoderma darwinii; assembly: GCF_050947455.1. Lineage (NCBI taxonomy): Eukaryota > Metazoa > Chordata > Amphibia > Anura > Rhinodermatidae > Rhinoderma > Rhinoderma darwinii. The sequence goes on from NC_134690.1 coordinate 61,514,274, forward strand.
GTGTATTAACCCCTTTGCGCACTATGACTTAATAGCACGTCATGGTGCGGGGTTGATGTATGGAGCCAGCTCACGTGCTGAGCCCGCTCCATACGCTGCGGGTGTCAAATGTGTATTACAGCTGACACCCGGGACTAACGGACAGGTACAGCGATCGCTCTGTTACAGAAGCCTGTAAAATTAACAATATACTGCAATACATTAGTATTGCAGTGTATTGTACCAGTGATCCAATGAATCGCTGGATCAAGTCCCCTAAGGGGATTAATAAAATGTGTAGAAGAATTAAAGTTATTAGTAGTGAGATTTTTTTTTTTTTAAAGTTAAAAAAAAAAACTTTTCCCATTTTTCTTCTAAAGTCATGTAAAAACAATGAACAAAACTGGTATCGCTACATCCGTAAAAGTCCGAACTATTACAATATACCATTATTTAATTCGCACAGTGAACACCTTCAAAAAATTTTATAATTGAAACCACCAAAATCGCAGTTTGTTTTTTTTGTCACCTTAGCTCTAAAAAAAAAATGTAATACAACTTTTTAATCACTTTTTATGTGCCAATAAATGGTACCAATAAAAACTACAGCTCCTTACACAAGAAATAAGCCCTCACACTCTATTGATGGAAAAATAAAAAAGTTATGGCTCTTGGAAGGCGGGGAGTGAAAATCTAAAATAGGAAAGCAAAAAATGGATCAGTCCTGAAAGGGTTAATTAATTTCTAATGAAAAAAACGTATGACCACATGTGGGGTATTTCCGTACTCGGGAGAAATTGTTTTACAAAAATTGGTTGGTTTTTTTTCTCCTTTATCCCTTGTGAAAATTAGAAAATTCAACATTTTAGTGGAAAAAAATTTGATATTAATTTTCGCAGCCTAATTCTAATAAACTCTGCAAAAGACTATTCCTTGTAAATATTAAAAATTTCTATGTTTCAGAAAACAAGTAGATTTTAATTTTTACAGACTAATTCCAATATATTTAGCGAGAATCCTGTGTGGTCAAAATGCTAACTATACCCCTAAATAAGTTCCTTGAGAGGCGTAGTTTCCAAAATGTGGTAACTTTTGCGTTGTTTCCACTGTTTTAGTCCCTCTAGGGCGTTTGCAAATGCGACATGGCACCAAAAACCATTCCAGCAAAATCAGAAATCCAAAATCCCAATAGCGCTCCTTCCCTTCTGAGCCCTGCTGTAGGTCCAAACAGCAGTTTATTACAACATATGGGGTATTGTCGTAATCGGGAGACATTGCTTTACAAATGTTGGGGTGCATTTTCTTCGTTATTCCTTGTAAATATTAAAAATTTCTATGTTGTTTCAGAAAAAAAGTAGATTTTAATTTTTACAAACTAATTCCAATATATTTAGTGAAAAACCTGTGTGATCAAAATGCTAACTACACCCATAGATAAATATCTTAAGGGGTCTAGTTTTCTAAATGGGGTCTTTTATGGGGATTTTATATCGTTCTTGTAGCTCAAAGAATCTCCATATGTACAGTGGGACCTACAACATTGTCACGCAAAATATGAGTCCTGAAAGCCTCCGGTTGCTCCCTTCCTTTCGGGCCCTGCCGTGTGTCTAGGCAACGCATTAGGGCCACAATGGGGGTATTTTTGAAAACAGGAGAAACAGGGTGATAGATTTTTGGGTGTGTTTCTTCATTCTCATTTTCGCTTCAAAAGAAATCTGTCTCAAAAATGACATATTTGTGAAAAAAATGTAATTATATTTTTATATACCTGCTTTGCATGAATTCTTACCAAAAAAAAACTGTGTTGTCAAAATACTTACAACACCCCTTAATAAATACCTTAAGGGGTGTAGTTTTCAAAATGGGGTCACTTGTGGGGGTTTCCATCATTCTAACACCTATGAGGCTCTGAAAACCTGGCTTGGTGCAGGATAACAAAATGTACTTTAAAATGTATAAAATTATTATTACATTTGTAAGTCTTCTAAAATTATTATTTTTTTTGTCCAAAGTGCTGCCAAAATAGAGTAAAGAGATGGAAATATATATTTAATAAAAAAAATTGTACAGTATGTATGTACATATGTGACATATTGCAGTTAAAAACAGAGAAAAATATTAATTTTTACAACATTTCTTCAATTTTTCTATTTTTTCATTAATTTACGCAGATCGTATCAGTCTACTTTTACCACTAAAATAAAGTACAACATGTGACGAAAAAATAATGTCAGAATTACTTGGATATTCAAAACTTTCGCAGAGTTATTCACTGATAAAGTCAGACATACCAGATTTGACACATCTGGCTTGTTCATTAAGTGACAAACACGCCCGGTCATTAAGGGGTTAAGCACTTTGTTTACATGAAATGATGTCACATATTTTGTACTATATAAAGTGTGCACTGAATCTATGTAACCATGCCTGATGATGACCCATTCATGGGTTGAAACGTTGCAAGTGTTTTTATGTTTGGTGAATAAATCAAATACACTTCTTTGGATTATCTGTAGTGCTGCAGTTCCTTTCTTCGATCGCATATTGATTGTCTCCCTTGGACCTGGGATTCTTTGCTGCGTGCACCACCCATGTTTGGGGAGTTGTCCTTTCACACTGAAGATGTTTTTGCGGCTGTGCTGCTGTTTTCCTGAATATTGGCAAAAATTGCTACATTTTGTTTTTATTTTAAATATATTGTAGCAATAAAAAAAATTGCTCGCAAAGGTCAACATACGTATCCTTCAATTAATTGTTATTGTACTTCTAACTACGCTATGAATAAAAGTGTGGATAAAAGTTGTAAGCAATTCTGATTCCACAGGTTTCCGGTTCATTATAGTATTAGAACGCATACATTTTTTCCTTCTCCACCACAAGTTTTAATCTACAGTAATTGAATTATTTACATTTACGCTGATTATCTAGTAGAATATATCATACAATATCTTACTATATCAAACAATCCTCTTATTAAAGTTTAATCCTTAATGACTTGTCCTCGTCATTCAGACTATCAAATTTCATTTTTTATGAAATGTACATTTAAAATTTAATCCAAGAGGACCAATTCTATAGATTTTGTCAAAGTGACAAAAAAAATTCTGAACAATGAAGTTTGAATTATAACTGAACTAGAGACTGATGCATTGGTGTAATAGAAGCCTTGATATCTACCATCCTTAACGTGCCGAAATGTGCCAGTCCCTAATTGAATATTACTTTGAAATAAAATTGCAGCTCATTCCTTTTTATGAAGGGATCAGAGATTTCACTTATATTCTTTTATCTTTAGCCCTGGTTTATAATTATGAATAATGGATATTTAAATTTTGTGATGATTAGTCTTTTCATTCTGCAGACGTCATTCAGTGAAGACCTTTTTCAAGGAGATACTTAAAGGTGATCAACATTTTTTAATAGATTCTGTACTAATGGGATGTTAAAAAAAAAGATAAATGTTTTAAAAAGGTTGATCACAAATCGTTGCCATTGTTATTAGACTTACCATTAGAATAAAACTTTTACAAGTGATGGGAGAGTAGAAGAAAAGTGTGTGTGGGAGGGGGGGGGGGCAAAACAAGTGCAGGATCTTCCTGTCATAGAATAGAGTAATGTAGGTCATACAGATGTGTCCACCCTTACCTTTGCTTGAATTTGACAAAGGACTCCAATTTATCACGAAACAAATTCAATGCGATATCGCGACATACTAGCAAAACCTTTGACAGGCTGCAATTCACATCACGACCACTGGGCAACATATAGACACATATAGAATAGACATCTCATGACAGAATATGAAAAATCATGTTTTGTTATTTTCTTTCAAAGCTGGCCATCTTGCACCACATATCTCAGGAAATGTTGGGATTATAGAAAAGGTAAGGAGAGACACATCTGTACGTACTATTAGATTAGCCCCTTCATCTGAAACTGGGGAGGAGATAAAACTCATATTGGTCTCACCCCCCTACTCCCCCTTTTGAATCTGTCTACAGCTCCATTATCCAGAGGTACCACAATGTTAGTAAACCAGGGATGTCTGGACAATAG